>NC_137620.1:17735803-17743303 GCF_963280865.1 Gymnoscopelus braueri
TTCCAGCTTGTAGATCTGCTATTTTTGCTCATTTTGAATTTGAATCCTGAAAAGGAACAGTTTTGGACACATGAGGTTTCCACTCGACAGAGACTATACACCAGTGTCTCATTTTCATGTCAAGGACAACCAAATTAATATTTCCTCTTTAATATCCTATTTAATATATTTTCCTTTTTAATATCTCCTCCCTGGCACAAAATATTTTCAGATGGGGATCTGAAAATATTTTGTGCCAGGGAGGAGATGAATTTGAAACATATATTTTTGGGTGGCCATGTATAGCCGATCTACACGCTCTCGTGTTGTAGAGTGACGTGCTGTGAATTTGTATATCGGCTATTTTCAAATCGCGGATATATAAAATATGCTTAAAGTGGTTAAAGTGATTTTGATGCTATATTAAATAACTTTGCCCCCCTAGAACCCCCTCAAGAATAATATTTTATTATTTTATTTCTCCCTCCATGGGCAGATGTTTGTGTATTTGATATAAGTAGGCTGTCACCCCTCCACTCAAGGCCGACAGACAGCCTGTCTGCATGTTGCCTCCGACGGCTGTCTGGTGGATGTCTTGAGTCTTTTGTGAGTGTCAATGTGTGTTCTGCGCTTCTTTTGTGATTAGGTGTGAAGGTGTCTCCCCATTCACAAACACAAACCCGCTTTGCGAGGTCATGACACACACGATATAAACAGCACACAACAGCAAGGTCCCTCATTCTTGTTTTTTTGATTCTTGAAACAACACAGCAATGCCGCTGCCGGAAAAAACGTCTCTGCTGTCCAGGTGGATCGAAGGACAACGCACCACCACCCCGCAGTCCCACATTGGGAGAGATAGAAGAGGAACCCTGCTGCCTCATAATTCCATGGAATTATGACAGCGTCTGCCTTTTTCCTACCTGGATATGATACTTTTGGCATGAAAGAACTTTTAAAGGGTCCATCCATGTGAATTGTATGCGATAGTAATCGGTAATCGCTGAAATTTAACAACACGCTTGGTTCATCAACATAAAATATAGAGAAAACTAGAGAATAGCCTAGATCAGGAATAAACTCCCCACAATAATCGAGTAGCCTACTGGACTGAACAGCTATAACCACCCTCTAACATCCTGCTGTGTGGAGAGAGACTATTCTCCGCAACAAACAGTATATATAGACCGCCAACTATTATTTCAGGTTATTTCAAGAGGTTATTCAACTCTCTCTAACTGTCTTTCAATCGCTCGTAATTTTTCGGCACGCGCGACCGACAGCTTGCACTGCCTGGCCACCCACCTGGGGGGCCTACCATGACGTTTCCAGGCCTTCCCCATAAAGACATTCTGTGTCCGCCACTGGAACCAACCAAAGGACAGAGTAATAGCAGGTAGAACGGAATCTTAAAGATCGTTGCAGCAGCACCCAGCACCAACCACACATACAGTACGCACACACACACACACTCTCAAGCCTCTCCCAGTTAGTAAAGAAGAACACGCACATCGAGTTCCAAATAATGATTAAAAGAACTGTAGAATCTGCTCGCACTCCGAGTACTCGGGCACTCATGATTAAATGCAATGAAAACATCTTTGAACTGGAGCTCTGCAGCGTGTGAGCAGTTTTATTTCCTTAGAAGTCAATTCTACCTCAACCCTCAATAACCACACTGCAGAGAAACCCAAAACTTTCCATCGCACAACATCTAAAAACCAAGTCAATTTAACCCATTAAGACCTGAGGGCGATTCTACAAATGCCTTCTACACCAGTAGTTCTAAAACGTTTTCGTGCCAAGGACTCCCAAATTCATATACTTGGCCGCACGGACCACCATCAGAACCTTTTTTTGTGGACCCCCAGAAGAGAGAAGAGAAAAATTATTCAAACTTTTTCAAACACTCCCGGTTTTAATGGGTTAAATAACACTCGTAACGTGTCACAGAAATGAACTATAGCTCTACTAAAAGTCATTCAGAGATCTTAGAAATATTATTTAAGCGGCTAAAAAAGCGAGGAAGGGAAATGAGTGGCTTTTCCATTTGACAAGTATTATTAAAATATGCATGACTGTAATAATACTAATGACAAGCAATTAAAAAACATTTTTTTTAAATTTCCTGTGTGCAGGATGGTGAGATAACAGAGAAGAGTTGACATGCAAGAGAGGAATCAAACCAGGGAGATTGTGCTTAATTGGTTGAGCCATCATGGCACCGTGTAAAGCCTCAATCCGTACGTTTTATGTCCTCTAGAACAGTCCGGGGGCCCCCAGGGGTCCTTGGGGGGGTACTAGGGGGTACTAGGGGGTCCCCCGCAAAATTAGCTAATACAGAATCACATTCATTTTAACCACTTTATCCATTTGTGTGGCAGAAATCGCGTCACTTCGTGCCACGCTGCGAGCTTGTACACCTGCTATTTTGGAACATTTTTGAAAAATGGCTTAAGAGCTTCAGGCAGGGCTGTACTCAACCAGTAGATGTTGTGCCTGACAACTGGAGTCTAAATGTCTCAATGTAAGAGCAGGGAGACCCACCTCCAACCTCTGAAGATGTACCAGTTATATATTGTATAAACATCCTCCATTCCATACAGATTAGCTTAATATAACGTTTTGCTCATTTAGAATATGATCCGGATTGCAGCTTTAAGTGTGTTTTCTTTCTTTCTTTGTGAATCCTTTAAGTTCACAAGGAATATTCAACGCTTGCCAGCCAGCCGTGGCCTCTTGGGTTTTGGTCTCACGCAGACACACACGCGCACACACACACGCGCACACACACGCGCACACACACACACACACACACACACGCGCGCGTGCGCGCGCACCGCACTGTGACTGCAGTTGTTCTTTTTGTGTAAAGTGTAGTATGCTTTCGGGGCAGAAACCTCTTATCTCCCACATTGTAATTAATTAATGCTCAACTTAGTCACACAAAAGCAGCACAAACAGCAGATCTACACGCTCAAAGCGCATTACAGCATCGCAACACGTTTTGAGCTTGTAGATCTGCTATTTTTTTATGCTTTTGTGTGACGCTGTAGTATGATCAAGTAGGGATTGATTTAAGAGAAAAACACAAAACGTTTAAATATGGAGGTAAGTGGTTTCTGGCCGGACAGCAACGCATGTTATGTAGGTCTGACTTTCCATGTGCCTTGGCATGGTGTACCACGTTATTTAACAGGCTCACCGCCACGGGGGGTCGGTACGCGCAGGAGTTGCAGAGTGGGCGTGCTGTTAACGATACACACACATCATGCACGTGTGATCTCAATCATGCCCTAAATGTGATGATTTCATAAGATGCCCCGATGCGTCTTCCTATAAAACTGTACACCATGGTGCACTGAGAGAAGAAGAACGTTATTCAACGCAGCGCTCCGATGTAGGTCAGTGTGTGTATATGAGCGTGTGTGAGTGGCATGCATGCAGGCATGCGTGTGTCATGCAAACCATTTGTCATGCATGGAAATTTTCTTTAGGAAAGGCGGAGTGGGGGGGGGGGGGGGGGGGGGAGCTCCCCCCTCCCTCCCTCCCTGGCGTTTTGGTGTGTTTTAAGCCCCCATTTATATAATGTCACACACGGTGAAAATAGCAGATCTACAAGGCTCACACAACGCTGTGAGCTTGTGGATCTGCCATTTTTGGTGCATTGGATTACACTGAAGGAAAGCTAGAGTAAGGGCAGAAAGAAGTCACGATAAATTATCTCTATGTATTGTATTGCATTGCATTGCATTGCATTGTATTATAACAAGCCCCCTAGGGGCTTTTTTGTATTATACTGTGTGTTATACTGATCATGTCCAACCCAGATTTGGCACAAACAAGGGAATGAACTCGTTCTCATGCTATGCAACAAACATGTGGAATGCGAGGAGTAAAGGAGTGTAAAACCCTACTCACTTTCAAAACTGCCCTAAAGAAACACCTTCTGTGGAGGCTGCAATTCCAAACTGGCCCCTGTCAAAGTCTTAACCTAGCCCCCCCCCCCCTTCTCGAACTGTTTATTGTACATATTTTTTGTTTTTCATACCAGTAACCTGTAAGGTGATTGTATGTTCTGCATAGTAGTGTGTATATCCGTCTGTTTTCTTAAATGTCATTATGATTTGAGTGCGTGGGGATCTCATTTTAATAAGCCACTGTGCTTTTATGAGTGATTCAGTTTAGAGGTATTGTATTGTGAGTTGTACTTCCATGTAATATTTTCATGTCTTCCAAGTATTCAATAAATCAATCAATCAATCAATCAGACACTATTCTATGATTAAGTAAGGGCATTCATTTACAGAAAAACAGAAATGTGGAGATACTGTACAAGGTTTCTGCCCCAGCAGCAACGACTTACAGGAAGAGCTAGAATAAGGAAGAGAGAGTAGAGAGGAAAGGCACACAGAATAACAGAACAACAGAACAGGTCGACAACGATATCTGATGCCGTTCCTTATCTTGTTACCGTATACTTTTAAATCAACGCTCGTGACTCTGCTGTATATTATGCTGCACCTTTACTCATCGAGGTTACTGTATTATTATGTTTGGCCTCTTTCCACACAAGCTTCTATGTGGGTTGATATATGCATTAACCCATTCTACACGTCTACAAATGTCTTCTAAATCCTAACAGGTTTCTGTAAAACCTATATGTTGCTATATCAGTGGTGCTTGTCAAGGACCCCCAAAATGATTATGTATTTAGCCGCGGACCCCCCATCTCAAAGTACTTCGTTCCATGGACCCCCAGAAGCAATGATCTGAGTTACAAATGTTCGCTTTAAAAAAAAAAATATATTTCAAAGATTTGCACACATTTTCACGATTTTTCAAAAATAGCAGGCACCGAGTGCCGCGCTACGAGCTTGTAGATCTGCTATTTTTGAATAGCCCAAAGTATAAAATAATGGTTATAGCCAGAATCTAAAATTACACGGATGCGTTCCGGGATTGAATGGGTTAAGCGAGTGCGGGCTTACAGGTCGTGTCAGAAGGGCGGCGAGGGTTAAACGCGATGAAGAGCGCGCACGTGTGAGCGTTGAATGTGTGGGCGGGTGTGTACTGTATGTGCACGGTGCAGGTCATTGTAGAAATGCGTGCCGCAGTAATGAATACCAGCGCCCGTTGTTCCTCCTTTGTTTGCATCATGACCTGTTTTTTTTTTTGTTGTTTGTTTTTTTTACATCCCTACTGTGTTTGTATCTATACCGTATGGTGTGTTATTGTAGTGCTTGAGCAACAAGTAAAATGGTAAAATAGTGCATTTATATATAGTGCTTTTCTCAGTTTCACACACACACACACACACACACAAACGCACACACACACGCACAAGCACACGCACACGCACACACACATACACAGTCACACACTAACTGCGGAGGAAACCATGCAAGGCTCCAAACTGGGAGTAGTTATGTAGACGATACTGTGAAGCTGTTTACATAAAGTAATGTGGCAGCTACTGAAAGATGCTGTTGGTGTATATGTTACAGGGAAATTGGCATTCCAGGGAAATTGAAAGGGGAGCGCTTGTTTTCATCGCCCCCCAGGCAATTCTGTAGACCCAACGCTAGAGGGCAATGCAAGCCAGACATGAGCCCCACACCACACACGCACGCATGCACACGCGCACAAACGAGCACGCACACGCTCGCGCGCACACACACACATAACAAAAAAAACAAGCGCTCCCCTTTCAATTTCCCTGGAACAACATATTTTGAGATGGGGGTCTGCGGCCAAATACAAATCATTTTGGGGTCCTTGACATGGAAAAGTTGGAGCACAACTGATATAGCGACATACTGTTAGGATTTAGAAAACATTTTTATATATATTCAAAGATTTGCTAAAATTTCCATGATTTAAAAAAAATAGCAGATCTACAAGCACACTCGGTGCCGTGCTATGAGCTTGTATATCTGCTATTTTTGAATAGCCAAAGAAATCTAAAATGACACAGATGCGTTACCGGATTGAATGGGTTCAACTACAAGGATATCAAGTGAATGCAATTAACATCCTTGTAAAATGAATACCGGCAGGACCAGGGTCCCGTTGGACAGGATTTCAGACTGTTTTAGATAATCTCACTGCTGCTGCTGTGGGACAGATTATGTTTCCTGTTGAACCACTTAAGCCTTATGTTGCTGCATGTTGTGGGCAGAAAGCTCTCATCTCCATATTTTAACTTTTTGTGTTTTTTTCGTAAATTTACGCCCCCTATACTTGATCACACTATAGCGTCACACAAAAGCATCGAAAGTAGCAGATCTACAAGCTCGAAACGCGGTGCGAAGCGACGCATTTTGAAGAATGTTTAACCCATTAAGACCTGAAGAGACTCTTTAAAAAAATCTAAATCCTAACAGTTTTTGGGAAAAAAATCAAAAAAATGTTTTTTCAAGATTTTTCAAAAATAGACGATCTACAAGCTCATAGCGCGGCACTCGGTGCCGCGCTATGAGCTTGTATATCTGCTATTTTTGAATAACCAAAGAAATCTAAAGTGACACAGATGCGTTCCAGGTCTTCAAGAATATTTTTGCCTATAATGACATAATTGAAAATGGTTTCACTAGATCTCAACATTTGACATTTTACAAATTGGCACAGCCGTCTTTGGGCGGCGACGTTCCTCAATTAATTGTATAATCTGGACCAAGGAACATCAATCCTCAGCCTAGACTGTCCCTGACCTATTAAATGCCTGGGATACATTTCAGTATGCAAAGCAAACACAACAACAACATCAACAACATACAGCCTTAATGATGTTTTCAGATCCACCAACGCACGTGATGACGATGATGATGATGATGCATAATTCATGACACTGACATAACTAATGGTTGAAGTTAGCCTGCTAATGGTGAGGCACTTTGTATAAGGCTGGTCGTTAATAACCGCAACGTGTTTCACACACAGCACATAAGCAGCTTTAATAAATGGGGCGATTTTATATATTTATATACAGTATATATAAAACACATGTTAATGTCTTCCCTGCACGGGATCTGCAGGGCTGAGGTAAAGCATGGCAGATATTACGTAACACACACAAATGCCTGTGTTCAACCCCCCGCCCCCACACACACACACACACTAAATGTTACTCAAATTAAAACGCATACCAGCTGTCCCTATAGTAGAGTAAAGCGCCACTTTATGCCGTGCCATTGCGGTGCCAATCTCTCGCTCCCTCCTCTCTCTCTGTCCTCTCTCTCTCTCTCTCCAATTGCTGGAGGATTAACATGACCCTCTGTCTCGCCATTAACAGCAATATGTTCCCCTTGACTTCATTATCCACCTCTGACCTCCAAGCCACAGAGCAGGGCTGATGGAAGATGGAAAGTGTGACACACAGAGAGAGAGAGAGACAGAGACAGAGACAGAGACAGAGACAGAGACAGAGACAGAGACAGAGACAGAGACAGAGACAGAGACAGACAGACAGACAGACAGACAGACAGACAGACAGACAGACAGACAGACAGACAGACAGAC
>NC_137620.1:17748303-17768303 GCF_963280865.1 Gymnoscopelus braueri
TATTTTTAATATATTTTTTAAATGTTTATTTTATTTGAAAGTGAAATATCCCTTTAATTGTATATCGGGCAGAAGTTTTAGATGCGGACAGGTTTCCACCCGACAGAGACGATATAGTTTTCTTGATTTTATTTCACACTTGTTTCGCAACGTAAGCAAAATGTTTTCTCATGCCAATGAAGCCCCTTTGAATTGATCTGAATAGAGAGAGCGAGAGAGAGCGAGAGAGAGTGAGAGACGGGGGTGGGGGGGTAACAAACAGCAGCTGGAATCGCCATCGGAATTAAGACAATTCCCTCTTCCTCTTCTCTCGCCTTTTCCCCCCCCTCTCTTCCTTTAGCCGCCTCTTATTATATTCCTTTCCTTCCCTGTCAGACAATAGCTCTCATTGTCTTGGGCCATGTGTGATGAAAAATCGACATGATTCTTAAACGCGTGCCGTGGAAGAACATCACAACGTCACGCCGCTTGTTCAACGGACTGGAACTGGAACAAACGCACGTGGTGACATTGATTGACCTTAGAGACTGACAAAATGTCACACCCATTTAAAAAGCCACGGCGTCAGAATGCACGAGCACACATAGATGGACCTGTACACATTAACCCATTCAACACATATGTGTCATTTTAAGATTTCTTTGGCTATTCAAAAAATATGCAGATATACAAACATGGGAATGAATTCATTCTACTATTATGCCACCAATATGTGGAATTCCCTACCAACAGCCATCAAACACTGTGACTCCCTAGCCTCCTTCAAAACCACCAAAACCGCTCATATATATACTGTATGTCTTTATGTGTCTTGATGAATTGAATACACAGGACCAAAATGGAAACAAAATCCTAAATCCCATTGTTCTGTGTGAGAACAATAACATGTACGATGACACGTTAGTGACGTCAACATTATGAGACATTAACATTTCGAGGAGGAACGTATACGGAAGCCACAATATATCATTGATCTCCTTACATCAGAACAATGGGATATAGAATGAAAAAAATCAACGAGGTTTTCCATTCATTTAACTCCACTCCAGTGTATATCAAATGGACTCGTAATGTCATGTTCTGTCCGTGACACGTAAGGGTCCATTTGGTTGCATCTGTACACTCTCAGAGCACTGAGGTTTTCTGCTGTATAAACAATCAACAATATAGTGGAAAAAAAAATCCGCAGATATGTTTCAAAACAGGTGCGTGGGCGACAAACACTAGACAAGATAGAACAATACAAACAACAATAAAAGATGTGCCCACACACTGCCACTTGCACGTTCAACAGAAGGCATTTATTTAATTGGAGCTTTTCATGTTTCGTCGTGTAAACACGAGTCACGACCCGAAACGTTGCTCCTATTAATCCATGCAATCCGGGGACGCATCTGTGTCATTTCAGATTTTAGATATAGCCATTATTTTATACTTTGGCTATTCAAAAATAGCAGATATACAAGCTCATAGCGCGGCACCGAGTGCCGTGCTATGAGCTTGTAGCTTGTAGCTTGTAGCTCGTAGCTTGTAGCTCATGAGCTTGTAGATCTGCTATTTTTGAAAAATCATGAAAGCCAAATCTTTGAATATAGTTGAATAGATTGAATAGATATTGAATAGATTGATATAGTTGAATATAGCCTATATATATATTTAAAGCGAACATTTGTAACTCAAATCTTTGCTTCTGGGGGGGGGGGGGTCCCTGGAACAAAAATATTTTTAGATGGGGGTCCGCGACCAAATACATTTGGGGGTCAATGACATGAAAAGGGCTGAGAACCACTGATATTATAGCAACATACGGTTTGCAGAAAACTGTTAGGATTCAGAAGACATTTGTAGATGCGTTCCGGATTGAGTGGGTTAAATGAACGTGCAAGTGGCAGTGTGTGGGTACGTCTGTTATTGTTGATCTTGTCTGTATAACTGTATAACTATAGGAATCCAAACCCTGCAACAGCCCACTCTGTGTGCTTGGATATGACATGCAACACCATGTGTAAAGTCACACACATTGCCCGTATTGGGCTTTGCGCTATACTGTACCTATATTATGCACACATGAATAGTTACAGGCAGCGGGGATGAATGCTTTGTGTGTGTCGATACGCGCGTGTGTATTGTTTGTCAGAGCTCCTTTGTTTGCGTGCATGAAGGTGTGTGTAAGAGTCAGATTACGGGTCTGTAACTCTGAGAGTGTGTACAAATGGAAACAGATGCACCAGTAAGGGTCATTCAACTCTCAGAGTTAAATAAACACTGAGAATTGTACAGCGTATAGATCGGGGTCCCAAAGATTAGAAATATTTCCATTTGTACACTCTCAGAGTTGCAGAACCCTGTAAGGGTCCCTTTGTTGGACCACTGGCGGGCCTCAGACCAGACTTTGAGAAACGCGAGAGAGGGAGACAGAGAAAGACAGAGAGAGAGAGACACAGAGGGAGAGAGGGAGAGAGAGTACTGTTTGCCTTCTTTCTGCTGAATCTAAATGGCAAAAGCCTCAAGCCGCACGAGAGAAGACCAGATGGCCTCGACTAAAACCAGAGAGAGAGAGAGAGAGAGAGAGAGAGAGAGAGAGAGAGATTGGGAGCAACGAGGAGCGTGTGAAATGTATGGCCAGAGTGAGCGGGCGAGAGAGGAGATAAGGGGAGCGAGGGAACAGATGTGGAGATAGGCTGGCAAGCATTAATGAAGAGAGAAAAAAAGGAAAGCTGAGCGACCGAGAGAGAGAGAGAGAGAGAGAGAGAGGGTAGGATTAAGGGATGAGGTGTACAGCTTACATGCACACGCACACACGCACGCACGCACTCACACACTCACACACACACTCACATGGATGTGTCTGCACTCAGCATCACATATAAATACACACTTTGCATTGCTTCAGACATACACACAGATGCTTGCATGCCTGCGTACACACGCTTACTCACACAAACGTACACACACACACACACACACACGCGCGCGCACACATACACACACACACACACACACACACACACACACACACACACACACACACACACACACACACACACACACACACACACACACACACACACACACACACACACACACACACACACACACACACACACGCCTCTCATCAAAGCAGTGACCCTGGTCAGACAGTGGCCTGACAGTGGCATCACTGTACTGCTGAGCCAGGGTCAACATGAAGCCTGTCTCCATCGACCGCTGAGCTACCTGTAAACAACCCAGTGGCTGCTATTAAAGGTACCACGGATCTATAGCCGTCATTACCACTTCCTCACGTTCAGACACATGCGGTACAGCAGGGGATAGGGTCCATGCCAAAGCTGTAGCCAATTGCTGCGGACCCTGTGTTGAATGGCTTTGCATGCGTGATGCTAGCACCATAGGCAGGAATGACCATTCTAAGGTTGCTTGTTTGTCAAAAGACTTAAAGGAGACTTTACTTTTTTTATTATATGATTTAAATTGCCTGTAGGTTTGATGTAATTATGATTTATTTTTTTAATCCTGTAATTTTAGGTTGCATCAATTGATCAACTGATTTGAATCAACTGACTTCCAGTTGTGCTAAGATTGGATGCAATTATACAAGATATAATTATTGCCTTAAAGGTAGGGTAAGTGCATTTGCATTGGTTAAAATAAGTGTTAAATATCTCTATATTCTGATAGTACTCATTGCTATAGAGTGTTTGTTCAGTAACAGGAGTCTCCTTGTCTCTCCACCTCTTTATTAAACAGAAAATACATTTTCGTTTCAGTTTCAGTTTCATTTCCAATTTTATCCAACCAGGACAGAGAACTCAATCAGGATACAGATTAAACAAGTAAAATTGGAAGTGATGACACTAAGAAATGAGCAGACAAAATTGGAACTCGAACACTATACAAATTAAGCTTAAAAATGGGTACTTTCTCCTGATTGGCTGAGATTTTGACACCTACCGCAAAATGTATTTTCTGTTTATTAAAGAGCTGGAGAGACAGGGTAACATCTGTTACTGAAAAAACACTCTATTGCAATGATTACTATCAGAATACATTGTTTTAACCTTTTAACAAAATACTTTTTGTTTTAACCAAAACATATCACTTACCCTACCTTTAATTAGGCATTCCTGAATTAAAATGCAAGTATAGCGCTTAATGGGCTAACTGGCTAGAGGCGGCATTGGCTCAGCAGATAGAGCAGCCATCCCCGGCTCCTCCTGGCTGTGTGTCCAAGTGTCCTTGAGCAAGGCGATGAAGAAACCCCCAACTGGTCCCGGTGAGCAGGTGCCTTTGCATGGTTGCTTCCACTGTCGGCGTGTGAATGGGTCAATGAAACGCACTTTGGAGAAAGGCGCTATATAAAGGCACCATTTACCACCTAATGATGCTAGCTGCCTTCTATCATCTGTCTCCTTCCCTTCATTCACATCTACCTTTCACGGTTGAAGTGGTGTTAATAGACGGTCGTAATGGAGTCTATTTCAACCAGCATTCACCTGGCTCAACTTCCATTCAGTCTGTTTTCATGGAAACAGCAGAGTTGTTACTTAAAGGTCGCATAGACACCGATTCCTACATTCAAGTCATGAAGACAAAAAAGGTCAAACGGTCTTTCTCTGTCATAAAAAAAGCCTTAATTCATCTGAAATTGTTCAGCCTACTCTTAAAGGAGCACCTCGCCCATTTTCAACATATCTTCATATCATTGGTCCTCACTATTACTCATTATAAGATGGCACCATGTTCCGCTTGCTCTGTGTCACAGAGGAGGGTTGTGGACAGTTCAGAAACCCGCCTACCAATGACATCATCAGTACGCATGGTTTGATAACAAGATTTCAAAGCTTGTTTTTACATTTGGAAGAACAATGGCTTCTATTTCAGCACGTTAACTTGCCAGGAAGAGAAAGGCTGTAGTTTCTCTTAGCTTGGAATCCCCATCGGTGATGTCATTGGTGGGCAGGTTTCTGAACTGTCCATAGCCCACCAATGAGACTCACCAATGAAGAGTAAGTGCACAGAAATGGCGCCATCTTATAATGAGGATTAGTGAGGACCAATTATAAGACAAGGTTGAAAATGGGTCAAGTGCTACCATCTATTGGCCAACTAATGGCTTGAAGTGTGTTAATGAATTATAATCATATTTATTTGCAGTTATGCAGATAAATGGCCATTTCGGGTTGGTGACTTTCCCAGACCACCTCAAAGGACGGGCAGCCACACAGATCAAACACCTGGTCATTAGGATAATGAATCTCTCGCTGTACACACTACAGTACAATCCTGAGTGTTCATTTAACTCCGAGTGAGTGTCAAAAATTTACCCAGTCCATTGTTTACACCCTCAGTTACATTAACACTTGATGTGATTTTACTGTATCCAAATTGTAAAATGATATGATATTACATGTTCTTGCTGCTATTTTATACACAATGCATTAACATACAATTAGCAATAATGAGCTACCTGCCCATTTCTGCTGTAACGAAGCAGCAGCATTCATTCAATTACTGCAGGGGCTCTAATAATGATTATGCTCTTAGTCGTATTTTGGTCACATTGTACGTGGTTTTAACTCATGTTTTAACCTACTGTTATTGTCTATTATATTTTATATTTGTATCATACAGACATACACACAGTATATATACATCTACATATTATACAATATACATACATACTGTATTATGTAAGCTGTACAAACATACATGCATGCTGTAGATACAAACAATTGCTTTTCTAGGTTCATTATGTCTTCTGGACATATTTTGTTGGCTAGCTAACTTGCCCTGCTAGCCTTGACGACCTTGCAGGATTATGCAAAGGCTAAAATGTAACTTAGATAGCATGTTATGTAGACAGATATCCAGGTCATTGTTGACCTGGCATCCTATAGTGTGTATAGTTTCAATGTAGGCTGATGATAGGTTCTTGGTTTACGTATGTATTAGTTATTATTAGATTATTGGTTTACTTATGTATTACTTTATTATTAGATTACTATTTTTATGCATTTGATGTATTATGATGTATTATCTTGTGTCCTTGCTTACTGTAAATCGCTCTGGATTAAGAGTGTCTAGCTAAATGCCTAAACTGTAAACTGTAAACTCTAGTTAGCTTACTAACAGCTGTTTCTTTGACAATCTACAATATGGTGTTTCCCAGGGCAACGGTCAGAACAGCGGTGCTATTTGTGTACATAGTTGTAAACTCTGCAAAGCTTATGCTGGCCAGGTTAGTCACAACACGTCACATCAACCTCAATATGCAAGCTACGCAAGGGATGTCATGAAACATAATCAAACTGACAAACAATCACAACAGAGGTATAGGTCGCTTTCTTCCGCATGCTAAATCTAAATCAGTGATTCTCAAGGGGGCCCACTTGAAAATTGTTCACAGGCCCACCCATTTGACCACTTAATGATCGACTAATCGATTTTAAAGTCCCTATATTCATCTGTATAACTAATTTTTCATGGTTTCAAAGAAACAAATGCCATTATTATCATTTTTGTAACATACATTATTTTAATATTATACTATTGTTAAAATCTTTGCATTTTGCCAATTATTTGGGGGCCCACACTTGCAGTACCCTCACAGCCCACCAGCTGGCCCTGATTCTGTGCCTATCGGTATATAACTCGAACGGCACTGAGTCGGCTCAAGCGAACTTCGCTCGCCTGAGCTCGCTCCGCGCTCGCTCCGCGCTCGCTCCGCGCTGCCTCTTGTGGCTCAAGTTCGCTTGAGACGGCGCGCATCCGTCGCGGTCAAAAACTATACTTTATCAGCCCCCAAAAAATTCTGTGGTTGTTGGAAAAATAGTGGCGGCAGCAGGATTCGATCCCAGGAGGTTGGGGTTGGCGGTCTAATGATTAGCGAGGCACGCCACCAGACTGGGTGCTGAAATGTGGTTTCGAGCTGTATTAGAATGTGACAACGCCCCCACTGTCCCCTCTGGGGCCGGTGTCCTCGTTTTCTCACGCAGGGCGTGGCTTCCCAAGTCCTGCAGGGCGTGGCTTCCCACGTCCTGCAGGGCGGGGCTTCCCAAGTCCTGCAGGGCGGGGCTTCCCAAGTCCTGCAGGGCGTGGCTTCCCAAGTCCTGCAGGGCGGGGCTTCCCAAGTCCTGCAGGGCGGGGCTTCCCAAGTCCTGCAGGGCGGGGCTTCCCAAGTCCTGCAGGGCGGGGCTTCCCAAGTCCTGCAGGGCGGGGCTTCCCAAGTCCTGTGCACTTCCAAATATAGCCCGGCGCACAGCTTGAGAATCACTGATCTAAAGGATCCAGCCGCTAATAGCACGGTGTAAGCTTACAGTAATATCCTTAATAATGTCCTTATATGGTGCTGTATAGCTGGCTGGTTCAGATATGAGGCCATGATGCTGACAGCTAGCTCAGATGCTTCTGCACTTTCCAGCTCGATAACAATCTATTGCATCATGAGGAGAATTGATGGCACATCCCTGCAGCCGCTCCTTAAAATCACTGCTTTATTTATGAGGGGATCAAAGAAACACCAGCAGGTAGTCAAGGACACAATAAAACAGCAAAAATGATGATCCTGAAATCTCTCTCTCTCTCTTTCTCCGTGTGTGTTTGTGTGTGTGTGTGTGTGTGTGTGTGTGTGTGTGTGTGTGTGTGTGTGTGTGTGTGTGTGTGTGTGCGTACGTGCGTGCGTGCGTGCGTGCGTGCGTGCGTGCGTGCGTGCGTGCGTGCGTGCGTGCGTGCGTGCGTGCGTGCGTGCGTGCGTGCGTGCGTGCGTGCGTGCGTGCGTGCGTGCGTGCGTGCGTGCGCGTGCGTGCGTGCGTGCGTGCATGCGTGCGTATATACAGTATATATGGAAGCTGGGATGGACGGACGGACGGACGTAGATAGATAGATAGATAGATAAATAGATAGATAGATAGATAGATATATATATAGATATATAGATAGATAGATAGATAGATAGATAGATAGATAGATAGATAGATAGATAGATAGATAGATAGATGGTGGATTGATTGATTGGAGGCAGATGGTGGATTTCTGGGTTCCCACTATTGACTGATCCATCTCAAACTTGTTAAAGTGGTGAGCAGATGGTTCAGTGTCTCTTGGAGGACAAAGAGGTTTTGCACAGTGATGGCTGTGTGGTGTGTGCGTGTGCGTGTGCGCGCGCACACGTGTGTGTGTGTGTGTGTTTGGTGTGTAAGCAAGAACTGCGTACTGGAAAATCATGGAAATGCTTCATTAGTGTTTCAGCTTTATGGGAGATAAAAATATCTCTGTGCCTCTGGGAAGCGAACAGAGGGAGGGAGGGAGGGAGGGATGAGAGAGAGAGAGAGAGAGAGAGAGAGAGAGAGAGAGAGAGAGAGAGAGAGAGAGAGAGAGAGAGAGAGAGAGAGAGAGAGAGAGAGAGAGAGAGAGAGGGGGGGGGAAGCAAATGGTGAGACCAGGGAAGCAGGAAGAGAGACAGAAAGAGAGAATGAGAGAAAGAAAGACAGATACACAGAGAGAGAAGGAGGAAGAGAGAGAGAGAGAGACTTGGCAATTAACTAAAAATATATCGAAACTAGAACCAATTGACGACTTATAACCGAACAATCAATATAAATAAATGTTTTTAAATCAACGAATCAACAAGAATATAATTTGAATAGATTGTTCATAATTGACCAAATCGTCTGATTAACCACTTGACCCTGTATTATATACTTTGTTGTGCAATGGTGACAAAAACAGTCAAAATAGACGATCTATAAGCTCACAAAAGGTTTATATGCGACCCGTAGGTCTGCTATTGTTCACTTTTTTAAATAATCGTTCATTAATCGTAAATCGACGCTAAAGTTTGAAATAATGGTCATAATGATTTGAAGTCATAACGCCCAGCAGCCATAGTTTGAGTAGAGAGAAAGGCAGAGCTAGATAAAAGATCCAACAATGAAATATTTAAAAAGACAACTGAGAGAAAAGAGACAGTCTGAGTGGTATTGTGCATGTAATAGTGCACATTATCGTCTCTGTCGGGTGGAAACCAAAACTGGAATCAAATAAAAAAATAGCAAAAAGTAGCAAATCTACAAGCTCAAAACGCGTTGCTTCGCACCGCGTTTCGAGCTTGCAGATCTGCTACTTTTGATGCTTTTGTGTGACTTTGATCAAGTAAGGCGTTAATTTACAAAGAAAATCTAATAATAATTCAAATAAGGAGATAAGAGGTTTCTGCCTGACACCAACGTTATGCTGAGGGCTGTCATGTGTCATTTTGAGCACGGATCCAGACAAAAGGGACAAATCTACTTCTGACGTCACTCGTCACAGACATCCCGCTGAGAAGTTGAGTCAAAAATATCTCTCCCTCCTCCTCCTCCTCCTCCTCCTCGTCCCCATCCTCCCTTTTCTCTCTCATCACTCTGCTCCTCATCCTCATTTTCTCTCTAATCATCACTCGCCTCCTCATCGTAGCTTAAAGACGACCATTTTCAACATGTCTTCATATAATTGGTCCTTACTAATGCTCAAGATAAAAATGTAGATTTTTTCAATACTCAGTCTGTGTCTCAGAGGAAGGCTGTGGACACTTCAGAAACCCGCCTACAAGTGACATCATCGTTAGGCAGGTTTTTTTTATTTTTTTCAAACAGATATAAAATTTTTGATTTTTATTAGCGCGAGAACAATGGCTTCCATTACACCATGCTAACTTTCCAGGAATAGAAAGCCTGCAGTTTCTATTAGCTTGGATTCTCCATCGATGATGTCACTGGTAGGTGGGTTTCTGAACTGTCCACAGCCCCTCCTCTGAGACACAGACCAAGTAGACAACAATTGTACCATATTATAATGAGCATTAGTGAGGACAAATTATATGCCTACGTATATAGATACTGTATCACTACCTATAGATAGGTTGAAAATGGGTGAAGTCGTCCTTTAACCACTTAAACCCACCAGTCTATACTTGACATTGACCCCCTCCTTCTTTCCCCTCAACACCAAATCAATACGAGCTTTTGTGCGATTGTCTATTTCCGCACGAATGTTCGCCTATTATGATAGAAGCCCAGAGCAGGGATGCTAGGGTTCACTGAGTTCCTCCCAGGTGTCCCTCAGGAGAGCAGTCGCTCGACAGCTCGCAGCGTTTTATCCGGTATAAAGAGAATGATTAGAAGTCTCGGTGCCAAAACGATGTCACCCTGTCTCACCCTCAAACTTTAAATTGCCAAGAGAAGCCCGGCTTACTGGCTTGGAGCCGTGGAACGCCGAGTGCCATTTGGTCATTCATTTTTAGGTGCGCAGAAGTGGCACTTAATACAATAGATAGTGTTACTGTCGGGTGGAAAAACCTTTTGGGGAGAGCTGGTTGTATCATTCCCCCCATTTGCGTATATGGCCATGCTCTGTCATGAGAGAACAGGGAGTTACTTTGGGAATAGAGGGACCTGCAGGACTTTTTTTGTGTTATCCTTTTAAAGCCTTAATGTCTTACTGTACCTCGTACTGTTTACATCTGACTAACAAAGTATTCAATCGTTAAAGGTAGGGTAAGTGATATTTTTTGGTTAAAACAAAAAGTATTTTTTAAAAGGTTAAAGCACTATATTGTGATAGTAACCATTGCTATAGAGTGTTCAGTAACAGGGGCCTCCCCGTCTCTCCAGCTCTTTAATAAACAGAAAATACATTTTTTTTGGTAGGTGACAATATTTCAGCCAATCAGAAGAGAGTACCCATTTATCAGCTTAATTTTTATAGTGTTCCAGTTCCCATTTTGCCTGCTCATTTCTTAGTGTTGTAGGGATCACACACTGGATGATATCGCAGCATATGAACACAGGACGTAATTATCTCATAAACCATATAAATATGATTTATGAATCAATTACAATATAATAATACATACATATAGATATATATATAGATATTATTATTATTGAAACTTACGTCACTGTAATGTAACGTGAGTTCTTGGACAGGTTTATATAAATGTCAGTTTAATCAGAGAGAGATAATCCTTAACTGGTTCAACAAAAGAGGCCAAAAATCATTGCTTTCCTTGTTACAATAAAATTGGGTTTATTCAGACTTCACTGTTACAAGTATTTATAAAGCAACGCTTGGGAAACAGAAACTTATGTTGTGTATGTAGTTAAATGTGGGGAGAGAAAAAAACAGGAGAGAGAAAAAGTCACAGAGAGTAAAAGAAGGAATCGCATTGGGGATGCATTATTGTAACACCTTCTGAGTTATGCTCAACTATAACAGATATTCTCTTGTAAACACAGTAACGTCGCCTTAAGATTAATGCACAAATCAAAATGGTTCAAACACACCTTTAGACCCGGATGGGGCCTGAGTCCGGAGACTCTGGGTTCGGGAGAAAGGTACACAGCCGCGCTCTAAAGCCCAACTTGGCACTGGTTCTAGCGAGTGGTCTCAGAGTTCGGGAGTCTCAGTGTAAAGGCAATACTGAGTTGGCATCGACGGTGGCGGAGACCGGGTCGCCGAGTTGACCGCGGTGATGTCCTCTTGGAGAAGGGCGCACTTCACGGCTCGGGTGCGTGTGCGATGGAGATGAGTGGAGCGGAGACCTTCTGATCAGTCTCTGCTCCTGCAGCGGCTGCGGGTTGCAGCGGCCTGGACCTGGACCTCCTCCTTGGTGGTTCCGTGTTGAAGAGCCCTAGGAAGGTGATTAAACCTCCTCGTCGTTGGTTGGTGATGGGAGAGCCAGGGAGAGGGTCATCCCTTGGCGGCTTTGAGCGTAGAGTAGTGTTTGTGAGGAGCCTTTATGCCCCTAGATTTCTTTGAAGTGTTTCCCAGTCCTCTCTATATGTTAATTCCTTATCTGCTGTGGGATTGCTGACTCTGGGGCACGGGCGGGGAAAAGCAAAACCCTTTCGTGCATTTTATGACCCAGGTCAGCCATGGGCCCCCCTTGGGTCATGCCCCGGTCACTTCTAAACACCAGGCATACATTTGGAAATACCGCATAGTAATACATTTTCACATTATTGTCCATTATTGTCCACATGTCTCTCCATGAGGTCACGTGTAATGTCTTCTTTGTGGTGAAAACATGATTTTCCATGCGCTCAAAAAGAGGGAGAAAGAGTGAGAGAGAGAGGGGGGGGGGGGAAGTTGTCTGTGTGTGTGTGTGTGTGTGTGTGTGTGTGGGTCACAAAGGACAATGTGCCTTTTTCACCCCCCGGTGAGGAGCGTCTGTCTGACTGATCTCCAAGGCTTGTCTTCTCGCCAGATCTGCCGTTCCTTCCTGGTTGTCATCTTTGATGTCAGGATGGGGGAGAGATAATGGGAAATTCCAAACAGCTCCTTGGTGAGCAGTCTGGATTTTACGGTTTGTCCGCAACGTCTCTCTCTGTTATCACCGTGTCGATTACAGTGTCATCACTTCCAATTTCACTTGTTTAATCTGTATCCTGACTGAGTTCTCTATCCTTATTGGATAAAATTGGAAATGAAACTGAAACTGAAACGAAAACGCATTTTCTGTTTTATAAAGAGCTGGAGAGACATGGAGACTCCTGTTACTGATCAGACACTCTATAGCAATGAGTACTATCAGAATATAGAGCTATTTAACACTTATTTTAACCAAAGAAAATCACTTACCCTACCTTTAAATAAAAAGGGCATATGTCCAACAAGCTTGTGTTACTTTGCAGGATTCAAATTGTAAACATATTTTTAAAAAAAAGCTGATCTACAAGCTCAAAATTGAGCTGATGAAGGGCATTTACGACAAAACGAACAGAGTTAAAATACGGAGATAGGAGGTTTCTGCCCCGACGGCGACGATATGTAGGTGCAGCTCATACACGTAAGGGGTCAAACGTGGCAACACGTTCATACCGTACCTTTTAACCTTTGTAGCCATAAATGAAACATTGTATTCTTTCAACCTTTACATACAGTACTTTTTCAATCACACCCACCTTGAAGGCTTTTTGTAGACAAAAGACCCAACGACATACAGTAACTGGAAGACTAAACTGACGGAGTCATTATGCCAAGCTGCCGTCGTTTCTCAGCCAGCCATATACTGGAAAATAAGCCGCTAATGGCAGCAGTGCTTTTACCGTAAGTGCAACCTGTCACGTTTCAAGTTAGACCTGTTGAAGTTTATCACCCCCGAAGCTGTGGAGAGCGGATGTAACACTGATAGTTAAATGTACAGTTATAAGCAGGGGTGGATTTGCTGGGGGGGGGTGGGGGGGGGATCCATGCCGCTGCTCTTGATATTCCCGCTCTGGTCATATATTTTTAATGGTTGGTGGGGCTATCGTTGCTGTCGGGCTTATCTCCATATTCTAACTTTTGGTGTTTTTTTTAAATTAATGCCCTGCTTGATCATACTACAGCGTCACACAAAAGTATCAAAAGTAGCAGATCTGCGAGCTGCTATTTGGGAATTTGAATCCTGAAAAAGGTACAGTATTTGAGCAGGCATTCAAGTTTACGATTGATGTTTACGGCCTGGAAAATGTACAGAATTTTGAATGAAAGTGTTGGAACACGCTTGAATTGGTGTAAACTGTGACATGCTCTCATAAATCATAAATGAATGCTGTACCGTACATGCAGTACAGTACAGTTCAGTAGTAAAGTCACAACTAGGAAGATGTGGCTTTTGAAGTGACACTTGTTCATGTGTGTTGCAGTGGAATGGGCCTATCAGAACACTGGAATGGCAGGATTGACACACCACCCAAAGCCAATGAGATGTCAAATATATTCTAGTATTACAGTAACATTCGAACTTATCGATTTAATCAATTATAAACAAAATACTCAATAACTGATGATAAGTTAATAAAATAATCGATTCATAATCTATCCCTATTTTGGCATTAGCATGATCTACAAGCTCACAACGCATAGATTTACGACACATTGTGAGCTTGTAGATCTACTATTTTCACTGTTTTTGCACAACACCGTTGCGTGACGAAGTATAAAATACTGCTTAACCGATTATTGGATTAATCAAAGGAGTATAATCGATAGAACAATCTCTAAGTAAATGATCAATAGTTACAGCCCTATTCTGTATGATACACACAGGAAGAGGAATATTCTACAATCACTAGACAGACAGACAGACAGACAGACAGACAGACAGACAGACAGACAGACAGACAGACAGACAGACAGACAGACAGACAGACAGACAGACAGACAGACAGACAGACAGACAGACAGACAGGCAGACAGACAGACAGACAGACAGACCGTTGGAATGCTAGACAGGCACCCAGAAACAGGCAGGGCAGATAGACAGACAGGGTTGGAAACCTTTTATGTCCAAAACTAGTACGGAAAAAAAGAACCAGTGATCCAATCGATCCAAGTTATCATTTAGTCACAAGCTACTTGTTAATACAGACAGACAGACAGACAGACAGACAGACAGACAGACAGACAGACAGACAGACAGACAGACAGACAGACAGACAGACAGACAGACAGACAGACAGACAGACAGACAGACAGACAGACAGACAGACAGACAGACAGATAGACAGACAGACAGACAGGTAAAACTGGAGGTTGCTGCAACACAGGGTATTGATGTTTTGATCGTCCCCTGGTGTAATCAAGTAAACAAGGCAAAGTTTGGGTCTTGCTAATGAGCAGGCAAGCACAACGTCTAGCATTGTGTGTGTGTGTGTGTGTGTGTGTGTGTGTGTGTGTGTGTGTGTGTGTGTGTGTGTGTGTGTGTGTGTGTGTGTGTGTGTGTGTGTGTGTGTGTCGGTTCTGCTGGGGCACAACTGCGGAATTAAAAAGACAAGCAGAGACAGCCCTGAGGCGAACAAGGAGAGAATAGGAGAGAGCCAGAGAGAGAGGGAGAGAGAGCGAGAGGGATAGACAGAGAGGCGGGGGGGGTCAACAGAGAGAGAGATCGGATCGACAGAGAGTTGTTTTTAGCATCGTGTTGGGGAACATACCACAACAACATTTCGCTGCTTCTACCTGCATCTCTCAAGACAAAAAAATAACAAATACAAAGTGACAAATTAAAGGTAGGGTAAGTGATATTTTTTGGTTAAAACAAAAAGTATTTTGTTAAAAGGTTAAAGCACTATATTCTGATAGTAATCATTGCCATAGAGTGTTTTTTCAGTAACAGGAGTCTCCCCGTCTCTCCAGCTCTTTGATAAACAGAAAATACATTATTCGGTAGGTGTCAAAATCTCAGCCAATCAGGAGAAAGTACCCATTTTTAAGCTTCATTTTTGTAGTGTTCCAGTTCCAATTGTGCCAGCTCATTTCTTAGTGTCATCACTTCCAATTTCACTTGTTTAATCTATATCCTGATTGAGTTCTCTATCCTGATTGATAGAATTGGAAATTAAACTGAAACTGAAACGAAAATGCATTTTCTGTTTAATAAAGAGCTGGAGAGACAAGGAGACTCCTTTTACTGAACAAACACTCTATAGCAATGAGTACTATCAGAATATAGAGCTATTTAACACTTATTTTAACCAAAGAAAATCACTTACCCTACCTTTAATACTCTTAAAGGAATACTTCACCCAAAAAATGTCACCCTATCAATTACTCACCCCATGAAGCCTTGAATTCACAGGGGGGGGGGGGGGAATCACCTTTTAATTCATGGAGATTTGCTTTAGTTTTTGTCACATTCCTGAGCCAATAATCCAATATTTGACTAATTGAAGTTAATAGGAGACCAATCTTAACAAAACCATATTTAAAACATTCTCTTTGAACCCGGATCATCAGTACAGGTTCATCAGTGAATAAAACTGTGAGAATTGTTTTGGAGTTTATATTATTCTTTTACAAACAGAGGACACAGGAAATATTGAATTATTGTGACAAAAACAAAAACAAATCTGCATGAATTCAAAAGGTGATTCGAAGTAATTTTGTGGGTGAAGTATTCCTTGAATTCTTGATTGTCTTGATTGTTGATTCTTGAGAGAGAAGAGAGGGGAGATCGACAGAGAGAGGGAGGTGGGGGTCAACAGAGAGAGAGAGAGGCAGAGAGAGAGGGAGAAAGAGAGAGAGAGCGCGCGCGAGAGAGAGAGAGAGAGAGAGAGGCAGAGGCAGAGGCAGAGGCAGAGGCAGAGAGAGAGAGAGCCACGGGGCCAGCATCAAGACAGCTTAATCACAGCTTGTAATAATTCAAAATCCTCTTAACTGGTGTCTGAAGAGTGTGTTTACAACGTGTGTCCTGTTGAGATGAGGAGGACCAGATGCCAACAGAGGTTGCACTAACAGGGTCTCATTTCCCGTAGGGGTCAGAGTTCGAAGGAAAAAACACTTCAGTTCAAAAGGTAGAGGGGAGATGGGACAGGAGGGGGGGGGGGGGGGGGTTGAGCCGCTGCTGCAGCGTTGCTAATTCCTGTCCAAGCTGCAGCATTGGGTTCACCGTTTGAAGTAAACATCCATGAAATTCTAAACCTTAACATCACTAACGAGACACTTCGTCTGAGCCTAACCATGCTTGGACAAAAGATGTTTTTTTGGTTGTTTCATTCATGAAACACCCAACGTGGCTCAGATGACCAATACAACCTTTTTATGGCGTGGCTATAGATTTGTCTGCATGCGTGTGCATCCGCACGTGTGTATGTGCATGTTTTTGTGCAGAGCTAAATCTAGCAAACCGCTAAACCAATCATCTGCAAATGTCTTGTGCACAATGCCTTAGTACCTCCAATATTATTATTTTTACATAACAATTTTTGTAATGTTTTCGAAATATTTATATGAAGTCATACGTCATAGATATCATGTCTGTCGGGTGGAAACCTTGTATGTCCAAACAAGTTACTTTTCAGGATTCAAATTCAAAAACAGCGAACGTGGCACTTTGCACCGCAATTTCAAGGTTGCAGATCTGCTACTTGTGATGCTTTTGTGTGACACAGTATCAAATACACAAAAACACAAAAGAATGAAATATGGAGATCGGAGGTTTCTGCCCGACAGCAACGATATGTCATAGACGTCACAGACTGGCCACATGAAGTCTGAGATCCAAGCGAAGTGAAGCCACTCTGTTATTGGAGATAGTTTGGACCCAGTTTTTCTTTGACAGTAAAAAAGGTGAGCTATTTAAATGCTCTGTACAGTTGAATTTTCTTCGCTTTGTCTTTTCATCTTTTTGAGCTCAGCTCACTGTTCTCTCACCAGAACTGCAAGTCTGCAACAGATCATGTTCCCCTCATTTCCTAAATAGGCCTCTTGGGCGTTGAACAGCGGAGTCTGACAAACAAAGAAACCTAATTCCGTTATTTATATTTTTTCAGTATTTTTTTAATTTTATTTCTTTCCTGCTTTTTTTTAAAAACTTTTGGTCCTCGTCTTTCTGCCCTGTGAGGTGTAGCTACCGGGTGGGTTGTTGTCGAGGTAAAGAACGGTCTGCGCTCACGGAGCAGCTGGAGGACAAAGAATCACACGTCTCACATTGGTTCAGTGTTGCCAGATCTTGTGAGAGAAATAAGCAACCAAAAGAACACATGAGCACTTTAATATTTGAAAATAGACGATCTACAAGCTCGCTACAAGCTTGTAGATCTGCTATTTTCAAAACACAAATCTGGTACGGGCACAACATGTTTTCAGATGGGGATACGTGGGCAATTACATATTGATTTTGGGGGCCTTGACATGACAATGTTTGCGAACCACTGGTTTTAACAACAATTGGGAAGCAAGCCCAAATAAGCAACTACCTTTTTAGAAACAAGCCCAAAAATATATATATTTACAAGCAACTTTACAGAAAAACAAGCCCAAAGTTGCTTATAATAAGCGGACATGGCAACGCTACTTTGGTTCCTCTGCAGCCTCCTCGCCTCTTCTCTTTCCTTCCTCTGCTTTCTCGTTCCTTCCTCCCACTGTCTCCGCCTCCTCATCACTCCTTTACCATCTGTGTCTCTCTCTCTTACTCATCTGTTTCTCTCTCTCTGCCTCTCACTCTCTTTTTTTGCCTGTGGCCTGTTTTGCCTCTCTCTCGCTCTCCCTCCCCATTTCTCTCTCTCTCTGCTCTAACATCCTGTATGCTGTATCGGATCTCAGTCTTTCTACCTCCACCATAGGTTGTTGATATTCTTTTATTTCACCATGTTTGAACCCTCTCTGCGTCTCACCTCTAGATTAATGATAAACTGCGTTCCTTGCTCTGTGATGTTCTGCTCATTCTGTAATGTGTGTCTTTCAGATGGAGAAAAACACTCAGTTTACACGGAGTAATAGTGAAATACTGCTTGAGCACACAAAGATGCAGATAGACAGAGAGGCGTTTGTGTGTGGGTGTGTGGGTGGGTGTGTGTGTGTGTATGCGTGTATGCGTGTGTGCGTGCGCGTGTGCGTGTACGCGTGCGTGTGCAACAGTCAATCGAACCAATTGATTATAAAAATAATAATGATAATTTTATTACATAATTGATAAGTAATCAAATCCTATTTTGGGCATTCCATTATAGATTATAGAAGTTTCAAAAACTATATTTTCACGGCACCAATGTACAACGAAGTATAAGGTTTAAATGGTTAATTGATTCGTTAATATATGAAAAAAAAAGATTAATCGAAAACAAAAATCATAAATAGAATAACCGCCAAACAAATCAATATCTGCAGCTCGACATCAGTATTTGACGTGAGACAGACGCATGCACAGTGGTACAGTTATAAATACGAGATCGCACCTACAATTTCCCCTGCTATCGTATCAACGTGTACAACCTGTGTATGGGGTCACACAGCATGAGAACTCCATTGTTGTTTGCTGTGTGCGAGGGTTGTGAGGCATGTGTAGAAACATCAGCCTCGGACCCCCGGGGGACCTCACTCAATATGCCCATCGCTCTCTCTACACAGCTGCTGTTTCTGGCCTCGAAATACAAAAGCTCAGCAATGAGGGGAGAGAGTATGTAATATCTATACGTGTATTATGCTATATTGTAACCACACACACACACACAAACACACACGCGCACGCACACACACACACACACACACACACACACACACACACACACACACACACAGACACACACACACACACACACACACACACACACACACACACACACACACACACACACACACACACACACACACACACACACACACACACACACAAAGACAGGCACAGATGTGCATATACAGCAGGCCACACACTAAAATAATGAGCAATTGTAAATAGAATAATACATACAAAGCAAAATCTAATCTAATTTAACTCAGAACTGGCCTTATACCCTCGAGCGTGCAACGATTAAAATTCACGGACACACACAGTCATCCACCCACCGGCACGTACACACACACACACACACACGCACAAACATGCACAAACACACAACCATTCATACATGCAACAAACATCCACAGACGTAGACACATGCACACAAAAGTACCCCCCCCCCACACACACGCACACAGAGCCACCCACACACAGCTGGCTGTGGTGCGGAAGCAGCCATTCTTCATGCTGATAATGGGTCAGTAAGTGTAACTCACTGTTTAACCGGACCTGGCCTGGCTCCAGCAGGAAGCATGTGTGCAGCCACACACACACACACACACACACACACACACACACACACACACACACACACACACACACACACACACACACACACACACACACACACACACACACACACACACACACACACACACACACACACTCATACACACGCAACTCACACTCACGCTGTATGTTCAAAGCAACAAACGCACAAGAATCAAAAGAACGATTCAGGGGTCAGAGGTCGCATGCATGCACCCATGAACAGATGTACGCTCACACACACACATATAGGATTGGGATCCGGAAACCGGAGGAACACAGAATAAAACCCACTTCTACCCACTTACTGTCAGCCAAACAAAATGTATTCGCGCAGATCCACTGTTTGAAAACAGCCCGGGTGTCATGGCAGCCGGGGGGGATATAGACATAAAGTTATTATAAAAACCTACAGTACAGTGGACACCGGCAAAAT
>NC_137620.1:17773303-17775803 GCF_963280865.1 Gymnoscopelus braueri
TGTAGCGCTCCACCAACGCCTGCCGGAAGCCTTTACGTAACCATCTATCTATTCACAGGATCTGTGAGGCACTCTGATGGAGAAAACCGGTGACCCGCAAGCCCCACCTGGTCCCTGTGACTATTAGACATAACTTTGATGCATTATTGCCTTCACACATTTACTGCAAGCGCACAGAGGAGCTACACCATAAAAAAATCGTGTTAAAGCATTAAAGAGAGGGCAACACATCATTTTAACCCAGGGGTTAAAGGCAACCTTTTTGACACAAAGTGCTATGTTACATTTCTTGATAGTCAAGTCTCAATATTCTATTATAGCTGAGCGGGTACAGAGGCCGCCATGGAAACATAAGGTCCCCGTTTTGCGTCCCGGCCAACGGTCCACGTGTCAAAGTGTCCCTGAGCGAGACACTCCCCGAGGCGCTCCCCCGTAGCGCCCACTGCTCCTGTACAAAGGAGGCATCGCTTCCCTGATTGGTCAAAACCAACCCATGGGCTCACGGATCACATGCACTCACCTAAGATTAAAGACACACACATAGGACCACAGTGGAAACAAGTCCCCAGGACTTTTTTGTGTTACCCTTTTAGCCTTAATGTCTGACTGCACAACGTGCTGCTTACATTTCTGACCCAAAAAGTTTTCAATCAATCAAATAAAAATACAGACATTAAGTGGTTAATCAGGCTAATCGACTTAGTCATTTATTTATTTAAAAGAAATACAATTGCTTGACATTATAAAAAAACAATGATCAAAAACCCACATCTTGATTATTTGATTAATCTAAATCGTAAATGATAGAGTGATCGCTAAGACAATAATCCATAGTTGCAGCCCTAAAGATGACAAGTTCCTCAAATCTAACAATCCCCAACATTCTCATACGTTTGAATCATAACAAATCTATTCTGTTTTTCGACTCCAGTTCTCAGCAACGACCCAGACATTTACCACCAAGTGCAAGCAACAGTCTCTCATGAACAACGGACAACATTTGGCCCACTTATTATGTGTAACTCAGGGCATCCATAGAAACACTCTGTTACACAGTTATTTATGATTCAGGCATCCAACAGAGCAACTGTTGCACACCCATGCTTCCCACCCACGCCCTTATACACACACACACACACACACACACACACACACACACACACACACACACACACACACACACACACACACACACACACACACACACACACACACACACACACAGAGGAAGCTCCATCAGCATCTATCTGAACAGCAGATAAGGAGGCAGTCAGTACCAAGCCTCCCAGTGCGCGCGGCGGGATCTTCATCTAATCCACAACAAAATCGCTTCCACATGCGCATGCACCCATGTACACACAAGCACACTCAAGCACAAACACACATGTACAGGCTCCCTGTTTATTTGTCTTGCTAACCCTAACCCTAACCCAAACCCTTACATGGTTTACAGGGTCACTTTATGCAAGTGATTTTCATGAGGTTTTGTCCAAAAAGAAGCTAAAAAACACACTGCTTCATTTCTGAACGATGTGATCGTTAAAAAAAAAACATTTTTCTAAGCATAGACCAGACGTTGATTTCCCGACTATGGCGCAGTGTGGGTAGGCTTTGTGTGGTTGATACTGTATAAAGTTGATCAGCTGAGAGCACCATGTGAACTAAATCAGAGGTACAACAACGTCCAAGTGTCTTCAAGAGCCTGTGGTGAGCAAGCCACTGATGACGTTATTCCACTGAAGTCTGAGACAGGCTGCATCAGAGCATGTGATACTGTCATAGCCCACAGCACTGCACTTCAAAAAGGTTGGTTTGATCAAAAATATATCATCGCTGTGGGGCAGAAAACCTCCCATCTCCATCTTCTAACTTTTTGTGTTTTTTCGTTAATCAACCCATTCATTCAGGGAACGCATCTCTGTCATTTTAGATTTCTTTGGTTATCGAAAAATAGCAGATCTACAAGCTCATAGCTCGGTGCCGCGAAATGAGCTTGTATATATCTACTTCAACCCCAACCTGAATATTTTCCTGATCGTACGCCTACAGTAACTCCCCAAATCTCCCCCAAAACCACTGAACAACCATTTCTCACTTGAGGACTGGGAAAATGGTGCTCACAAAGTATTGTAATACACATGTACACACACACACACACACACACACACACACACACACACACACACACACACACACACACACACACACACACACACACACACACACACACACACACACACACACACACACACACACACACACTTCCCCTCTCCTCTCCCAACACAATCACTTCAATTGAATCAACTCATATCATATCAAATCAAATCAGATCAGGGCCGCCGAGCCATTTCATTTGGACCAGAGAAACACAGCACTGTGTGTGTGTGTGTGTGTGTGTGTGTGTGTGTGTGTGTGTGTGTGTGTGTGTGTGTGTGTGTGTGTGTGTGTGTGTGTGTGTGTGTGTGTGTGTGTGTGTGTGTGTGTGTGTGTGTGTGTGTGA
>NC_137620.1:17783303-18163303 GCF_963280865.1 Gymnoscopelus braueri
TTTTTAACACAATTCTTCTCTTCTGGGGGGTCCCTAACTGGCACAAAACATTTTCAGATGGGGTTCCACGGCCAAATACATATGAATTTGGGGCTCCTGGGCACGAAAAAGTTTGAGAACTACTGCATTACATAACCCCCCCGTTTCATCTATGCTATAGAGAATGTCCCTTGGGAACGATCCGGAGGGGAATCGCCGACGATCGTGGCATGATGTCAAGTTCACGGCCACGGGCACGTCTCTGTCTCAAGGCTATACATTATGGATGAAACTTAAGGACAGCCATGAGGACCACCACAGGCCCGGTCCTTAATGAACACAAACATTACAAAACAAATAATAAACATCTCAAACGACAAGCATAGACAATTATTACAGTCAGCCGTTACATAGAGGCTATGCTACGGAATGCGAGCCGATGATGATTCCAGAACACAGTACAGCCTCCTCCTATAAGCTGATTTATTCCGACGGTCCGACCGTTGTTATCGAGGCAGTAATGTATTATAACATGTAGAGTATAGCTTGTAGCCTATATCAGTTATTCTAAAAAAAAAAATGTAATCCCCAAAATGATACGTAGGCCTATAGGCTATATTTGGCCGAACCGGACCTATAACCCATTTTTAAATGATTTGTGCCAGGAATCCCATATACCAAGAAGATTTGTCAACTTTTTTCCCCAAAAAATTGGCAGATCTATCACAACGAAGGCTACAATACGTCGGCTATTTTCGAAAACCCGAAAAGTAAAGAAACAAACATGACAAGTGTTTTAAACTGTATTCCTCATTTTTTGCTGAGCAGTCGGGACCCCCTGAAACCCTAATGACGAACATTGACCACCCTGGGGTGCATGGGGGTCCTCCCCGGATGGACCCCACTTTGTTCTCCATCCATACAAGGTCAAGGTTCACTTTATTTGTCATTTAGGCAACATGCTTGCACATGAAACGAAAATCGTACTCAGGACCAGCAGTGCACAATCAAATAACTATCAATACATAAATCAAAATAAGCCTAAAGTGCAGTGAATTAAAACTGAGCAGCAAATTAAAAAAAAATAAAAATAATACGGAACAAAACTGGAGCCAAAGACACAAATGAGTTAGCAGAATAGCAGCAGTAATAATAGTAATAACAGTACAGGACATGCTACTCACCGCAGCAGATATGAGTCAGCTGTAGAGGAGCAGAGATGCTGTGTCGTTGCAGGAGGGTTTATGGATCTGATCTGTCCTCTGGATGTATGGATCTGTCCTCTGGATGTTTGAACACAAAATGTGATTTATTATGGAGAGCCAATTAACTTTAGTGTCGCAAAACGAGAGAAAATAAAAAGTCCAAGTCTCCGCCTTATTATTGGTTTCACTTTACTTTGGATCAAGTGGATTCTGATGGGTTGTTTTTGTTTGGTTTTATGTCATCAACGCGAAGCCCCTAAACCAAGCCGTTAAGAAAAGATGGTTGACATGAATGTTTCAGTTGTTGAGTTTGCGCACGAATAAATGCCGTTTATATTCAGCCGGTAGTTGATCTGCTCCTCAGCTCTGATGTGCTCAGTCTGCCGGGTAGAGGATGGAAACGCCTTTTCCCCTCTTCTCTCTCTCTCTCTCTCTCTCTCTCTCTCTCTCTCTCTCTCTCTCTCCTCTCTCATCCCCTCGCCCCCTCCCCTCCCCTCCCCTCCCCTCGGTCACACACACACGCACACGCACACGCACGCTGTCTGATAGATTCCGCTGCTACGCAGACACACGCACACACACACACACACACATACACACACATTTTTCGGGGCTGATGTCACCGCGCCATCCGGTCCACAAATCCCTCCCCCTGCTTTCTTCTTTCACTTGCTGCCACAAAGCCCCCCCCCCCCCCTCTGCTGAGCCACATACAGCAGGTTTGTTGACTTCCCAAAATGAAGTGAAATTACCACAACTTTTATTCATCCTGTTATTCAGCATGTATCTCTATCAGAATATTATTTTAACCACTAAAACCCCATATATGGGTAACCGGAGTCACTCAGGGCTCAATACTGGTGTATTTTACATTAACCACTTGAACCCTTTAGCATCCCTGGTTTGAACATTTGCCATAAATAGCAGATACAAGCTCGAGTGAGCACGTTGTGAGCACGTTGTAGATCGGCTATTTAGGGTGAAGAGGTTTGGTAGAGAGCAGACCAAGTGCAGAGCCTGTGTGGTAAAGTTTAAAAGGTTAAATTGCCGAAAATACACTTTAATCTGTGACACAATTTTATACAATATGTAGTCCCTGCTTCATCTGTCTCTTGGCTAAGAGGTAGCCTATACTTGGCCTGAAAAACCTTGAAGACCCCTGCATTATAAAGACAGATATGCATGCATGCACAGGGCCTTCATAAAGCGATGACAAGTGATAAAGACTCATGATGGGGCCCAGGCAGGGCTACATGGGGGCCCGGCCGCAATATTAATGTCATCATCACTATATCGTTGCTGTCGGGCAGAAACCCTCTTTCTCCATATTTAATTTTTGTGTTTCTTCGTAAATTAACGCCCTACTTGATCATACTACAGCGTCACACAATATGTATCCACATTAGCAGATCTTATGAACAATATTATGTTTTAAGGGGCCCAAGCATCATAGATTTTCATGGGCCCCAGAATTCTTGCAAGGGCCCTCCAATCATACACACGCACACGCACACGCACACGCACACGCACACGCACACGCACACGCACACACACATAGACGCATACACACACACATAGACGTATACACACACACACACACATAGACACATAGACGCATACACACACACACCATCTGCCTGAGAATTATTACATAAATTATTACATATTAACTTAGGCATAGCTGCTATAAACGCTCCCTTCAATTTGATAAGTATGTGAAGGAATGCTGGTGGGTGGGTGTGTGTTGTGTGTGTGTGTGTGTGTGTGTGTGTGTGTGTGTGTGTGTGTGTGTGTGTGTGTGTGTGTGTGTGTGTGTGTGTGTGTGTGTGTGTGTGTGTGTGTGTGTGTGTGTGTGTGTGTGTGTGTGTGTGTGTGTGTGTGTGTGTGTGTGTGCGTGCGTGTGCGTGTGTGTGTGTGTACGGGGGAGAGATGGAGCAAAACACACAGCTGGTTTAGCCTTTGTTGGAAAAACATGGAGGAATGTTCCTTTCTAAAGTGTAACTTAAACCCACGTTTAGCCACGTTCACAGGTGTCCTCAAGCCAGTTTTCATGTCAAGTACCCGCAAATCGATATGTATTTGGCCACGGACCCCCATCTGAAAAGTTTTGGCCTGCAGGGACCCCCAGAAGAGAAGATTTATGTTAAAAAAATATCAAAATTATTCAAAGCACTTTGAGATATGAGATTTGTAGCACTTTCCACAAATAAAATGTATTATTATTGACACGTTGTGAGCTTGTAGATCTGATATTTTTGAATAGCCAATGTATAAATTGGAATAGTCAACGTATAAACTGGGTCCTTGGGGTCCCCGGGGACCCCTCAAGGACCCCTGGGGGTCCCCGGACCCCACTATGAGAGCCACTGCCTTTAAGCAACGCTGGGAATATGAGTGATTCCATGGACATGGACACATACAAAGTCAGTGGAATAAGTGATTCCGCTGCATGGCGAATGGCGATGGAGGACAATACCGTCTCCTAATGGTTTCACATACTGTACCTCTGCCATGACATGACATATGTGAAAATATGCAGGGCCGGATTAACCCTTTGTGGTGCCCCGGGCTTCGTACGACCAGGTGCGGTGCCCCCTTGGGCAGATCTTTGTCAGCGAGGGGAGGGGATGGGGGCAGTGTTGCCAAGTCTTCATATTGTTATAACGCAAACTTTTGGCTTGCGTTTTTCTTTATAGTCGCTTGTAAATATTGTTTTTTGGGCTTGTTTCTACAGTGTATAGTTGCTTATTTGGGCTTGCAACCTCCCCATCTGAAAATGTTGTTTGCCAGGGACCCCCAGAATTGTGCATTTTAAAGGGTTAGTTCAATTGTTTTGAAAATAGCGGATCTACAAGCTCAAATCGATCGGCTACCGTATTTTCAAATAGCCGATGTACTGTATATAGGTTTAAAGTGGTTAACTGATCTTGATGCTATATTAAATTTCACTCACCGAAGCCATCTATACGGAAGGGATTGACTTGTTAAATTGTGATTTTATCAAAAATAAATATCAAACATATCAGACAATCTATTCTATCTCTATTTTAGCCTTCAGCCATCCAGCCTGGCAGATATAATGAATTGCTCTGTTCTCAAATACTTTCATACTATAGAAAATACTACATTTTTTAAATCTTATTTAGAGATAATCTTGGATATGCCACTAGACAGTGCAACCAATTTTGTTTGGCTGATGCAACCAAAGAGTGCATCAGGAAAAAAACACTCTTTTGTAGAGCCTACTTGGCAGCTACAGAATGGAATCATTTTCCATCCAATATCAAAGCAACAGCCACTTCTAACAGCAGTCAAAGGGTCGCTGCTGATTTGCTGAGAAGCAGTCAGAGAAATATCAGTGTTCTTTGAATGTTTGTGGCTGGAAACCTCATATATGTCCAAAACTGTTACTTTTCAGGATTCTAAAACAGCAAAAGTATCAGATCTACAACCTCAAAACACGTCCCGTTTCGAGCTTGTATAGGCCTTTTATAGCACCACCATGAGGCTGATTTGAAAATTGAAGGTGAAAGTGGCATTTCTTCCTCGGCCTAGTGGGAATGTGTGTGCAAAATGTCACGGAAATCGCATGCTGTGTACATGATTTGAGGCATTTTGTTCAAAACGGAGCACCCCTGTAAACTTTGGAAGCCAATCTTAGCCAATCAGGATGGAATATGAAAAATCTGAAAGACCCGTTTAGTTTAATGACTATAGAGATACTGTGTACCGATTTGCGTGATGTTTGGCCAAAATCTGTAGGAGTACTGTAAAAAAGATTGTTTTACATAAGTCGGCCTCCTGGTGGCGCTATTAAAAGGCAAATGTGAAAAATGCAGGGCAAAGGTTTGTCCTTGGCCTCTAGAGAGTGTGCATACAAAGTTTTACACAGATCGGTGCAGTTATAGGTAAAAACACGAATCGGTCTGTTATAGCGCCACCATGTGGCTGATTTGAAACATTTCAAGAGGCATGTCTTCCTCAGCCTAGTGGGAATGTGTGTGGAAAATTTCACGGAAATGCTGTGTTCATGATTTGAGGCATTTTGTTCAAAACGGAGCACTCCTGCAAACTTTCAGGATGAAATATGAAAAATCTGAAAGATTTATCGTTCGTTCGTTCGTGTAGGGCTACACAGGCAATTGGGACATCAGCCAAGAAGTGGTATCATCATCCAGTTCAATGAGGCCGCTGACTCCATGTGGTGATTTGAAGATTGGGCATTCATCGATAATATGTTCAACAGTCTGTGGTTTTCCGCATTCACAGAGATCAGTGACAGACACTCCAATCATATGCAGGTAGATTTGGGTCTTTGCTACTCCAGACCGAAGTCTGTTGAGGTTGACCCAGGCATTCCGTGGTAGGTCACACCCAGGTGGGTTGGTTGAAGGAGAGTTGATGAACTTCCTCAACGTGGATGTTGACTTGGACCATTGCTTGTTCCAGCAGTCAAGGATCCATCCAGGGTGTGGAGGGCTCGTGGTAAGGAGTCTCCTAGCTTCGGTGGAGAAGTGTTTGCGTTTGAGTCTCTGGTGGCCATATTCAGCAGGCGGGGGAATCAGGCTTGTTGGCTCATCTGCACACTTGCAGGCCAGCTTCAAGGTCAGGAAGTTTCGACGGAGCTCTGGAGGTGGAATGCCAGACAGTATGGGGAGTAACTCGACAGGGGTTGATGGTAAGGCACCACTAATTAGCCTCATGGCGGTGTTCAGCACAACATCAATAGAGGCTGTATGGCTGCTGTGACTCCATGCAGGGGCGGCATACTCAGCCGTAGAGTATGCCAGGGCAAGGGTAGAGGTGCGCAGGGTGGTGAAGTTTGCACCCCACCCAGTGCCAGCCAGTCTCTTCAGGAGGTTTACACGGGCAGCGGTCTTGGCAGCAACTTGTTGAATGTGTGGCTTGAAAGTGAGGCTACGGTCAAGTGTGACACCAAGGTATTTGGGGTTGGGGTCATGCCTGACGTTGGTGCCATCGAGTGTAATGTTCAGCATGGTATTGGCACATCTATTGGCAAGATGGAACACAGAGCATACTGTCTTGGGCAGGCTTAGCTTGAGGTGCCATTTGTGGAAGTACCCGCTCAGTAGTGAGAGATCTTTTCCTAGGGCATTCTCAACCACACTAAAAGCTTTGTCACCAAATCCAATGGCTGAGTCGTCGGCATATGTGTATTGCGAGCACTCTCCAACAGGCATGTCAGCGGTGTAGATGTTAAAAAGTGTTGGGGCAAGAACAGAGCCTTGGGGGAGCCCGTTCCTCAGTCTCTTTTTCTTACTGCGTTGGCCATTTGAAGTTTCCAGTACAAAGGTACGGTCCTGTATAAGCAGCATGATGAACTTCACGAGCTTAACATCGGGCAGAGTCTTCAGGAGCTTGAGGTAGAGGCCCCTGTGCCAGACTGTGTCATACGCCGCAGTGAGATCGATGAAGACTGATCCAAACTTTTCTTTCCTCTGGAAGGCGCTTTCGATGTCATGAACTAGCCGGGTCACTTGATCTGTTGTTGATCGACCCTTACGGAAACCAGCTTGGGTGTGGGGAAGGTTCTCTTCAATTATGTTGTTTATTCTTGATAGAATGACCCTCTCAAGCAGTTTGTAAAGATGTGACAGAAGTGATATTGGGCGGTAGTTCTTTGGTTCATCTGGTGTCTTATTTGGCTTGAGTATGGCCAGCACCTTAGCCTGCTTCCATTTGGATGGTATGGTCAGGTTTTCCAAGCAGTTGGAGAGGAAAAGTTGGACCCAGGTCAATGCCTCATGGCTCATGTTCTTGAGGAACTCTGTGTGGATGTTGTCGTTACCAGGAGCCTTATTTTCCTTAAGGGATTTCAAGGCTGCAACGATTTCTTTGGTTTGATGACTGTAGAGATACTGTGTACCGATTTGCGGGATGTTTGGACAAAATCTGTAGGAGAGAGTACTGTCAAAAAAATTGTTTTTCACAAATCGGCCTCCTGGTGGCCCATGTGAAAAATGTGGGGCAGAGGTTCTGCTCTGGCATCCAGGGAGTGTGTTTGTACAGTTTTGCTGCGATCAAGCCAACGGTGCCAGAGATTAGCTGTACACAGACAGAATGACACACACACGGACATACGGACGGACAGAGGGCAAAACATATTCTCGCCAGGCCGGAGACAATTATAGTTGATATAGCGTTACCATCATTTTAACCACTTTATATATCTCTCAGGTCATCCCTGTAAATAACCTTTTCATCCACGGCACCCCTGAATAACATTGTTACTTTATAGCACCTTACATTTATGTCAAATTACGCACGCAAATATGTAAATCTTTCCCCCTAAGATACAGCGTGTCACAGTGAAAACTTGAGAGAATAATTCCTTTTGGAGTTAGGACAGATTGACGTTATACTTGACGTTTAACCCCAGCATCCCTATTCTGGGGGGAATATTAGCCAAACATAACCGATCTACAAGCTCACAACGTGTCGCAAGGTCCGTTTTACTAATTAAATCTAGAGGGTCTAAGTGGTTAAACTGAAGTGATATTGATTAATTCCAAATATTAGTATCCTGCTGTGGCACCCCTGGACTTGTGTCACGGCACCCTAGGGTGCCATCGTCTGCCACGGAGCACCCACTTTGAGAAACCCTGCCCTGGAAGGTAGTTAGTTATTGCTCCACACTCCCTAGGAGCAGGAAGGGAGGGGCGGGCTTTTTAAGTCCTCCAATTGTCGGGCTCCGCCCCCCTCCCCCCCACACACACACACAGTCTGCAATGTTTTGGAAGTAAAAGATCAAAATAAACAACTCATAATATAACCTTACTACAGATGAATGTTGAGTAGAGTTGTCAGTGTTGCGGTGAAAGCTGCTAAAACACAAACAGAAGTGCATTTTCTCCATCTGACCAAACTGAGGTGAGTTTCTGCAGGTGACTTACAGTAGCTTAGCTAATTAGCTGCTTAGCATTAAAGGAATTGATGGAATTGCGTGTACTTTTATTTTACTTGGTAAAGCAACAACTAGTCAGGATGCAGCATTGTTGTGTTGTGTGATGTGATGTGAAGTGAATATGTTGTATTGTTGAGCCGTGTATGATTGTGATGCTACAGTATGCAGGCCTAGTCAGTGGTGTAAACTAAAGTAATAAGTACATGTACTCAAGTACTATACAATTTTGAGGAGCTTTTACTTTACTGTATTTTAATATTCAATACTTTTACTTCTCCACTACAATCCAGAGACAAATATTTTACTTCTACTCCATTACAATTATTTGAAAACTTTAGTTACTTTGTAGATTTGGATTATTATTACAAAACATACCACTTCAGCCCTATAGCCTATATAGTTTGGCTATTTGAAAATAGCCGATCTACAAGCTCACAACGCGTCACATCGTAACACGTTGTGCATAATGAGTACTTTTACTTTTGGCACTTTAAGTATATTTTGATGCCAATACTTTTGTACTTTTACTCAAGTAAATTTTGAATACCAGACTTGTACCTGTAATAGAGTATTTCTAAACTGTTGTATTGGTAATTTTACTCAAGTAAAGAATTTGAGTACTTTTTACACCACTGGGCCTAGTAAACCACTTTACACATTTACCAGGATTCTGGATGGCTTGGTTCAGAGGCTTAACATAATTTATAAAACATATTTGCCCTTTAAGTGTATACAGGGTATTTGCACATTTATAAAGTTACAATTTAATGACTTTAATGCTAAATTGGCCAAATGGTCCAATATTATGTAAGAAAGAGGCAAACATGATATTGGCCGATCTACAAGCTCATGTATACGTATACTAGGCTGTGTATACTGTGACAGGATACAGTATACGTATACTAGGCTGTGTATGTTATGACAGGATTCAGTATACGTATACTAGGCTGTATGTTGTGACAGGATACAGTATACGTATACTAGGCTCTAGGCTGTGCATGTTGTGACAGGATACAGTATACGTATACTAGGCTGTATGTTGTGACAGGATACAGTATACGTATACAAGGCTGTATGTTGTGACAGGATACAGTATACGTATACTAGGCTGTATGTTGTGACAGGATACAGTATACGTATACAAGGCTGTATGTTGTGACAGGATACAGTATACGTATACTAGGCTGTATGTTTTGACAGGATACAGTATACTTATAGGCTGTATGTTGTGACAGGATACAGTATGCATTTACTAGGCTGTATGTTGTGACAGGATACAGTAGGCTATACGCATACTAGGCTGTATGTTATGACAGGATACAGTATATGTATACTAGGCTGTATGTTGTGACAGGATACAGTATACGTATATGTGGCTCTCGGTTACTTTCTTTCTTTCTTTCTTTTTTTCTTTCTTTCTTTCTTTCATATACTCAAGGCTGGCAGAGGTGTTGCAGGGGGGACACCCCCCTCTTCATTATAAGCCTGGACTATGCATTAAGACATCAGTGGAGGTGGAGGGGAGCAAGAACTGGGCTTCACTACTACAACTAGGAGGTCTAGATGGCTCCCTGATGTAGTCAATTTTTAATTTGTATAAACACACACACACACACAAACACACCCCACACACACACCCACCCATACACCCACACACACACACACACACACATACTGTAAATATGACGATGCAGATGACATCTGCATCGTCAATGCCCAGAAGACTGAGGTTCTCACCTACAGTGTAACACCCTCCCAGACCATCCACCTCTAATAAAGTACTGGTGAAGCTAACCAGATGTATGGAGGATGGAGATGGCGGGAGTCGCCGCTGGAAGGCTCATCCGAGGATGCCCTGCCCTAGAGAACGAGATCTGGAGATCTCTCTCTTATCCATGGGTTTGTCTGCATGGGGGATTCCTCCGAAGACTTGGTCCGCACGGTCGAACGGCCGAGGACCTCGTCCTTCTCGGGGTTTCCCCTGAAGACGGCTGATGAAGACGTCTCAAAGTAGGAACCTCTTTAGGACTGTCACGATTATGACATTTTACTTGACGATTAATTCGCTCAAATAATTGCGATTAACGATTTAAATGCGTATCTGTCGTACTCTGTCGTACACTGAACTTTGTAACATTATTAATAAAAATGTATCTGTCTTTTTAAGCTTCGTAAACAAAAGGTGCACAGGGCAAATAACTTGCATAATTCAATAACTTTATACAAAAAAAAAACATGAATCTTTTTTAATGTTTGAAAACATATTAACATTTTTCAACATGGAAATGATTATGACGATTAGGCTATCTGAAAAAGTATTGCGATTATCTCAAATACTTGCGATTAGGCGATCATGTAATAATTGTGACAGACCTAATTTTTCCTTTTCCTTTGTTGGATGCTGCTGCTGCTGCTGCTGCTGCAGTTTGTGTTGTATTATGTTCGTGTCATTTGCTGATGTGGTTCAAGATGTAGCTCTGTTGGGGCCCGGTGTGGCAGTGAAACATGTTCAGTGACTGTTTGTTTGTGGCTGGAATTGAAGGCTGATGTGAATCTAGAAAATGTCGGCTGTGTTGTGGCTGTTATTGGAAGTGTGTGTGTGTGTGTGTGTGTGTGTGTGTGTGTGTGTGTGTGTGTGTGTGTGTGTGTGTGTGTGTGTGTGTGTGTGTGTGTGTGTGTGTGTGTGTGTGTGTGTGTGTGTGTGTGTGTGTGTGTGTGTGTGTGTGTGCGCGCGCGTGTGTGTGACAGAGAGAATTTGCATAAAATACTTTTTAGACATAGGCCTCTGTAAATCTGGACTGTGTAAATCCGGGCCTGGACTTGGTCATTTGACCTTTCACACTAGTCACTGCAGCTACATTCATCAAGACATCAAGACAATCTACTTTTTAATTTAAAAGTTTAATAGACCAATTATTTGTTTACAAACATTGAGACTGGACGCACAGGTGACTCTTTCATGTAATCAATTCCCAACAGATCCCCAAACCTGCTCTTTTGGGGTGCGCTGGTTTCACTTCATTCAACCTCCTCTTGTGTGTTGGCTAGTGGGGTGCGCCCTAGCGAGACATATATACTTCATCGCGCCACGGTATTGCGCGCCGAGAACAGCTGACATACAAGCTCACAACTGCGTCGCGGATGCGAACGCTGTGAGCTTGGAGGTCTGCTATTCTCGGCCGTTCTCTGCGCGCGACACCTTCGCGGGACGGAGCATAAATTAGGCTCAGCTGCGCGAGCCAAGCAGGTTGATGCCATGATCATAGAGCGCTCCCTCCGTTCTTATGACAGGGACTGAAGGTGGGGTTTGGGGGACAACTGCTTTCAATTGTTATTATTGTTTACACACAACAGAAACAAAGGATTATATATTTCAAGAGCGAGAGATCACAGTAAAAATCCTAAGCATTCTTCCTCCACACTGGGAGAAAAACAGCATCTGAAAGTTTGATGGGATGCATTTTTACATGTGAGGCTGTGACCACTTTAACATTGCATCTTATGAGCGGTGGGGTTCAGTTGGTGCTGGCCTGCACGCGCATACTGGTTCTTATCAGTGTGACGTAGTCTGTTAAGGCGTCTATAGGAAGAAGAAGAATTTCACAAAACAATTTGACAAAATGATCAACTTAGCTTCTTCATCAGCCACTTCGTTTTGAACAGTGGAAGGTTATTGACTCGAATCCAACGCTTATTTCCTTTATTTACGCCGCGGGTATGATGCAGTTCAAGTGGGACACAAACACACCACACCACCACCGCCTGTCATTGGCTTGGCCTTGGACTTTTGCTTTCCTCATAGACGTACCGGTACCTGTGGATTATATCAGTAAATAGCCTTTGAGGACTATATGTTTGAACTTTGCAATTGCCGATACTCTGCACTTCAATCTTCATGTACATGCACTGATACTCTTCTTGCACTAATGTCTAGGAACAGTATATATATATACAATATTTTGGACCAATAAAAAAAACTATAGACCAAATTTCCCACCCCACGTCAGCGGCTGCCAGACTAGTGGTACACCTCCTACTGGCTCCAATACAGTATAGTGCAGTATAAGCAGCTAATCATATCCCATTGCCTCAGCAGAATGAACAATCCTTCATTAATATGAGATCATTACATTTGCTAAAGTGTATTAAACGGTATGGCAGGATAAAAAAATGTGTGCATGAAAAAGTGCTCCTCGGAGCACAGGTCTCCGGCAGGTCAGGTAGGTTATTGTGGGCCAGCAATGTTGGGAATTCGCCAATCAGGCTGGAATGTGAAAAATCAGACGGATCGGACGGATCCGTCTTGATCACTTGACTAAAGAGTTAATGTGTACCGACTTGCGTGATGTTTGGACAACATTTGTAGGAGTAATATAAAAAAAATTGTTGTGCAAAAATCGGCCTCCAGGTGTCGCTATAATAGGGCAATGTTGAAAAGGTGGCATTTGTTCCTCAACGTAGTGCGAATGTGCGTGCGAAGTTTCATCTTAATCGGACGCTGCATGCATCATTTGCGGCATTTTGTTCAAAACGGGCCACTCCCGCAAACTTTAGATGTCAATCTTAGCCAATAGAATATGAAAATGTAAACAGATCCGTCTTCATCATATGACTCTAGAGATCAAGTGTACCGATGTCCGTGCAAAATTTCACGGAAGTTGCACGCTGTGTTCATGATTTGAGGCATTTTGTTCATAACGGAGCACTCCTGCAAACTTTGGAAGCCATTCTTAGCCAATCAGGATAGAATATGAAAAATCTGAAAAACTCGTTTAATGACTATAGAGATACTGTGTACTGATTTGCGTGATGTTTGGACAAAATCTGTTGGAGTACGGTAAAAAAAAATGTTTTGCAAAAAGTGGCCTCCAGGTGGTGCTATAACAGGCCCATGTGAAAAATGTGGGGCAGAGGTTCTGAATTGGCATCCAGGGAGTGTGTGCGCACAGTTTTGCTGCGATCAAGCCAACTGTGCCGGAGATTAGCTGTTCACAGACGGACGGACGGACGGACGGACGGACGGACGGACGGACGGACGGACGGACGGACGGACGGACGGACGGACGGACAGGATGCAAAACATACTCTCTCGCCATGCCTTTCGGCCTGGCGGAGACAATAAGACCATTACTATGTCAAAAGTAACCAACAAACTATACTACAAAAAATGGCCAAATTGTCAAATATTACGTAAGAAAGACGCAAACATGGTGGAAATAGACAATCTAAAAGCTCACAATGCCTCACATTGGCGTTGACAAGCACAATTCCAAGTGCTTGTCAGGGTTGGGGGTCCCCAGTTCAAATATGATTATTTTGGGGGGTCACGGCCTGGAAAGTTTGGGAACCCTTGACCTACAGTACACTCACACCATGTGTGTGGGCATTACTGAAGTACTTTTAAGGAAGTCCCCGCCAGTTCCTACTGTAGCCTCATGGGAACGAGATACATTTTCACACACTTTTTTTTCCTTTTCTGCTATATTGTTTTTCCCCACCCACAATAAAAAAGTCACTAATAACATGTCCCTTTAGTAATAACAGCCCCTCCGTAGGCTGTCGCTCGCTCAAGATTTAGAAGATTAGAAGATATTTTCGCTACTTCTTTTGGTCAGCAGACATCGCACCGCTAGAGGTCGCTCAGTGTAGCCTAGTTTACCAATGGAAATGAATGACTTCTCCCGGGGCGCTTTGTCGCTTGCTGTCGCCACTTGGAGTGCAGGGTTAGGACCATAAAGTGACTCAACAAAAGCCCAATTCATGTCCAGGGATCCAAAGATAGGTCCAATCACGAGTTACAGCAGAGCAGCAAAATTACCATGACTTAGTCTTTCATGTGGAATGAAGTAATTGATTGAGCAACACCCCCCCCCCCCCCCCCCCCCCATCGTCATGGGACTCACAGCGGAAGAATAGGACATTCAAAAATATACTGAACGAATGACCCAGACCACCTCATTATCACATTGGTGGTGACATAAAAATAGACATATTCCGGCCCTATATTGATATTTCCATATTTGTTTGTGTTTTTCTTTCGTAAATTAATGCTCTACTTGATCATCTGACAGCATCACACAAAAGGCGATCGAAGATTCCCCTATGGGATTTCAACACAAAAAATAAAGCTGCGGCCCAGGTGGATAGCGCCCTCTAGCAGCAGTGACGTCAGACTTCGGTAATAGGAGACTGGGTTAAAATATAATCTCTTTATTAATTTTTCATTAACAAATGCGTTATTTTGGTTCAGCAGTGTTTTGGTTCAGCAGTGCTGTTGCAAATGGTCTTTCTTAACCTGTGACTTGCTAAACTCAACCCTGTCCTGTCACTGGCTGGTTTCAATACAACAACCAGCCTATTGTTCTCCAACATATGCAAATGACCACGCTGTCATTTGCATTGGAGCAACAGAAAAAAACTGCTACATCACTTGGCCTGACACACACACACACACACACACAGAGATGTACTGTAGCTTTGTATCGCTTGTATCGCTTTGTATCGTGTTTTCAATTCACCGTTTCTGTATTTACACACAGATTTTAACCCCTTAAAACCCATGCAGCATCATTATTGTGGGGAATACTTTTGCAGAAAATAGCAGATCGGCAAGCTCACAACGCATTGCGCTGCGACACGTTGTGAGCTTGCCGATCGGCTATTTTCCCGCGAAAGCTTTCCCCACAATAAGAGAAAACAGAAAAGACGCTAGTACAGAGCCCTGAAGGACTCCGGTCAACGAAATAAGGGGTTTAAGTGGTTAATTTCAGGCCTTATTTCAACGAATGAATAAATTAATCCATCCATCCACATAGTGTCTGTCTGTCTGTCTGTCTGTCTGTCTGTCTGTCTGTCTGTCTGTCTGTCTGTCTGTCTGTCCGTTTAAGAATTAGACATAAAATAACCAAGGCAACAAAAGACTAATACTCATGGGTGTTAAAATCATAATCTTATCAAATGGTATCCGGCCTGTGACCTGTGTCCTGTGTCTCATCATGCCACCCCTGTCATACGTCTAATAATAGACTACATTGTGCAGACCATTAACTTGGCCCCACGTCCTGTTTTCATGCTGAAATATATGGATTATGGTTGTTGGAAAATATTTTTGCCCTATTTAACCCATTTTTTTTACTTCAAAAGGACACAGCGAAAGAAGTATGTATTGCCCTTGAGAATAAGAGCAATACCAATTCTAAAGACAATGACGATTACAGTCATTGACGCAACAATTGGGTCAACTTATAGTGTTTTTATAATTCAAACTGTTTTTATTAGTATTTTCAACACATACAAAGACAGAAGCCAACAGAAACAACTACGATAATAGAGAAGATAAGAGTAAAATAAAATACAGTTAACTTTATAGTGTTTTTGAAGTATATTCCAATGGGGCACAGTAACAGAAAGAAACTGGCAGGTTGAGCATTGAACGAGTTCAATGTATACCAACATTCAATGAAAGCAGAGCTTTTGTAAAATAAATAAATAAAAAACACACACCCACAAAAAAGACAAGCATTCTCATTTTGGTGAAGCTGTGAACAACAGATGAGGAATTGTTAACTCCACTAAACTGATAATTTGATTACTAAAACTGTATTTGATGAAACTGCGGTTGAGTTAATCACCTCATCCGTCATGTACAGTGAATGAGTGCTGCTACTGTAAAGATACAACATTACTGACTTTGTATTCGAGCTGCATGAATCCTGTTTACTCACTGAGGACAGGGACTACTGTACACACACTCACACACACACGCACATACTGTACGCGCGCATGCACGCTCACACACACACACACACACACACACACACACACACACACACACACACACACACACACACACACACACACACACACACACACACACACACACACACACACACACACACACACACACACAAACAGATTTTACTATACTTGTGAGGATCAACATTTTAAGACACCATTTTTCATTTCTATATAGGCTAAGCCTAAAAGCTGAGAAATAGCTGATCTACAAGCTTGTAGATTCGAGTTTATAGTTTAGCCTACTACTATAGATTAGGGATGAGCCGAAACCTTGGTGGTACAGTATTTTATTGTGCGTGCGTGCATATGTCTTTATCTCTGTATATGTGAGAAGGCTTTATTTCTTGTGTGTGTGTGTGTGTGTGTGTGTGTGTGTGTGTGTGTGTGTGTGTGTGTGTGTGTGTGTGTGTGTGTGTGTGTGTGTGTGTGTGTGTGTGTGTGTGTGTGTGTGTGTGTGTGTGTGTGTGTGTGTGTGTGTGTGTGTGTGTGTGTGTGTGTGTGTGTGTTAGCCTGGGGAGAGTGTCTAGTCTAATAAGGGAGAAGAGAGAGAGAGAGAGAGAGAGAGAGAGAGAGAGAGAGAGAGAGAGAGAGAGAGAGAGAGAGAGAGAGAGAGAGAGAGAGAGAGAGAGAGAGAGAGAGAGAGAGAGAGAGAGAGAGAGAGAGAGAGAGAGAATATTCTGGGCTCTGTCAGTGAATGGAGTGCTTATTTGAGGGGTGAGTCAACAGAAAGAGACAATGAAAATGCAGAGTCATTCTACCCCTCCTCGTTTAATCCCCCTCTCCCCATCTCACTCTGTTTCTGTTTTTTTTCCCAGAGAGAATACAAATACAGTATATTACCATCACCTTTCTAATACTGAGTACACTTACACTTCCTTTAGCACTACCCAAGTTGTGTCAGTGCTTCAAAACCAACAGTAGGGGATTAAAATCTAGAGTATATATAGAGTAAGATTTGAAACAAGACATCAAGCAAGGGATAATCAATGGGGAGCAGGTCATTATTGAGAAATAAACCCGACCTGGTAATTAGACCCTGGATCTGTCGCCTTAATGTCAACAGTTTCGATGTGTCCTGCACGCACTACGTACTGTACCAAGCCTAAAAGAAACGATATATGACAGGGGTCTGAGAGAGAGATGAAGCAGGGACCCCCACTACATACTGTATAAAATTGTGTTGCAGATTAAACTTTTTCATACATTTCATATAGCTTCATAGACTTTGTTTGTTTGTTTACACATCATCTTTTATATTGATATGTTTGATTCGGGTTAATGTTTATTTTTAGACATTTAACCACTTAAACCCACAATACTTAGTGAACTTGACCTTTGGCTCTGTACTTGGTCTGCTCTTTTTTCCCCTTGTAGATCTGCTTTTTTTGGCGAATGAATTCCCCCCCCAGAATAGTGACGCTGGGGTTCAAGTGGTTAATGTAAAAAAAAATCCTATCACACAAATATTTGGTGGCCCTCCTATAGTAACTCTGAGGACCCGCTAGGGGTCCCAGACCCTCTGTTGAAGACCCCTGGTATATGAGAACACAAGTATCTGCCACGGACTAGCTCCTGGTGTGTGCTACATGAGTGAAAGAACAACTCCTACCCTGGACAAAATCCCGACCTGATTGGAGAGTATCTGGAGTTCATATCTGAAAACGGCTTTAGACACAGATGATGTTAGACAACAATATACAAGAACTGAATTTGGAAATAGCAAACCATAGAACAAAGGGGAATGTGTATGTTTAGCTCTCACTCCTCCACACATATCCTCACAGTTGCTTTTTTTAAACAGTATCTCTTCCTCTATCATTCATTCTCTGGAATCATTTACAGTATCTCTTCCTCTATCATTAATTCTCTGAATCATTTACAGTATTTATTTCCTTATAGACCTTTTCTTGAGAAACGATTCTTAAACCAGACTGTCCCCACCTTCATTATTATCCCAAAGTTTTCCTATTTGCTCTTTGTATGTGATTTCTCACTACATGCTATTTTCATAAAAAAAACGTATTCTGACTAATTTGAATCTCTTTGTATTATTATTATTATTTTTGTCATCCACATGGAAGGAGCTTGAGGTAATGTACAAGAAAGTCACTGGTCAACATGCTCTGAACCATGCAATGCAACATTTTGGGTGCATCTAGATTTTCTAAAATATTTCACACATTTTGAAATATCTTCAAAACATTTGTAGTACTTCTACTTTTGGCACTTTTAAGTACATTTTGCTGCCAATACCTTTTTACTCGAGTAAACATTTTTATACAGGACTTTTTTTTTTTTTTTTTTACTGTAAAACAGTGGGTGAAATAATTTTTTGTGCAAGCTTCATCCTTTTTGTTATTTCCATAAGAGAAAGGGAAGGAGAAGAAGGTGGGGGGCAAGGGGGAGAGAGGGAGAGAGATCAATAAAAACAAACTCTAAAAAAATCTACATATTTATACACAGTACCGTATATCTATCCAGTGCGGTAAGTACCTGAGGTAAGACAATTACCTCACTGTACTGTGTTGCTTTTACACATTAAAACTAAGTACTTCACTGGTCCTCCCTCTCCTCCTTCCCACACTCATACTCTTTTTTTTTTTTTTTTGATTGATTGAATATTTTATTAGGCAAAAAATGTAAAACAGCACAGTTACATTTAAAATACTTTGTCTAACAGGTCCGTTCATAAAAGTCCTTGCGGACTTGTTTCCAATGAGGGCCTTGGTATTTAATTCATCTTCCTTTCCCCTCTCATCCCCCCACAGTGTCCTTTGAGGTGACACTGATGTGACAGCAGTAATTAGGTTGGTGAGCACTAATCACAGGCAGCGCTAAGCAGAGAGCAGCAGCTCAGGTCCTTCAATAACACACAATGCTGGAGACCGCGCACAACAGTGTCACACGCACACACACACACACACACACTGTACAATAGTGCAGTGGTTCTCAATGTGGGGTCCGTGGGGGGGGTTCCAGGGGGTCCCCGGCAAAAGTAGTCAACGTAGCATCACAATCATTTTAACCACTTTATCCAATCCATGTATACGTTGGCTATTCAAAAATAGCAGATGTACAAGCTCACAGCGCGACACTTTGTACCACGCTATGAGGTCGTAGATCTGCTATTTTTGAAAAATTGTGAAAATGTCTGCACATGCGAATATATAGTATTCTTCCGTGGCCACATATATATCAATTTGGGGGTCCTTGACATGGAAAAAGTATGAGAGCTACTGATGTAAAATAGTGATTCCCTGTGGGCCGGAGCTCACTGGTATTTTTTCATGGTCAGTCCAAAATAACACTTCAAAGCATTAGAAGACAACTTCTCTACGTTAAACATGTGATTAGGGGCGGCCATAGCTGAGTGGTTAGTGAGCCCGCCTAGGGAGCCAGAGGCCCTGGTTGCCCCAGGTACGATTCCAGGCCAGGCCAGCAAATGTGTCGATGAAATTTAATTTGTCCCTGAGCAAGACTCTTAACCCCTAATTGCTCACAGGCCCTCATTGGAAACAAGACCGCAAGGACTTGAACGGACCTGTTAAAGGAATTATCCTTATGGTTTCCATGTTCAAGTCCCAGACCTACTGCAGTTAGTTGAATGTGAAATTACAGTGAATTTGTTAACATAAACAAACTTCAAAAGTACAGAGTAATGGTGTAGTAATACTGTAGTAATCTCTTTCAGCAGAGAGTTTCCATTGCCAAGTTTTACCAGCTAAACTACAAAAGAACAACTCAAAAGCACTAAAAGACAAATGCGGGGTTGAACAGGAAAGTTACATAATGAAGCTTTAAATGCTGGATTATTTCAACTTTACTAACTGAACGCTAAACATACAAAGCGAGACTTCAAATCCTAGGCCTCCTATTCATTGCTTTTCAACTTTACCTAACTGAAGGCCAATATACAAAAGAACGCTTTTCAAAGTAAAAATCTCAAGCATGCATGTCCACAGTAAGGTGGAATTTTTAAATTGTGAAACAAGTTTATAGGTTAAAGTATAAACGAACTGCGATGTTCCAAAGTTTTCAGATGTAAGTTTTAAAAGTTAAAATATCTCAAAAACTACAAAACATTTAAAAGTAAAAAGTTCAAGCATTCCACAGTAAGCTGAATTTAAAAAAGTGTGAATGAGTTTCTAAAATGAAAGTGTTTTTTGAGGTGCCAAAATCTTCCATTGACCTACATCATAATTTTCTTTTAAAGGTTAGGAGTATATTTTTAAAACCATGAAACATTTCAAAGATACATTTTCAGGCAAACATGTCCACAGTAAGATGTCCATTGCCAAAAACTTGTCATTGACAATGCATTGGCTGCTTAAAGATAAATATTTCAAAGTAAAAATCTCAAGCATGCATGTCCACAGTAAGGTGGAGTGTTTTAATTGTGAATCAAGTTTGTAGGTTAAAGTATGAAGGAACAGCGAGGTGCCAAAGTTTTCAGATGCAAGTTTTAAAAGTTAAATATTATCTCTTTGTATTTTTTATTTATATCGTTGCGTTTTTTATTGTGGATTTTAATTCACAATGAAATAAATAATAATGCATTTTTTATTTCATTGTGGTTTTTATTAGAATTATTTTGGACCTATGGACTTCCATAATAGTGGTTGACCTTGTTCCGATCCCACTAACAGTCTTCCTCTTCATGAATTCCCTCAAGGGAGGCGGGCACAGACCATGTAAGGTCGTTATATATACGCAAACCTGTTTAAAAAACAGAACACGATCAAAACTCAAGAAACTGTACTTCTGATGGATATTGCAGTGGTGATATGAGTGAGTAAATGTACTTTAGTTACTTTCCACCACTGCTTAAAATTCACATCAGCCACAGACCATGGCCAATGGACAATGGACTGTTGTTAAGAGCAGACGGCTTTATCTGCAGGGTTTCACACAAACACAAGGAGCACACGTACAGCAGCTGCCAGCTCAGAGCTCATCAGAACCTTGACTCATCAACAGTTTTTTATTCGGGTTCATTCGTCACTCATACAGACAGGTACACACTGTGAAATGTCTGAGTGTCCTGTTCCACAAGGCTGTGCAACAACAATACAATACAATGGCAAGATAATAATAATGACACTATTGGATTGTGAATGAAAAGCAACAACAATTAAATAAAGGGAGAGAGATGAAAAGGGAAGAAAGTAGGTAGTAGTAGTACACAAAAGCATAAAAAGTAGCAGATATAGGATTTGAAAAAAAAAATACTTTTGTATTTTGGAATTTGAATCCTGAAAAGAAACAGTTATACAGTATGAGGTTTCCACCCAACAGATATATACTGTACGTACTGTGAGATTTATACATATTGAACCAATGAAAAGTATCAACAAGAGCTTGTGACTAAATAATAACTACATTGGATCCGTATGCAGGTGATTTTTACCCCCATTTCCTGAAAAGTGACAGTTACAATTTCTACCCAACAGCCATGAAAAAAAAATAAAGCCAGTATGCAACCAATGAATATAGCTCCACCCTACCTCCTTCCATTTAGGAGTGTGTTGCATTTACAGTGTTGGAGAAAGGTGGCTGGCCCAGTACATCCCTCATATCACATCCTATAATGTTGTATTGACTGTACAGAATGATATTTATTCCGCATTTTCACATAATAGCCAAAGTGCAGGCAGTAATAGAGGACATTTTAGAAATCCATCTCATGTGAAAACGGGCAATGATCTTGTATGGCGGCAGTTTCGGCGATCGAATATTCTCTGCAACCTTCAGTGGGTTCCTCTCAGCGACAACTGGATGCGGGTTAAGATAACATTTATTGGCCTCCCACGGGACACTCAGTTGAACATAAACATAAATACTGCCAGTGCCAAAATAAAGTCAGCTAAAGTCAAATAAAATTGCCTAGCACGTGGATTTGGTTCAGATGTGTAATTGTACTGCCAGCTCTCTACCAGTGTCTTTTTCCGTGTCTCTTGTCTGTGTGGGAAGCCTCACACCTCACAGGTCCAGAACTCTACTAAATAGAGACAATCCTGATTAGCCACAAACACCTGCCACTCAATACATCCTGGCACTGCTCCCATGAGCCACTCCTCCGATCTCCAACCACAGCAGAACCCAAATCACACCTCACTACCACACTGCTATACTAAATAAAATAGCTATATTAGTTAATCGTTATGGCTTTAATCATAGCCTCTTGATAAGAGGATAGACACTCGAGTCAAACCTTGCATTCGAGAGGGAAATATACGCACCTCTTCACACAGGTCCTCGCTGGCCCTGCAGTTCTGCCTCTTGTGTTGAATTTTTTTTTTTTAGTGCAATGTGTCTTTCACTGAGGTCAAGCTTTCGTGTGTCAGAACCCCCCCCCCCCCCGCTTTGTAAACAGCTGTGCCACAACCGGCCCACTTGCGGGTAAAATCAACAATACTTGTGGGGTGTTTGCTGTGTGACATTTTTTATGGATCTTATTATCTTACTAATAGTAAGATGCATCCACCGTCCACAGGCTGTTGAGAGACACCGTTTCATGTACTGTGACGGTTACCTTACATATATGAACTTTTCTCTGTTGTCATATGAAAGTTTCTTAAAATGTTTATGTGGTTAAGGGAGTAAATCTCAGGGGGCCTCAGGGGGCCTCCACTGCATATGTACTATATTGTCTCTACCATACGGACTTGTTAATTAGATTGTACAGTAGCTTTGAAGTGCTGTCTCAACTGAAAAAAACAAACAAACAAACAGAAAATGTTCTGAGCAAGAAACGGGAAAAAGATGAGACTTGGCCTGTGTGTGCTCTGTTTGAATAACCATCTGCTTTACACATGCATGCACATGCACGCACGTACACATTTGGGTAAAGAGTTGAGAACTGTTCTCTTCTCTGTCATCTTCCCACTCTCTCTCTTTCTTTCTGTCTCTGTCCATCTTGTTTCTACTCCATCTATCTTTTCATTCAGGTCCTTGGCAGAACAATTATGCTCATATCACGAACACACACACACACACACACACACACACACACACACACACACACACACAGCAGCCTACATACACCAACTGTTCAGTTTAGGGTTGGTTTGTCCGTCTGTCAGGTTTGCAGTTACTAAGCAACCTCATCACAGTGTGTGTCTGTCAGCATCCCCACCAGGACTACATGATGCTTCATTAATGAACTATCCATCTATCCATCTATCCATCTATCCATCTATCCATCTATCCATCTATCCATCCATCCATCCATCGTGTCTGTCTGTCTTTTTTAGTTTTTAGATAATGTAGTCTATGTTTTAAAGTTTCTATGTGAGGATATATTCCTTTCTTTTGGTATAAGCTTCTTCTGTCAAACAGGCACAAGGGACTTCTGTAAAAACATAAAACATAGGAGTGTTTAAAAAGATTGCTTGCGTGGTTGTATATGATTGAGGAGCACCACCAAATTAGCAATGATGAGACAGACAGACAGACAGATAGCCGGGACCACTGACCCTTTTCACAATTTTTGTGATTGCGTGTGATTGTGCATGAATGAGAGACCACACACACGCATTCACTGTTGTAACCTCCTGCCGGCAATGGGAATTAAATGATACTACTGATTCTCTGGCCAGAATAATCTCTCCATTAGTTGTCCAACCCAAACCAGGGTGTTCGCGAGGGCCAAACCTTCACACAGGTGGGTATCAAGATTCATGCTTAAGTTTATTGACACATCACAAATCTAAAGGTGCAAAAGAGTTTGTGAAATTATTCATGAATTGCATAGCCGTTACAAAAGGAAGAAAAGGAATATGTCAAATAACAAAACAAACAATGTCAAATATACATAAAGAATATGTCCAATAAAATTAAAAACAAATAAATAAATACATAAATACATTAATTAATTCAGTAATTACATACAAATATAGGCAAAATATCTCAGTCTCTTGTAGCAGCAGATATTGGAATATGTATGAAGTGGGTGGTCCTAAAGGTCCAAACCTGGAATTCTTAATGAACTGTGGCATGTGTCCACAGATAAACAAACCTTTAAAAAACAAGTCTTCCTCCGTTATTTAGGAGGAAACAGGACTGTGGCACAGCCTATTTAAGTGAATGCCTGAGTGGATGTTGACAGGACCTCACTTCAACTTAAGATGACGTTCTTCAAGATAGAAATGTGACTTTAAATGCAACACTTCTTGAAAGGAAATATGTTTTCCTGCCATATTTAAGATGCGGCTCATTGGGGTTGTTGGAACAGTAATACAGTAATTTCAGAGAAAATAAACAGCGCTGCCGTGGTTTTTCACAGGATTTGAATTGCTTACTGTATGCCTTGCAACGTTTCACGTCGAACGGTATTTTTCCACAACCTTCTCAACGTGAAAGGCAATGAATGTGGGCGAGTAAAAACACCAAACATAAACATATCGTCTCCGTCTCCAACCTCATATGTACGAAACTGTTACTTTTCAGGATTCTAATTCAAAAACAGCAAAAGTAGCAGATCGACAAGCTCGTAACTACTTTTGATGCTTTCGTGTGGCGCTGTAGTATGATCAAGTAGGGCATTAATTTGCACAAAAAAAAAAAAAGGCAAAATATGGAGATAAGAGGTTTCTGCCCGACAGCGATGATAAGAGAGATGTGATGTACAAAAGAAAGCCATTTACAGAAAAAACCCTGGTCTATATTCATTATACTATATGGGTCCAAAGTTGTGAATATAAAATGACAGGTATAATAACCACTAATAACGTTAATTAAAGGACCACAGGCATCTCTCCGGTGGTCTAATTAGTGTGTCACACTCACGCAGACACACACACACACACACACACACACACACACACACACACACACACACACACACCCCCACACACACACACACACACACACACACACACACACACACACACACACACACACACACACACACACACACACACACCGTAGATTGAGAAAATTAACCCTTTCAACACCCTACCCTGTTGGGGGTTATTTTATTTTATGGAGCACGGTGCGCCTCGCAGGTCTGCATGTTACATTTATTACGTCCGTCCACCGGGTGGACTCCACCCGCCGTTGACCCACCGTTGGTCGGTTGACCCTCCTGGCAATTTTAATATAGGATACATGTTTTACAAACATTACATGTCGTCTTTGTCGGGTGGAAACCATGTGCAAAACTGTTGCTTTTCATGATTCAAATTCAAAAATAGCTAATGTAGCAGATCTACAAGCTCTAAACGTGTCGCCACCCATGTTGTTAAATCCTTGCTGCAGTTCAGTCACTTTTACTTTGAAAAAGAACATCTCAACTGGTAGCGACAGAGTAAACAACGTTTCCTTACACTTTTCAAAGTAACGTTCATGGGGCAAAATGGAGTGAGTCTGTGTCTATCTTGCCAGCTGTTTGGAGCCAGCCGTAGACTGTAAAAGATATGGACCAAAGGAACCGTCACGTCACCCATTGGTTTTTACAAACCCGTTTTGAAGCCGCTTTTTCTGCAAATTCAATTCCACCATCTTGGAACTTCAGGTACCGAAAAGCAACCGTAAACGACTGCCATTGGCTGCAACTGCAGCGAGGGCAGGTCTTCACTCGATTTCTAGAAGCCCTAACATACCCTACGTTATCATTCATTTAAAAATTAACGGGACTATAATTTACTAAACGCATTGTAAAACTTGCTGTGTAAAATCCAGAGTAAGGGTTCACATAACCCACCCATCCTAAACAAATTACGCCACTAATCTACCAGTTTAATAAAAGACAATGATTTAAAATGCAAGTGGTGTGCGTTTTGCTATAGCTGCTAAACACACACTGTTCAGTTTCATTCATTAATATATCGCACACCCAATTCGGAACTGATTATATAAAGGTTCTCTGTAATCAGCAAAGTGTGATCAATCAATGGCTGTTGAAAGTGGTTGAAATTAAAGTCTCGGACCTTGCGTTTCCAATGGCACAGAGAGAGAGAGAGAGAGAGAGAGAGAGATATTTAGGTACGTATAGCCTCTTCTTCTTTCGGCTTCTTCCTATCAGGGTTCCCACAGCGGATCATCAGTTTCCATCTCGTTCCGTTTTCTGCGTCTTCCTCCTGCATGTCGTCTCTCACCTAATCCAAAAACCTCCTCTTTGGCCTCCCTCTTCTCCTCTTACCTGGCAGTTCCATCTTCAGCATCCTTTGAAGAGCTGAATTATTTTGTTCCCCCCGCGTCTCCTGACATCATTATGTCATTCCTCTTCTACCCCGGATTTGAACCCGGTTTCCTGCGCAAGTGCTGTTTTTTTTTTTTTTTTTTTACCATTGAGCAAATAGCCTGCCTACTTGCTCAGGGGATAAATTGAATCTTGACCATCAGGTCAAATATTTTGTCAGATCCTGTGTCTAGGCGAGACATGACCTTTGACACGATCTAAATGTCTCAATAGAAGAGCAGGGAGACAAAATACAACCACCCCTATTGTAGGCTACTAGAAGTTCTGCCCGCTACGCGGGCAGAATTCTAGTACCCCCCCCCTACCCCCCCCAAAGAAAATGTCGTTTGGGGGTACAAAATCATGGGATAAAAAAAAACCCCAAAAAAACCCAGAGGGTCTCCCCCCCCCCCCCCCTTAGGGGTCCCTGGAGACCCTGGGGTCTCCAGGCCGTGACCTACAGACACTGCGAAGGAAAACTGTGAAGCCACAGCCACGCATGCAAGATGTTGCACATGAACTCTGCAGCCGCACTGAGGCGCTCCAACACAAACACTCTGACATTAAGCTTCACACAACAAACATCAGCAGCACACACAAACATTCACCACAGTGACAAACAAATTACGTCCGCGCAAAAATAAGCAAGGGCTCGCTTATTTTGGGGTTCAAAAATCGTGGGATAAAAATTTCCCCCAAAAAAGTTTTGAAATGTTTAACAGCGCATCGCCTCCTGCCGTCCTTCCTCTCTCTCCATCTCCGTGTGTCTCTCTCTCTCTCTCTCTCCCTGTCTTCCTCTCTCTCCCTCCCTCGTTCCCTCTCTCTCTCCCTTTCCCTCCCTCCCTCCCTTTCCCTCCCCCTCTCTCTCTCCCTCCCTCGTTCCCTCTCTCTCTCTCTTTCCCTCCCTCCCTCCCCCTCTCTCTCTCTCTCCCTCCCTCCCTCCCTCCCTCTCTCCCTCTCTCTCCCTCCCTCTCTCTCTCCCTCTATGTCTCTCTGTCTCTCTCTGTCCGTCAGCGAAAATTCTGTCGCTGCGTGTGACTGGCCACCCCTGTCGGTTCTCTGAATTTTTATTTTTAAATAGGCTCTGTCATGAATAATTGACCACACATATGAAGTGAAACAACTAAATTCTATCCAAACGATATGTTATAAGTAAATTCCGTGCGGCAGAGAAGAAGTTTGTGAGCGTTGTATAAGCTAAAGTAAGAAATGAAGGCACTCGCACCCTGACTCGCACAAAACAATGGCTGGCGTTCGTTTTTTGTCGGCTGCACTCGGAGCCATTCGGGCTCACTCGAACTCGCCACCTGATTGGCCAGCTTTTGCTGTCAATCACAGAACGATGAGCGACGTTGCCATGTCCAGGTTTTGTAAGCGTGAAGTGGGTGTAAATTGTGCGTCGACGCATGCGCAGTGGGCAGCTTTGTGTGTTAGGTTGCTTGTTGCTCGCTTAGGTTGCTTGTTGCTCGCGCACGATCTGGCAACAGCGGGTTTTTTGGTCGGGTTTTTTGGTGGGTTTTTTGGTCGTTGCTTTCAGCCAACAATCGGGATTGTAGGTTAGATAATATTGTATTAACATACTCTACCATACAGATTGAACAAAATTACATTTTATCCTTTAAAAAAAAAAGTTGCATAGTGCCGCTTTAATAATGCTGCTCCCATTATGGTGGAAGGCATCAGTCCAAAATCGTTGCTTAAATGCCATTTGCACCATGATGAACGTGAAGCTGTCCTTTGAGGTGATAGGACCCGCAGCACTCTGATTGGTTTAATTAATGTAACGATCCAAAACACACCCAAGACTAATTCAGAGCCCGTATAGGGTTCCATTTGGTTCCATTTGTACACGTTCAGAGTTACAGACCCTTCAAAGACCCCTGGGGGTCCCTGGGCCCCACTTTTGAGAACCACTGATGTATGAGATCTGACAGCACTAGGTTGTGAGTGATGCCTCACCAGAGAGGGACTGTTGAACCACATGGGATATAGGACATACATCTTAGTGTTTGAGCATGCTCTTTTCATAGCCTCTTACGAATGTCAAAACCATGGCTGCTCAGAATGTAAAACCACATGTCATGGAAGTGCTTCACAAGCGTGTGCGTGCGTGCGTGCGTGCGTGTGTGTGTGTGCGCGCAAGCGTGTGTGTGTGTGTGCGTGTGTGTGTGTGTGTGTGCGTGTGTGTGTGTGTGCGTGCATGTTTGCATGTGTGCATGTACTGAGTGTGTATCCAACACATGCACTCTTCTCTGCCCTCTCTGGTTGCCTGGACACCAGTGCTGAGAGGCTGCCCAGTGCCTCAGTTGATGCCAAAAAGGGAATTGTGTGTGTGTTGTATGTATTTGTATGTGTGTGTGTGTGTGTGTGTGTGTGTGTGTGTGTGTGTGTGTGTGTGTGTGTGTGTGTGTGTGTGTGTGTGTGTGTGTGTGTGTGTGTGTGTGTGTGTGTGTGTGTGTGTGTGTGTGTGTGTGTGTAATTGTGTATGTGTGTGTGTGTGTGTGTGTGTGTGTGTGTGTGTGTGTGTGCGCGTGCGTGTCGTGTGTGTGATAGAGCATGCTTGTCCGCTCATTCTCTCTCTTGCGTTTGATTGTACATAATGTGCATGTTTATGTCTCTGTGTATGTGTGCGGATTCAGTACATGTGTACAGACAGTCTGTATGTCTGTATGAGTGTGTGCATAATCTACACATGTAAACTGTACATTATGCTTGTGAATGTGTATCAATGTGTGCAATACACAGTATGTTTTGCAGATTTGTATGGAAAAACACGCGCCCTAGGCTTAAATTGGAGAAATTACAGTGATAGAAGGGGCACCAGTGATAGAAGGGGGATTAGTTCTTCCCAATGTGATGTATTACCACTGTGCATCCCAAATTAGATATATAGCAGAGTGGATAAGAAATGATCATAATTCAACTTTTCTTGATTTGGAGGCTGTTGGCTGTGGGTCAGCTCTATCTGAGATACCATTTATACTTACACTTCCTGGGACTTTATTGTGAGAAACACTCTTAAATCTTGGAATCAGATACAAAGGCATTTTGGTATTACGAATCAATTATTCTGTTCTTGCTCCTGTGTTTTGTAATCCTGATTTTGCTCAATCATGTTCAGATGTTGGGTTCAGAGTCTGGAAAGATGCTGGTATTTCTAATATAAAAGATCTATTTTTGGGTAGTACCTTGAAATCCTTTGCCCAACTTAAGACTGAATTTAATTTGCCTCAAGCACATTTCTTCAGATATTTACAATTTAGGAGTTATATCCAATCTGTACCACAATATAAAAGGGAATGAGGGTGGCTAATTTGGAAAATATATGAATGAAAGCCTCTTCTTTAACGAAGACAGTCATAAGTTACATATACTCTCAAATGTTTATTAACACCCCTAATTTTAGTAGTAGAGCATTTTGGGCAGAGGATTTTGGTTGCCAGCTGGATGATAAAAAAGTGGAAAAGAATCTTATTAAGTGCAAAGAAAATCACTTGTTCCAATAATACTTATGAAACATTATATACTAATACTTATGAAACACAAACAACAACGATAATCGCAATTATTTGAGCGACAATTAATCGTCAAATAGAATTTCATAATCGTGACAGCCCTGTGTGTATGTGTGCGTGCGTGTGTATGTGTGTTTATATATGTGTATATATATAGGATAGTCTGGCAGGGGCACATTTAGCATCATTGATGCCAGCACAGGGACAGTGGGGGTCCATGGCCGGCCCAGCAGGGGGTCCATGGGAGGCCCAGCAGGGGGTCCATGGGAGGCCCAGCAGGGGGCCGGAGGCGTTGATCTGAGTACATTTCCAAAAACAACACCCAGGGCATTACTAGCCATCTGAATCCTCATCAGAAAAACAACAACCACTAACATTTCTCTAGAGCAGTACTATGTAACTTTCCTCTTCTACCCCAGATTTGAACCCGGTTTCCTGTGTTGAATTTGTTTTACTATTGAGCTAATAGAGCCTGGCTGCTTGCTCAGGGGATACATTGAATCTTGACCATCGGGTCAAAATTTGAGTAAGTTCCTATGTGTAGGTGAGACATGACCTTTGACACAATCTAAATGTCTCAATAAAAGAGCAGGGAGACAAAATACAACCACCTCAATTGTATAAGTTACAGTATATTGCATTAACATACTCTACCATACATTGGACAAAATTACATATTCATTAGAAAAAGTTACATAGTGCCGCTTCAACTTCAGTTAAACTTCAGCTTAACTTTTTTTTCTTTGAAAAAAATAATACAATAACTGAAAACAGTCTCTGGACCTACAGTAGGTCGAAGAGGCCAGCTTCTGCGGGTGGTCTCCATAGGGGGGCAGGTGGTAATTCTGTTCAGCAGTCTGCTCAGACTCGCCGCACTCGCATACTGCGCTGCCTGCCAGGCCTCACTTCTTCATGGATGATATGAAGCGGCCGACCATAGGTGGTTCAGCAGGGTACATTGTCGCCGTCTTTGAAGCCATCCCGTGGGTCCCAGATGAAGTGATGGATTTGTGTGGGCCCAGCTGCCTCCCACTCCTGCTTCCAAGATGCAGTAGAGAGAGAGAGGGAGAGAGAGGGAGGGGTGTTTGCAGCAGAAATGCAGACAGAAGAGAGGCAGGGAGAAGAGGGGATGCATTTAGGAAATTATGGTAGATGATGTTGATGCAACTCCCAAAAGGCATATTTTGACTTTTTAGGACAATTTTGACCAAACGTCAACATGTGATGTGAAGGGGGGGGGGGGGGGGGGTGACAAAAAAGTCACAATAGGAATTTTGGGGAATTTAACAGTTTCTTTTGTCGGACCGTCAAAAACGCTGAGAACTGGACTTATGCATTGCTGTAATGCGGAAGTCCCGAAAGTCAACATGTGCCTTATTTGCCCCGCCTTCAAGGCACATGTTGACGTTTGGTCACTAAGTCACAATATGCCTTTTGGGGAGTGAGACAGTGTTGGTTGATGCATCATCTAGCACAGGTGTTCCCAAACTCTTTAGCTTGTGACCCAAAAGAGAACTTTGATGTGGGACCCAAACTAATGACAATAGCCGATCTACTATGCTGCTATTTTCACTAATAACTCTTTTAGCTTAATCTTTTTTTTATTTTTATATATGGATTTTTTATTTTATTTATGAAATTCTTTTGAAAATCTGTAGCAACCCTCCCAAAAATTGGGTCCGCGACCCACTGTTTGGGAAACAGTGGGTCTACCATAAAGTTCAAGTTGGTGGTGTCTTTGTGTCTAGATATGCCCATATATAGACCTGACATTCATGACGCAATACGTTGTCAACGCAACATCCTGGTAATGATGACGGGCAGGCTGATCACTCAGCGCTTGATTGAAGGGCTGTAGAAACCTGAAATTGCTGTTTTTTTCTACAACAAGTAGTTCTTCTTTTGTGTGTGTGTGTGTGTGTGTGTGTGTGTGTGTGTGTGTGTGTGTGTGTGTGTGTGTGTGTGTGTGTGTGTGTGTGTGTGTGTGTGTGTGTGTGTGTGTGTGTGTGTGTGTGTGTGTGTGTGTGTGTGTGTGTGTGTGCATGTGTGCGTGCGTGCGTGCATGTCTGCGTGCGTTATACGAACACCTCGAGAGAACACACTGTGCTCCTATTATACTTTATAAACCACTGTGCTGTGTTTGCCACCGACACAGTCTCTCCTGGATTCTACCCACTTCAATTTCCTTCTACCAATTCTTTCTGCCTTGTTTGCTTCTTTCTTTTCTTCCACTCTTTCCTAAATGCATCCCCCCTTCTTCTCACTCCCTCTCTTCTGCTGCAAACAAACACTGCTCTCTCTCTCTCTCTCTCTTTGGTACAATTTCTCTATCTTTCTTATTTTTTATTTCTTATATTGTTTTGTTTTATTTATTAGTCCTATTTGCATGTTATTTCTGTCTTTGTTTGTACTGTGTTGGGTGTTTTTATCTAGTGGTGGACCACAACGGAAACAAGCTTCGGCTTCTTTTTTTTGTGTCCATCCACGTTAGCTTTTTTATTGTTGTATTTTAATGCCAATAAAATGTTTCTATTCTATTCTATTCTATTCCAGTGGTTCTGAAACCTTTTTGTGTCAAGCACCCCCAAATTGATCCCAATGACCTTTGCTGCGTCTCTCTCTCCCCATTTACTGTCGATATATACTGTATACTATCAATAAAGGCCAAAAAAGCCAAACAAAATATTTAAAAAAAAGAAAACTGTGAGCTTGTATATCTTCTATTTTTGAATAGCCAAAGTATAAAATATAGATAAATGGGTTATAATGTATTAACACATTTAGCTGGGGACCCCCTGTAAACCCCTAAAGGACCCCTCCCCCGGACCCCACTTTGAGAACCAATATTCTATTCTATTTAATATTTCATTTCCATTATGTCTACATTGCGCCCTCTCTCTCTACTTCCTGCTCTCCAATCTCTTCCTCATGTTCTTCTTCACACTCTTCCAACCGCAGTGTTGGATCTCATTAGCGGTGTGTGTGACTTGGACACGTCGTGCTCTCACCCTCCATTATGGTGGAGGAGGAGGAGGTGACGGAACACGGAGGCCTTTCATCACACCGTAGAGACATGATGAGTAAGAGGAAGATGAGTGGTGAATTATTGAGTGTCCTCTGAGCCCATTTTCCCTTCTATTCATTGTGGTTAAAGGTTCAACACAATGCTACGGTAATGATTACATGAACACAGTACTCCAGAATGATAGTCATGCTCTTCAACCTTCCCTGTACTCTCACACGTCTCTCTCCCCCTTCTGCGTTCCCTGGCTTCACTGACATCCGGTTGCTGCCAGCATCCAATTCAAAACACTGGTGATCGATGACCTACAAGGCAATCACATTGACGACCCCTTTACCTTCGAGAGTCGAGACATGATCCACCCCAGCACCCCTTCATGAAAATAGCCGATCTGCAAGCTCACAACATCTCACAGTTCGAGGCGTTGTAGTTCGCCCCAGTAAGGCTCACAGTACATCCGTCTGGCCGCGATCCTTCATTCCAGAGCTATGGCCGTTTGAATGTGGCTTGTTTTTTGAAAAACAAGCAGAAAAACAGCAGAAAAATAGACTTTTATAAATCCTTTAACATGAAAGGTGCCTAGCTTTTTTTTGTGGCGATCAAGTGATTTCTGGGTGTGCTCTTCTTCGTGGTGCTTGGATTATTCGGTGGTGCTTGGATCATTCACAGCCATGTATTTTTTTTATAATTATTTGGGATCTAAACACTGAATCAAGCAACCTAAAAACTGTGTGGGGTGCTCACAAAGTCACAATAGCCCGAGTAGACGTTAAAATAACCCCAAACATGTTTTGAAAGTGAAATATCCATTTCAATATGGCTTAAGTAATACATTAACTTATAATGTATTTTTTTGTGAATTTGGGTTCTGGGGAAATGTATCTTTTGGGTCTCAAGCTGAAAAAGTTTGGGAACCCTTGCTGTACAGCATGAGCTGGTTTAACCACAGCTGTGATGCGTTGTGAGCTTGTCGATCTGCTATTTTCAGCGAAAGCTTTCCCCACAATAACAGAAAAAAGAAAAGACACTAGTATAGAGCTCTGAGGGACTCCGGTCACCCATATGGGGTTTAAGAGGATAAGTGAATGTATGAGAGAAGTTCTGTGTTTACTGTGTTCATTTGCTGTCACAGGGCTTTTATTGCAACGGCCACCGGAGGGTGCTGTTTACTCCAGAGGCGAAACGATTTGGTCAATAGGGTGGTCACTTGGTCACCAATGCTTACATAAACAGCACACACACGCACACACACACACACGCACGTACACACACACACACACACACACACACACACACACACACACACACACACACACACACACACACACACACACACACACACACACACACACACACACACACACACACACACTTATAGATACACCCGTTGCTATGGGGCACACGGTTCACAGAGTGTAACAGGGGGAATGGATGATTATATTACATGATGGCACCAGAACCAGAATTGTGACGAGGATGAATGGAAGTCCATGAGCCACACAAGGAACATCCAACATCAATATGTAAAAAGCCATAAATCAACAATGAAGGTACAGCAGCACATGAGAGGATGTTAAAGTTAAATATAGAACGTTGGCTGTATAGAGTGATGTGTGGCCCTTTTGTGTGTCTTGTCTTGTCCGGCTCTTTTGCTTTAACCCACATAAATCTTAGCTTCCATATTTCGGGCGGCAAACATTTGGCAAAAATGGCCAATTTGCAAGCTATTTGCAACAACACAATACAATACAATACAATGTGTCACAACGCATTGTATTGTATTGTATTGTGTTGTTTATTACAGATCTCAACTAGACTTCACCACAGTGACGGCTTCTCTTCCTGGGGTCCAAATACTATTAGTAGCACTATGCAATTGTGAGGTTGTAGATTCGCTATTTTCAGCTGTGACACTTTAGCATAGAGGGAAAAAGGAGGGGACCTAATATAGAGCCCTGGGAGACTCTGGTCAATTAAGTATACATAATTGAGTTTAAGTGGTTAACCACTCCAAAAAATAGCAGACAATTGTGTTTGCCTATAATGACCAAAATTGAGACACCAGGCTGAAAGTGGAAATATCCTTTGGTGATCTGTTATGTCACCAAAGCAACTCCAATGTACAATACCTCTAAGGGCCTACAGTACTATATAAATCCAACTTCCTCATCATCATCATCATCGGTTTAAAGACCGCTTTCCAGGCACCTCTGGGTTGGACTGGACTCTCGCTATGGCTTTCTTCCACCGGGAACGTTCCATGGCCACCTCGTGGTCGATGCCGAGTGCTTTCATCGTCAGCCAACACGGCCATCTGCCAGGTCTTCTGCATTACTTTCTTCACCCAATCATTCTCTTCCTTCCTTACAACGTGTCCATACCACGGAAACCTCCTGAGTTTCTAAGAAATAAGCAGAGAGCCTACTACTTGGACTGATGAGTAAATATTTCAGAACTATTTGGCTGAATATAGAACATTAATGGTGAGATAGGATTGAGCAATATATTGATATTATATCGGAATCATCATATGAGACTATAGACATCGTCTGGGATTTTGGATATCTTAAGTAGCCTATCGATATTGGGTCAGAAATATTGTGATTCATTGATTGATTTTGTCCATATTACCCCGCCCTATGGGAGACAACTGCCACAGATAAATCCAGATAGAATAGGATAGAATAGAATAGAACATCGATAACTGGTACAGTTGGTCTCTGACCACATTGTGGCAGAAGAGAAAAAAACAAACACAAATAAATAAAGACACATTTAAAAAAACACATTCAATTCAATCAATTAAAAAAATTAAAACTAACAAAATTCCGGTACACGTTCCAGTTCCTACTCTATTTCCATGTCTGTGTGGTTAGGTCTGTTCTAATCTCCTGTACCAGCTACAGCAGAACTGTGTGCCTTTGAAAGCTGTTGCTGCTGCTGTGGCGGCTGCAGCTCGACCATGGTGTTGTTGTGATAATGCTGCTGGTCTGTGCCAGACCCTATACCCTGGTCCCCTGCACCCGTGGCATCCAGATAGGCACCCACTGTCTGTCTGAGGCACCATAGGACAGCAGAGATCACGTTACACACCGTTATTAATAGCTGCCCTCTCCTCTTTCTCTTTGTAAACTAATAGCCGACTAAATGCTCTCACACTCTCTTCTTAACTCTCTCTCTCTCTATCTCTCTCTCTCTCTCTCTCTCTCTCCCTCTCTCAATTCATTACTTTGTGACATCTCTCTCCCTACTTCTCTATCAATTTCCCCCTCCCTGTTCAGACATTTCTCTCTCTCTCACTTTCTCTAACCCTCTCACTTTCTCTAACCCTCTCTCTCTCTCTCTCTCTCTCTCTCTCTCTCTCTCTCTCTCGCTCTCTCTCTTTCACACGTCTTTGGTTCTGACTACTGTACGCCAAGCTTTCCTAAATATACTCTCTCTCTCACACACAAGCACGCACGCACGCATGCATGCACGTACACACGCATGCACGCGCGCACACACACACACACACACGCACACGCACACGCGCACACGCACACACACACCAACTCATGACACTGTCATGTCAGCCATTCTGTGGAACAGCCGTCGTCATGCGTCAACATATATGTTCTCTCTCTCTCCCTCTCTCTCCCTCTCTCCCTCACTCTCTCTCCCTCTCTCTCTCTCTCTCTCTTTCTCTCTCTCTCTCTCTCTCTCTCTCTCTCTCTGTCTCTGTCTCTCACTCACATGCACTCTCCTCATTCAAGCTGTCATGAAAAGTGATGATTTAAGGATGAGAAACCCAAAAGTGCATTATCTCCACCCACTCTCAGACAGTGATTGTTTCTGGTTTATATCTTCTTTTTCTTCTTCCATCGATTAAAGTCATTATGGTCTGGTTACAGCAATCTAATAGCTTCATTTTGCTTCTGTTTTTTTAGATTTGGGATCGAGCCCTTTGTGCCTATAGCATTTTAAAGTTAATAATTTACAGTCTGTTGACAGCTGGACACACAACTGTGAAATTCAACATCACTAACATTCTGACATTAAGAGATGTGTGTTCATATTTCTCATTTCCCCTGTCCCCCCCCTCTTAGTCCTACCTTTCTGCATGTGTCTTATGATACAGTGTATCTTTATGCTGTATGACCCACAGTATGCAACAGGAGAAGAAATGGAAGTCTGCACACTGTGTCTCAGCTCCCAGTAAAAAAAAAGAAAAAAAAACGTTATTACAATTAGACAACGTTTCAACCAACACACTCTCACTTCCCAAGCGGCCTATCGTGACTTCTTGGGGCCAAATGTGACCAAACGTGTGACTGGAAGGAGCTACCTCATATCCCCCCTAGTCAACATGTGCCGTCGAGGGTACCCCCTTCCAGTCAAACATTAGAGTTTGGTCAAATCCGATCCAAGTAAGTCACCCGTTTGCCATTTGGGAGTGAGATTGCATTGTTTCAACCCAAACGGGTCTTCAGAAGACCCGGGAGTTGAAACACGGTGTGTGGACTTCCCTTCCTTCTCCAGGGTATGCATTGCTGTTCAGCACCTGTACATTTTTAATGGGATATATATGTTACAGGGTGAATGGAGAACCAGGGTGATTGAAGAAGGCTCGCTCGTTTTTACCACCCACCCAGCAATTCTGTAGAAGCAACACTAGAGGGAGCCACAAGCCAGGCTTGTGCACAAGCATATATTGCCGCGACCACACACACACGTGCGCGCGTGTGTGACCGGCTTCGAGTGCTATCAATGCATTGAATGGGGAAATAGGCGAGTTTATTAGACCTTTCAATGGGCGAAATAGGCTACTACCTACCCGCGATTTATCAGACCATTCATTCAGGAGCTACTGACCTACTTGGAGGCGGAGCAGTCCGCACAACAATATTTACGATTCTGTGCCTATCGGTACATAACTCAAACGGCGCTGAGTAGGCACAGGCGAACGTCACACCGTTCAGGACGGCAACTCGGTCGCCTTAGCTCCCTCTGTGGTCCTTCACGGGGTGACAGTTCGCCTGTGACTGCGCGCCTCCGTCAGGGTCCAAAACCAAAAGCGAAACCTAAACTGAACTATTAAGTCATGTCAGTTGGTAGGTTAGTATGTCTTGATAACACCCAATGAATGGTCTGATAAATCGTGGGTAGGTAAGTAGGTCGCCTATTTCGCCCATTCAAAGGTCTAATAAACTCGCCTATTTCCCCATTCAATGCAGATAGCATTCGAATCAGGTGGACTGTTAAGATACTTTTATTGTGTTCTGCTGGCTTTTGTTTTAGTTTCTCCCTGACACACACACACACACACACACACACACACACACACACACACACACACACACACACACGGAGGAGGAGAAGGAGAAGGAGGAGGAGCTCCTCCTCCTCGCGAGCCTCGCTAATAAACCCTGTCTCGAAAAGCCCCGCATCGCCCCGAAGCCCCGTGCCTAAAAACGAGCGCTCTGTCTTCAATCACCCTGGATCTCCATTCACCCTGTGACATATACACGCATCGCTATGGACTCGATATTCTACTCTCACCCAATACACACTGACACACTGCACTGATGCAAGTCCGTCCTTCTGTCAGTCCGTCCTTCTGTCTGTCCGTCTTTCCATCCATCCATCCATCCATCCATCCATCCTTCCATCTTCCATGATCAATAAAAGAACACATGATTGATTTTATTTTTTGTTAATTAAACGCAATAAATTGATGTATGTATTTATGTAATAATCAAACTATACCGTAATTAACCACTTTAAACCTGGCATTCTTATCTGGGGCATGCCACGGTAAGATTTTCAAAACATTTCAAAAAGTTCACATTTCACTTCCACTTTTCGTAATTTTGTACAACATAGGGATTATAGTATAGTTGACTTTTGGACAACACAGGCACCCAATAAGGAAAGTTTCAGCAGCACTCTCTATGGAGCTCATGTCTATAATGCATTATCATCTACTTACAACACTGTATATTTATAGTAATGTGCACTCATAAATATTCATGACTTTGTAAAGTATTTTTTAAATGAATTATAAGGTCAAGTATCATAATATTTGCATGGACATTGGACACTCAGACATTTTCATTTCAAGGATCATAGTGTATAACACTCATAGTTGTGATACACTATAATAATTTATAATCTATATTAATAACTGTTACAAGTGTGATTATAAGTCAGTAGAAGTCATTATCGTTACACAGCATATATGAGTATGTATATAAGTATGGCTATAATGCATCACAGAAATGGGCTTCATAGAAAGTGTCTCCATAGCCCTGCTTGGACTGTGGATGCCATGTTGTCCACACTGTTGTTCCACAGGGGCCTTATTTTTAGCCAGGGTCAGGTTCCTCCACAAAACTTAATATGGCCATGGAATCCTGGAGCCATCTTTTACTCACCACTTCACCCATCCATCCACTTCACCCATCCATCCATCCATCCATCCATCCATCCATCCATTCCAACATGACAGTAGTAGTTATCATTCTCCCTCAGCCCTTCCCTCCTTCATGCTTACGTACTTACCGGTACTTGCATTCTCTCTCACAATATTACTTACTTACGTATTCCCATTACGCTGGCTGGCACATAGGGCAGCAACAAAGTCTCTCCACTTACATCTGTAGAGTACCCCCCCCCCCCCCCCCCCCCCCACACACACACACACACACACACACACACACACACACACACACACACACACAAATGGCTAGTAATGGCCAGTGGTTTGACATAGGGCTAGCATCCCTACTCTGTAAAAACATGCTATACGCTACGGAAACGGCAACAAAAGAAACCTCTCACAATCTAGAAAACAACTGATATATTTCATATGACAAAAAATGTACAAAGAAGAAACCCTATATGCAATGCAATATAAGTTAATGACTTTCCAAATCAATTTCTGAATGAATTCTCCAGGATGTGGTATGTTTTTAAATAAACCCATGGCAGTGTGCATGGGCCCTTGCAGCCGCACTCGGACAGGTGGCTGGAGGAACCTAAAGATAGCTCCGCCCATGTTGCTGCCCAATTGCAGTTTTCTTGACCCTTACTCAGCAACCCCTGCCCCCACTCCCCCATTCTCCCACTCCCACCCCCCCACCGTAATTTCACTCCTACACCCCCCCCCCCCCCCCCGCCCCCAAATCACCCACCCTCTCCCTGGCTCGGACACCCGTCAGTAGGCAGTGCCTCCCCTAACCCATCCCACTACGCTCTCCTAACATAATCGGCTAACACCCCCCCCCTCCAAAAAAGGGCCACGCCCCCTTGTTACTCGACCACGTGCGGACCTTGTATCCTTTTTTTTAAAAGGGACGGCTCGGCACTCCGACCTGCTCTTCTCTAGCCGGTGGGGAAACGACACAGTCCTTGTTCCTGGTGCTCTCCCTCTAGTCCACGCCAGCTCTCATTAGGAACAACGCTCTGTGTGTTTTTTTTATCAATAATAATATCGCTTCCCCCCTTGTGAACCCCCCCCGCCCCCCCACTTCGCCGACCAGCTGGCTGACGGACAGCCTTCCCCTTTCCCGAGATTTTTAAGCAGAGAAGGGTGTGTGGCGTCTAAGTAAGTGACCACGATGAAGTGGGCCTGGGCGTTTGCGGTGGTCTTCTTCCTCTCGTTAGGGAGCCTCTCCTGGGGGGAGAGCGGCCTGGAGATCCCAGAGTACGACGGCAAGGACCGCGTCCATGACCTCAATGCCAAGAACTACAAGTCGGTGATGAAGAAGTACGACGTGATGGTCCTCTACTACCACAAGAACGTGGACGGCAACCGCGCCGCCACCAAGCAGCTTAAGATCGAGGAGCTGGCCCTGGAGGTGTGTATACCCCCGTCCCCCGCGCATGGGCACGCTGTGACTACCTGGATCTCTGCCATGGGGGTGAAGTTAAAGGAGTAGTTCACCCAACAAATTACTTATTTTATATCAATTACACACCCCATTAAGCCTTCAATTCATGGAGATTTTTTGTTTTTGTCGCATTCCTAAGCCAATAAATTGATGACCCGTTGAAAGAGGCTATTGTCTCCGGTAGGAAAATCCGCAAGTATCCTACCGGAGACTCCGCCGGTCAAAAAATCGCCACGAATTAAAGGCTTCATTGGCCGTGTAATTGATAGAAAATAAGTATTTTTTTGGGGTAAACTACTCCTATAAGTGGTTAAAATTGGGGCTGGTGTGGGGAGCAGGGCCTTTGGGGATAACTGGTGGCAGGAAGGGAAGGAGGTTGGCCATGGAAGTGGAATTCCCTTCTTTGCCAGGCAAACATGAAACAGCCTGGGCAATCTGCCTCGTGTGATGGGGGTTGGGTGGGGTGGGGCGGAGGGGAGGGGAGATAAGTTGCAGAAGCAGTTTCAGAACAAGTTGGCCGAGCTGAGGGTGCTTGCCCCTTTGCCAAGCAGCATGACACTCACTGGCCTCCTGCCCTACAGTGGGTGACAAGGTGAAGAAGATGGGGTGGTTGGTGGGTGCACTCAGTGACATACTCACGCTGAATTCACACCAGTCACACCGGCAGCTGCGAGTGAATGTATCGTAGTGCGGACATAATGTGTTAAAAAGGGGCGTGTCCGTGTTATGACTGACAACCTTGTAAATGCTGCTCTGAGTGGATCAAAGTCAGCAGCATGCACCCAGCAGCAGAGCTCACCGTACAGACACTTGATGATCACCTCTGACAGCTTGTTTGCAAATGATTTATATTTTAGGTGAGAAATAGGCCATAACGTTCCTCAATCTTGACATTTTCACACCTACAACACTGTTAAAAACGTTCTCAATATTCACTACTTCCATGGCGTAGTCTGTTTCTGTGGTGTCGAGTGTGTGCGCCTATTTAGTCGAGCACACTCCTGCTGGCTGCCGTTCTGTCTTACCACACAGTAGCAGCAGAAAAGTTTATCTTTTCTCAACTTTGACCCCACGTTTTGCTGGCTCTGCCTACTGCCGCAGTGGGGAGAGCAGTGTTCGCTCATCTCCATAGAGACAATGCATTGAAACTCGCCCTTTTCTCAGAACGTGGCAGCATTGGGTCCATTGCTACATGTTTGCTGTGAGGGGGATAGAGTCAAGCATAAAGGAAAGGGGTTTCTGATTAAAGAGGTGTTTTTTACTTGATGCAGTTACTTCTGAAGGTCTGAGTTGTAACCATGGAGAAAACGTGGCACAATGTGTCATACCTGCAACTGAAGCATTTGATGAATCATGCAGTGCTTTTGCTGCAAGATTATAGTGTTTGATAAAGTTGAAGGGAAGCGTTTATGGATCACTTCCATGGTTGAAACATGTCAGGGATCACTTAATAGATCCTGACCAGGGAGGGAGAAGATCAGGGTGAGGTGTAGGGATGTGGGTAGAAGAGGGAGTATAATGCCTGAGTTATACTTTATTTTGCGCCATGTCACACCGAAAATAACTCTCTTAAAGTCACTCTTAAGGTCTGTGTTGGCTGAAGACAATCATATGAACACATCATGGTCACATCAGGTGCATGTATTGTATATTGTGCGTGTGTGTGAGTGTGTGTGTTTGAGAGGGAGAGAGGGGTGGTAGAGAGAGAGAGAGAGAGAGAGAGAGAGAGAGATGGATATTTGGTGAAAGTGTGCAGGAAGTATTGTAGAAGAGAGATGAGAGGGAGGAAGAGAGACAGGAGAGAAAAGACAAAGATAGAGGGGGCGATATGAAAAGGAGAAAAGAGTGTGTGTGAGAGAGAGGCAGGGATTGAGAGAGGGAAACAGTGATGTGTGAGAGTGAGTTGCAGAGTTATGGGACCAGTTTCAGATAATTACATCAGAACACTAAGCTATTTGTCTTCCCTTTCCCCACCAAGCAAAACATGACGTCTATACTGTGCCACATACCTAAATATATACAGTATGAGACAAACTAAATGCCTGTGGGCCCATTGCAACCTTTCAAAATCCCTCAATTCACCACGGGATGAAATGCTGATCTCTCACAGTTTGATTGATCTCGAGAAAGTTTAAGGAGATTTCAAAGTGTGCTTTTTGGCAAAGCTGGTATTGTAAGCCCCTCCCCCTTGGTGCTCTGAGAAGTTCAGTTTGGACGTTAGAATATTGATTCATGTTGTTACAGTATATACACATAATACCAAGGAAGTAGTCAGTTTGATATCTTCCATTTCACCAACAACTGCAGCATCAAAGCAACAGCAATGTGGCTGTGATGACCAATCAGGTAGAGGCAGTTGTTCATTTCAGCCAGGCTCAGAGCAGTCTAATAAGTTATTAGTTACTACTCAGGTGGCAACAAAATCAGGAGTGATGCAAGTTTGTGCAATACTCCGATGTAGTCGTTGTGCGTTATGTGACATGTTGGAGTCTCAGGCTTATCTCACATCTTCTCACACGTTGCCACTTATATTGACGTAGCGGAACAAATCTGACGCAACGCCAGTCAGTCAGTGAAGCCGATGGGTGGGATTAGCCAAACAGGGAAGCCGGTTCCCTGCCCACATAACAAACACATTGCTGCAGCGTCACAAATGTGACGGCCGATCAGTTCGGGTTCGGGTTGGTCTGTCAGGGAAGCCGGTGGCCACACCCCTCCGAAACACACAGAGATTTGGTGTGTCCTCTGCAGACCAACGGATAGACAGATACAGATACAGTAATTCTGCGTTTTTTTAAACCACTGGCCCGACAGAGTTGTCACTTGAAACTGCACAACAATGGGTCTTATAGGACACACATGCCAAGTTTGAAGCCGTTCGTTCAGACAACACCCGAGTAATGCCTGACACACACACACACACACACACACACACACACACACACACACACACACACACAGACATGTTTCGTGAAGGAATAAATAGATAAGATTACTTTACTGTAATGCAGTTTTTAAGACCAGGGTAAAGACATCCCTTTTAACCTGGCGTCATTATAGGCAAAAAATATTCCAAAACGTGGCGCATTGTGAGCTTGTAGATCAGCAATTCTTGCATGCAAAATCATCAAGTATAAAAGTTTCCTATCATGCTATCAATATTGTATAGATATATATCACACATATTTTAATAAAAGTAAATGAATTAATGAATAAAAATAAATAAAAATAAAATAACATATTTATTTGTATAAATAAATAAAACAGCCCACATTCATTCACCCAAAGCATGCTGCCTACAGTGCGACCCACCCAGGTAGCAGATAGTGTTCAGGGAGAGGCTGTAGGTCTGCACTGACTGACTCTCCCAGAACAGTGAGTGTCCGCTTACAGTGGCAGAGTGTGCCTTGCGGTGGCTGGTATAAGTCACCTCTGGAAATAGCCTGGGACAGTGCTGAATGCTTAGCCAGAGGCTATACCAGCCCTCAGGGGAGAGGATGGGAGAGAGAGAGGGAGAGAGGGGGAGAGAGAAATGGAGAGAGGGAGAGAGAGAGAGGGAGAGAGGGAGGGAAAGAGAGATTGAGAGAGAGAAGTGAAGGCTCCATATCTCACTGGTCTTTACTGCTGTGAAGGCCGTGACCAGTGTTGCCAGATTCTGTGAGAGAAATAAGCAACCAGGTCTAGGAAAACAATACCAAAAGAAGCGACTATAGGCCACATGAGCACTTTAAACCTATTTACTGTATACGTCGGCTATTTGAAAATAGCCGATCTACAAGCTCACAACGTGTCGCAATGCTACGCGTTGTAAGCTTATAGCTTCTATCCGTGTATTTTCAAAGAAATCTTGGGGGAAATTTTAAAGTGAAAAATGTAAAGTATTTTTAAAAACATTTTAACAACACAAATCTGGTATGGGGACCCTCGCCCCCCCCCGTTTTTATGCAAGAACGTCTGGGAACATAGATTAGGGGGTCCCTGGCACAAAATGTGTTCAGATGGGGGGGTCTGCAGTCAAATACATATTCATCTGGGGGTCCTTGACATGAAAATGTTTGAGAACCACTGGTTTAAACAACATTTAGGAAACAAGCCCAAATAAGCAACTACAATTTAGAAACAAGTCCAAAAAAATAATAAAAAACATGCACCGATATTTACAAGCGACCTTACCGGAAAAAAAGCCCAAAGTCGCTTATGATAAGCAGACATGGCAACACTGGCTGTGACACACCGAAAGCGTCAGTGACGCACATCAAGTCGGCCACGCACGCACGCACGCACGCACACACGCACGCACGCACACACACACCTTGACATCCTGCCAGTCTCAATCCTGAATATAGCCAATCAGCATCAATGAGCTCCCAGGGTGCTCAGCAGGGATGCTGAGAATAGCTGATAATTAGCGCCCAGGAAGTATGAATTATTAAGAGCGAGTCAAATGTTAATTGCTTTAGAAACTGTGAAAAATGGTGTGCGTGCGTGCGTGTGTAGAAGATCTAAGTATATATATAAATAAAAAAGTTAATTAATTTCATTCACAGAGCCGTAAACGTATTCCCCGCTTCTCTGCATGAACAGCTGGCTGTAGAAACATGGTCACAACAGTTGTCTTGACCTGTTCTACATTCTACCAACAAGGGATGTTTTCTATATGCAGCACTAAATCACTACTAAAGAACTGGCTGTTTTTTCTCCCTTTTTGCGGTCAGACAGAAGGGATGAGGTAATCTAATGTCCTAATGAAACCGTAGCTCTATGATGTCACAGCTATGAATAGAGACAGACAGAATACATTAAAATTCTTAACATGACTTACAGCCAGTGTTCGTCTTTTAAGTCCTGATAGTCGATTTGTCACATGAAGTGCTGGTTAAGATAAAAATTTAATATCTCCATATTTGAACATTTTGTGTTTTTTTTCGTGAATTAAGGCCCTACTTGATACAGTCACACAAAAGCATCAAAAGTAGCAGATCTGCAAGCTCGAAACATGGCGCGGAGCGACGCGTTTCGAGCTTGTAGATCTACTACTTTTGCATTTAAATCCTGAAAAGTACGAGTTTTGGACATATGAGGTTTCCACCCGACAGAGACGATATAATGTAGCCTTACTTCTGTACACACACACACGCTCGCACACGCACACGCACACAGTACTTTACATTTGTCGTGTCTTATGTTTAATTACTATGTTCTTACTACTTGCTTTTTTATTTTAGGTGTGAACCTTGTATAAACCCTATATGGGTTGTCTTCCTCAGCTGCACTTAATTCTGTGTCTTTTAATAATTGTTACCGTATGTATGTAGTTTATTGTGCGAATAAATAAAACAAACAAAACAAGTCCATTGTACTGTTGAACTAGCCACACAATACTTTTGTATTGTCACGCTAGAATAGCATAATTATTCACTATTGCACCCATACAACTTATGTTATGTTATATGCCAAGTATGTCTGCATTACTACACAGTTTTTAGTTGCTGTAAAGTCTTGTTTCATTTAGTTTTTCCATTGTTTTGACAATGATGGATTATATCGATGACACAGAAATAAAACAGTTGATGGTATCTGTCGCTATGTCTCTCTGGGGGGGGAGGAGGAGAGAGAGAGAGAGAGAGAGAGAGAGAGAGAGAGAGAGAGAGAGAGAGAGAGAGAGAGAGAGAGAGAGAGAGAGAGAGAGAGAGAGAGAGAGAGAGAGAGAGAGAGAGAGAGAGAGAGAGAGAGAGAGAGAGAGAGAGAGAGAGAGAGAGAGAGAAAGCTATAGAGAAGAATGGGGACAGAGAGAGTGGAAAGGGATGGAGGAGGACAGAGAGACAGGGAGAGAGAGACAGGGAGAGAGAGACAGGGAGAGAGAGACAGGGAGACAGCAAGAGAGACAGGGAGAGAGGCGAAAGTGCAGACACACCAGAAATCCTGTCAGCCAAGATGACAGGTAGGATGACCCCCTGAAAATATGAACCCTGGTCCAGCACACACACACACACACACACACACACACACACACACACACACACACACACACACACACACACACGCCGTGATACCGCCAGCAGACTCAGCATTACAGTCAAAGAGGGTGTAGGAAAGAGTTACGCCGTCACACCAAAAATATGTCTGATATTTCACCTCTGACCTCGCCTGCCTGGAACCATCTCCACTCTCTGCAAAATAACAGAGCTCACAGTTGTGATGGAGAGAGAGAGAGAGAGAGAGAGAGATGCAGCATGATGCTGATGTTGACAAAGAGCATGCTCGCTACTTGTGTTGCGAGGAAATGTTCACTTGCATTGAACGTGTGGCTATTGAATTGCTTGTGTTAGTTAGAGAATGGGAGCAAGGAAGACAGAGAGAGAGAGAGAAATACCGTACGTGAGTGACTAAGGTGTGGGTGGGAATGTGAGTGAAGCAATGACTGACTGACATTTTGTGAGTCTGGGAGAATGAGTGAGAGAGCGATGGCTCTGCTCTGTGCAATAAAAGTATGACTTTCCACTCAATCATCACCGTCTTTTGAATGTCGACGGCAACACTTGATTGACAGTTGCGAACTCATGGGCTTCAGATTCTTTTTTTTATTATTAGAATGTAATGTCCACTGCAAGACGCAGGAGTAGTGGGATGCATCCTCCTTGCCCCAAGGGTGCTATGAAGGTGAAATGCTTCCCGAGTGCTAACAAGTCTAATATCGGAGTCATTTTAAACCAGATACCGTCATGATGTTCAGTGTAACACCTTTTTCATTTCTCGAGTGCCTCCCTTTCCCCTTGTCGAAGTGGTGTGACCATTTCAGTCCAGTGATGTTGAACTCCGACCTTTGCTGTACAGTAAATGCCTTGTACGTATAAGTCACGGCGCTCTGCACAGCTCAGTTTACAGCGATCCCTCTCTTGTCACCATCGTCACCCATGCCATGCATTAGTTCTGTATACATTTTTTGCAGCGAAAGCACTTGCTCAAACGGAGGAAATGGACACTAAGGTCCATCTTTACACTCTCGGTTAACTTCACTCTCAGGGTATATATACTTAAATGGATGTTTCACTTTCAAACATGTTTGGGGTCATTTTAAAGTCTACTCGGGCTTTTGTGAACACCCCAGACAAGTTGCTTGATTCAGTATTTAGATATTTGATATTCTTATCAGACACGCCCCCTCCCTATATAAACCCATTGTAAATGAATTAAATACAAATTATAAAATGAAATAAAGAAAATGAAAAAAGTAATTGAAAAAGCATGGCCTCTCACACATTAGAAGGGCAATATCAGTCACAGAACCAAGGATGGGTGTTTTCAATGAATCTATCATGGTTAAAATGGAGTTTGAAGTTACAATGGGTTTATAAGGTGCATGTCTGATAAAAAAAAAACCATAATATCTAAATACTGATTCATGAACTTAAAAACTATCTGGGCTCTATCTCACACAATCTGGAGTGGATGTTATAATATTACCCCAATTTTTTTTTTGAAATATCCCTTTAAATACAGAAACATACAAAATGTACTCTCTCCACATTTTACTCAAAGGGGAGATTCTCTTTAGACCCCACTGAAGGATCAGATTATGAATGGCACCCTTTCTTTGATGCTTATGTCCACATCAAGCAGGTCAGGCATAGAGAGACTGGACTGGAGAAATACTGTACGTATAACTTATGCACATAATATAGTTGCTACCTCTTATCTCAATCTTTTTACTTTTTGTGTTTTTTATACTTGACCATACCACAGCGTCACACACAATCGTCAAAAGTAGCAGATCTACAAGAGCTTGTCGATCTTTTGCTACTTTTGAATTTGAATCCTGAAAAAGTAACAGTTTTGGACATACAGTATGGGGTTTCCAACCGGACCGAGACGTTATGCAGTTCTATGCCGTGAGGGTAGCTATAAATGACCCTGACAGCAAATGGCCACACCTTCTTTCCACCCCCTTTTCTTAATGTCATATATTCCTATCCTCTGGCCCCACGGACATATGATATGCATCTCATATTAAGATAATGCAGGGCTGGGGGACCAGCGTACTGCACTGTTATGGAGCCAAGGAGAATAAACACATTGCTGCACCCAGTCACTTGTTAATCCACACTACGTGCTTCTCTAGTTATAGCAATGTTAATATAAGACCTAAAGTATTGGTTTCATCCCAGTGATTTGCACTTGTGACTAATAGACCCTGCTTATATTGTAGACAGTTGTGACAACTACAGTACTCATTATTATTGCAATGTATATACTAAAAGTTATGCATAATATTTTACATTACATGACATATCAGTCCTTTGTGCACACACAAAAATGTAATCGAGTTCCGCTATGTATACAGGTGTGCGTTGATCTTTTGACTTGCCCAGTGATAATTAGGTTGTCAAATACTTTCCTAGCTTGACTCATCAATGTTGGCACATTTTCCACATTTGGCACTCTATTATTAACTAAATATCTCTCATTAACTGACCACACAATATTACTAACATTGGATTTGGAAATGGCTCTTGTTGTGAAGGGTATAATGCAATCCCGTAGCGAAGCGCCACTCCACAGTATGAAAAGGAGCAGCGTTTGTCCTAGTTAATCTTTCTAGAGTGTGAAATATGGCTCTTGATGAATTATGCGAGTCATTACAAATGCAAGAGGGCAGATAGGTGCACACTGTGGTTTATGGTCTGCTTTATAATGTATTATGACCCTGAAGGGCTTGGATGAGGTGTCTGCATTGTCTTGTCTCCACAGAAAGCCGGGGGAAAGGTCAGGCTGTAGCCGTGGCAACCGCTAACCAAGCAGACTCTGCTACGAACAGAGTTTTATAATTTTTATTATGTATGTGTATATATATATATGTATATATATATATATATATATATATATATATATATATACATATTTTAATAACTAACGATTACATTTTTTAATTTGATTTGAGTTTGATTAACTTTTGCACCCCTACTATGCAGTGCGAGGCAATTCTGCAGTTCAAAGTCCCAACAACCCATGCCCTCTCTTTAACTTTACGACCCGAGGTCCATAAATGCCTTCCTCTCTCTGATAGAGCGCTGCATAATGACCACACCACAGTGGAGAGAGGCTTTACGCCTTCCTCTCTCTGATAGAGCGCTGCTTAATGACCAGACCACAGTGGAGAGAGAGGCTCCAGCTTATTGGCTCTGTCAATCACAGAGGGGCTTAACGCTGTAGGGAACTCACTGGGAGGATAAACCAAACTAGGACGTGTCAGAGAGATGCTGCTCCCACTCTGCTTAGCCTCTTGCCAGGATGGAGGCTGAGGCAACTGTGACTGTCCAACTAAAAGAGGCTGCATAAAACTAGCCTGGGATCCAGCCTGCTTGCTACGTTCGGCGTTTTTTCTCTCACTTCGCTTCACAGTCTGGAAAGCCTCCTATCTCCGTGCCCAAACGGGAGAAAACAGCCCGCGGCTTCTGATTGGTCTATAGTGGGGGGTGGGACCAGTCTTGTCCAATGTAAAACACGAGTCCCTTCCTGACTTGCCTACGTACAGTAATGACATTACGAGTCAAATAGGCCAGACTGAGTAGCGAAGTGAGAAAAAGACGAACGTAGTGAATCAGGGTGGATTCCAGGCTACCATAAAACTCCTCAAATGTAAGCACTTAAACCCTCTATACCAGTGGTTCTCAAAGTGGGGTCAAGAGGCCCCAGCGGGTCCCCCAGCAGTTAATATAGGGTTAAAAGTAGTTAACACAGCGTCACAATCATTTCGACCACTTTCTCCATTTATACGTTGGCTATTCAAAAATAGCCAAATAAATGTCAATTTGGGGGTCCTTGGCACAAAAAGGTTTGAGAAACACTGCTCTATACTTAGTCAATTAAATGGACCCGAGTTGCAACTGTAATTGGTGCGCTCTTTTATAAAATCTACACCAAATATCTTATCCTGCATCGTCAGCATGTGTGTCCTTCTAAGCAGTGTTGATCTTGACAGCAATTTAGTTTTATGTCATATTTTAGTCATCTGAAATGTTTTAGTCTAGTTTTAGTCGACTAAATATCATAACATTTTAGTCAACTAAATCTACAGATGATTTTGTCGACCAAAATGTATTGTGGCGGTGCCTTGATGGCGTCGTAATGCCCGATTTTACACGTGGTTGCATGCTGAAAATAGCAGATCTACAAGCTCACAACGTGTGGCACTGCGACGCGTTGTGAGCTTGTAGATCTGCTATTTTCAGAGCGCAACAACCGAGCGCAAACCCACACATAAAATGACTTGTCTTTTAGTTCTTGGATCTCTTCTCCACTAGTCCCTCCCTGAAATTTTAGTCTAGTTTTTTATTTGTTGACGAAATTGTCAGTATGTTTAGTCATCATAGCTTAGTTTTTACTTAGTTTTAGACAGTGAAAAAAGGTAGTCGACAGACATTTTTCGTCATAGTTTTAGTTGACAAAATCAACACTGCTTTTAAGCATGCATGTGTACAGCAGTGTGCCTGACGGGCAGCCAGACCCTTTCTGTTGACTCTGACACTAAGCGACAGAAAGCAACGCCTCTGCCAGCCAGAATGTAACCAGGATCTCATTACCCCAAATCATCCCATCCCCAGAGGGGAGCCAAAAGGCCACGTCCCAGAGGGCCTCTTACCTTATGAACTCTAGAATAGGCTGTTCTTCTTCAATACGACCCCGTGTCTCTCCCAGATTATCGCTGCTAAACGAATAAACGATAAACGAATGCCCCTACTTGATCATATTTCAGCGTCACACAAAAGTATTCGCGCCGCGTTTCGAGCTTGTAGATCTGCTACTTTTGCCGTTTTTGAATATGAATCTTGAAAAGTAACAGTTTTGGACATATGAGGTTTCCACCCGATGATATTGATGTGAGATGATATTGTACAGTGTGACCCATTTTGACCCAATTAGCTGCTAGGAATTGTGGGTCCCATGACATCATCCCCCGAAACATTTATTAACCACTTAAACCCGATATACTTATTAGACCGGGGTCCCCCACTATAGGGCTCTGTCCTTGGCATGCCGATTTTCTCCCTCTAAACCAATCTATTTACCGAAAATAGCTGATATCTGAAAAGCTGCGACACGTTGTGAGCTTAACCAAACATTTGACCCAGAATATAGGTATGCTAGGGTTAAACAATGCCATTTATAAATGTTGGCATCATTCAGGGCCCCCATAGTCCAGGGCCCTAAGGAAACATTCTGAACTTTTCACCCCTGTTCATCAATGCCAATGCCTTACAGAAATCCTTCATCCAGCTTGAATAAGTACTGCAGGCAAATCCATTCAATTTCAGCGCTGGGCAATGTAATATCGAACAAAACTCAACCATCAAGTTGTCAAGCGTTTTTTTTTTTTTACTTCTGACAGCTGGAAAAGGGAGCAATAGTTTATTTCTTTTCACAAACAATGCAAAATTACAGCAAGCAGGCAGTGAACATGTGTCCACATTTTAATTTGGACATTTATGCAGTTGTAGTATTGACAGTTAGAAGTTACACTTTTTACTACATGCTTGCTGAACTCCCGCCTAAGCAGGATGAGGGAAAAATAAACAATTTTTAGTTTCACCGGAAATTGCAAGGGGTTTCATGAGTCAAATGAGTCTATTAAGAGGCACTAGAACTAAAGAAAGAACTACTAATGCATGCAAGCAGTAGCCTACAAACGCATGGCAGAGGACTATAGCTGTGGTTCTCAAACTTTTTCCTGTCACAGACCCCCAAATTGATATATATTGGGCCGCGGAAAGGTTATGTGCCAGGGACCTCCCAGAAGAGAAGATTTGTGTTAAAGAAAATTCAAAATTCTTCTTATTTTTTTTTAATATTTTACAAAACCTTCCAAAAATAGCAGATCGCAGCGTGCTGTGAGCTTGCTGTTTTTGAATGGTTAAAATGATAGGGATGCTATATTAACTACTTTTGCTGGGGACTGCCTGGAACCCCTCCAAGGACCCCTGGGGGTCCCCGGACCCCACTTTGAGAACCACTGTTCTACAGTAGCTATACTCTACCTAGTGTAACAGAAGGCCAGCATTAAGAAGCACTTTCTCAGTTATGTACGTGGTTAAATGTGATAGGAGTTGCTTAGGTAATGTATCCTGCAGGGTTTAATATGCTGCTGACATCCCAACCACGGCAAATGGGAGCTGAGATGTTTGTCCGAGAGCGGCCAAAATCACATTCCATGTGGTTCTATAAACTTGTGTGAAGGACACACCTGTTCAGTGTAGTATTAATAAGCATATCGTCTCCGTCGGGTGGAAACCTCGTATGTCCGAAACTGTAACTTTTCAAGGATTCAAATTTAAAAACGGCAAAAGTATAGCAGATCCGCGAAGTAGTAGCTTGCGGATCTGCTACTTTTGATTCTTTTGTGTGACGCTGTAGTATAGTATGATCAAGTAGGGCATTAATTTACGAAAAACCACAAAAAGTTAGAAGATAGATGGAGATAAGAGGTTTTTGCCCGACAGCAACGGTATGCTTATGATTTCCCTGCGCGTCAGTACTGTAGCTGAGACATGTTTTGGCATCTTCCACACTGTGGAACCAAGGACGTCGTTTGGGGTTCCCAGGGGATGACGATTGACACCCTAGAGCAATGGTTCCCAAACTGGGGGTCGGGACCCTCAGGGGGGTCTCCAAATGATTTTGGGGGGTCCCCATGATTGATTTGCTTAATGTGCAACATTGTTTTCTCACTCAACAGTAAACAAACCAACATATAGTATAAGTGTATACAGGATTTCGAAAGTGACAATTTAAAGACTTTTAACACCTTTTTAATACCTCTAAAATAAAAATAATTGCTATGTCAAAAGTAACCAACAACTATACTATAAACAATTGTCAAACATTGGCCAAATTGTCACAACGACTTGCTCGTGTTGTTTATGTTATGTTATGACACATTTTCTCGTCTGCAACCATACATTCATGAATCACTTTCAACCTGGAGCGTCCCTATTTTGGGAATGTAACATTTTCTTTTTTTAATTGGTCACGTGTGTCGACACCTTATCGTTTTCTTTTGAAATGATATACCTCAGTGTGAAACACTTTAGTTGGGCATGTCATAATAAGCTAATGCAGTATTTGGTGAAAAACGTGTTGCAATGTGTGTGGTTGAGGACCCAAGGACCCCTGGGGGTCCAAGGGAAAGGGGTTCTCAAAATGGGGTCCAGGGGACCCTCAGGGTTCCTTGAGGGGGTTCTAAATGGACCCATTATACAGGTCTCTAACTCTGAGAGTGTACATATATTTCCATGTGTACACTCTAGTTATTTGGGGTCATTGAAAATACAAAGTTTGAGAACCACTGTGGTGTAGAGGGAATAAAGTAGCGGACCCTATCAGAAGACCCCTGTAGGACCCCGGTCGACAAAGTATAGGCTATCGTTGCTGTCGAGCAGAAACCTCAATATCTCCATTTTCTAACTTATTGTGTTTTTTTCCCCCATAAATGAACGCCCTACTGGATCATACTACACTACTACAGCATCACACAAAAGCATCAAAAGTAGCAGATCTACAAGCTCGAAATGTTTTGAGCTTGTAGATCTGCTACTTTTGATGTTTTTTAATTTAAATCCTGAAAAGTAACAGTTTCGGACATATGAGGTTTCCACCCGGAATATACTGTACAGTAGGGTTTAAGTTTAAGTGGTTAATAATCACGACCACCCTCTCTCTCTCTCTCTCTCTCTCTCTCTCTCTCTCTCTCTCTCTCTCTCTCTCTCTCTCTCTCTCCCCTCTGCCTGCATGCCACTCAAGGTATAGATGTAAATCTCATCAGTCACAGTCATGACTGTGCGTCTGTGTGGTGCGTAATGTAATATATGTGATTTTAAAGATATAGGACAGGGTAACGTCTTTTTTGTTTGTTTTAGATTTATTTTTGTCTTATTTATGGGTGTTTTATCAATGTGAACGTGACGCACCCGCATGGCTGCCGTGGTAATCAATCTAGTTAATGCCCATCGACCCCGTTTCTGAAATACAAGCCAAATATTTGGAACATCTACAAATTACAACCTCTTTGCAAGATAAAAAAAAAAAAAAAAAAAAAAGCGTCCTGAAATGGCCCCAAAGTTGAGTGAAAACCTATAACCTGAAATACAAACAAAGGCCTAGTATAGAGCCCTGGGGGGCTCCAGCCAACTAAGTACAGGGTTTAGGTGGTTAAACTACTAGTGAAACCACTGTGATAAAAGTATAAAACTCCCCCAAGTGAAAGTACTGTTATAAAAGTACAAATCTCCCACCCAGACAGTTTATCTAGAAGTAAAGTTTTTTTTGCTGCATAGTGCTGGCCGGGGTAGAAGCCTCCATGTCCTATGCTGGGCGGCTCAGACTCAGGAAGGGAGCCTGTCAGCAGCTTTAACAACAGGCTGACCAGAATAGTCCCCACGGTGCACGACAGAGGACAGAGGCTCCATGATGTCCTGCTGAGGATGCCAAGCCTGCCCCCACCTCACCTCACCTCACCCACTCCCATGTATTCACTCTGACACTGATGCTCCTCGCATTCAACATACAACTTCCACGAACCCATCTGGTCTTTTTTGTTTGCCATTTGCAATGCACTGTGTGCCTTTACTGGTAGGGTGTAAGTGATTTTTTTGTTATTTTTTTTTGTTAAAAAAAGTGTTAAATAGCTCTATATTTTAATAGTAATCATTGAGTGTTTGTTCAGTAACAGGAGTCTCCATGTCTCTCCTGCTCTTTAGTAAACAGAAAGTGCAGTTTCAGGTCGGGATACCTATTTTATCTAATCAGGAGAGAGAACTTGCACAGGAGATTAATCAAGTGAAATTGGAAGTGATGGCACTAAGAAAATAGCATACAAAATTGGACACTGGGACGCTATTTTAAACTGATAAATGGATATTCTTTCCTGATTGGCTGAAAATGAACAAACACTCTATAGCAATGATTACTATCAGACTATAGAGCTTTAACCTTTTAACCAAAACAAATGTTTTGTTTTTAACCAAAAAATATCACTTACACTACCTTTAAATGTTGTCATTACGATATTGGTTCGTCTGAGGACGACCTAGAGAGATTTTAAAATATTTGAATTTTTTTAATATCTTTTCGCCTATAATGACATGTCCAAAATAGAGACGCCAGGTTGAAAGAGGTTAAGTCTGTCTGTGGGTTTTATAAATATTTAAACCAATGAAAAGTGTGAACACGGGCTTGTGACTAAATAATAACTTCATTGGATCCATTGGTACACAGGGTTTTTCTTTTTTGTTCAATTTCATATGCTTTTGGACATAAACTCCTCTGTGATCTAATTCGTGATAACTGCCCTAATGTTCTATTTGCATGAACTGGGTGTTCCTCCTACTGGTACGGGTAATACAGTGCAGCTGATAATGTTTATTCATGGGGCATTTCTAATATGGTTGCTGTCGGTCAGAAACATCCTATCTCCATACTTTAACTTTGTGTGTTTTTTCGTAAATTGATGCCTTACGCGTTTTGAGCTTGTAGATCTGCTACTTTTGCTGTTTTTTTTTTATTTGAATCCTGAAAAGTAACGATTTTGGACATATGAGACTTACAATCGACAGGGACGATATACTGGATGTCAGTGGTTCCCAAACGTCTTAGCTCGAGACCCAAAAGATACATTTTATGTCAAAATAGCCGATCTACAAGTTCAAAACGCATTGTGATGTGTTGTGAGCTTGTAGATCGGCTATTTTGTTCACCTCCATTGTACAACCAAGTGTAACACAGGGCTAAGTGGTTAATTCTTTGTTGTCAATTTGTTGATATATAAGAAATAAATAGAAAATATATACAAAAAAAAAACCTGCTTCTCGATATTTCGATTAACCTACATGAGCAAGATTATATCGGTTATTAGTTCTAAATATCAACTTCAATATACTGGTTAATTGTCCAGTTCTAATGTAGGTGCAAGAACCGTAAAAGATTTCTCCCAATTTTCAATAGCCATTTCCTGAAGTGATTGGAAATGAGCATAAGCCGAACTGACTCCTGATGCTACGGAGATCAAGGATGTCACAATTCAAGCTTTCACCATCTGAATCAGGGACCCATTTGTATTGATAACCCTCTTCAAGGGAAAGGCTCACTCAACTCAAAGGGCAGTCTTGAGGTAGGCTAGTCTTGAGAAGGAACTTGGTGCAGACTCTTGACAATATACATCAGGAAGAAACATCCACACTCTCTGATGAAGTTTAGGGGTCTTAAATAACGATGATCCGCAGCAGCAGTCTACAGAAAAAGAGCGGGTGCATTTCCGTCCATTCTTTTTTTGTAGACTGCTGCTGTAGATCATCATTATTGATAACCCTGTCAGAGTTGACTTTTAGAATTCCAGACATTCAAAAGAAAGGCAAAACGGTTAAGCTTACTGAATGCTAACAGCAGAACCTCTCTTAGAATCATGGACACATTAGACGATTAGGGTGAGGCCCAAAGTTCTCCAGTTCTGAAGTTACCCCCCCAAAGAAGAATACCGCACGCGCGCACACACACACACACACACACACACACACACACACACACACACACACACACACACACACACACACACACACACACACACACACACACACACACACACACACACACACACACACACACACACACGTATCATTTATTCATGGGATAAGAATGTCGTGGAAATGCAGAGGAGCAAAAGGGCTTCGTGAATATTTTAAGTGACGCTGAACACCACCATTTACAACCTTGTTTCATGTGTACTTGCAGCTGGAGGGGGTGTAGCTCTGGAAACACGACATTCTTTGTAAATGTTCCATTGCTACCTTTTCTCTTTATAGCCTATTTCCATTTTGACTGTGATCAAAGATTCAAAGAGGTTTCATTTGTCACTTCACTCATACACGGCTTCCGTGGTCAGACGTGTGGTCCACGAACGCTTTTAAGATTTCCTGATCCAGATCGAAAACTATTGCTAATAATATCTGTAATTTGCAGGTAGCTTGTACAAAAGAAAAAAACGTGCAAACTTGCGACGTGACAAATGAAGTGAAGTTGCAGTTGAAGATAGATGGAGATGGCATTTTGTTCACCATGCCACCTGCAGCGTTCCATAACTGGCCCAGCAAACAGGCTTGGTGAAAGGCGGGAGGGGGGGGGGGCGGGGCTGTCTGTTAGTCGGGGGTTCAGAGTGTGACAGCTTTCAGAAGCAGCTTATTACCGTCGGTGTGTGAGTCACTCACAGTTGGAGGCCCTTCTTCCATCTTCACAATGGGAACGCAGCGTGCTGTGAGGCCAGTGGGACGCCGAGGAGCATCATGATGAAGTGAAAAAAGTTCCAAATACTATTTGTGTTCCGTCTTAATTTCCCCCGAGATAATGAAGGAGGAGGGAGAGTTGATGGGGGTTATCTTTAAATCAACCATGGCGTGCCATGGAGAGGGAAGCGAGCGTTAGTGTGAGCTCCACGCTATACTTTGACGTGGATTGTTACCTGTGAAAGTTTTCCGTGTGCGGACCACCTTCTTATGTGGATGCTGCTACTGTTTGCACATTATGTCTGACCTCATGTACATACCTGCTCTCCCTCTCTCTGCCCCCCCCTTCTTTATTTCCTAAAAATAATGAAAGGACGACTTCACCCATTTTTATCTTCATTGGTCCTCACTAATGCTCATTATAATATGGTACCATTTTTGTCTCCTCGGTCTGTGTCTAAGAGGAGGGCTGTGGACAGTTCAGAAACCTGTCTACTTGTGACATCATCGAAGGGGAATACAAGCTAATAGAAACTGCAGTCTTTCTATTCCTGGAAAGTTTGCAAGCTATAACAAACACATTTCACCCACTGATTTACACCTGTAAACCTGTGACTGATTCTACATTGGTAATTTAGAACAGTGGTTCTCGAAGTGGGGTCTGGGAATGCCCAGGGCTCCTCCAGGGGGTTCCAGGGGGGGTCCCAACCAAATGGACAATTAAAAGTTTCTAACGTATGTTTCCATACACTGTCAAGAGTTACAGGGGTCCTTGGCCTAAATGGGTAGCAAACAACTGGGAGTCCTCAAAATGTAAACTTTAGAGAGCAACTTTAGCTCGAAAAGTAACTTTCCTATTTACATGCAAAATAACACATCTCCCTCCCAAACCCATCTCCACACACTCCTCCTTCACGTTCCAGGCATTATTCTAGCCGACGGCAGAACGTAGCGCTTGCTTTTGTTTTATATGCATACTTTTATCTGAATCTTTCATGGCCACCCCGGTTCAGTGTTATATAACACGCTCCACGCTGAAGCCTGTGATGCGTTACGGCAGCCATTAATAATTTACTGTCTAGTTTAATGCAGGGAGGGGGGGGTGGATGGGGAGGGGGCGATGCCCGTCTGCTCAGGTCCCAAGACAGAAACGTCTGAAGTTGGGGAATGTTTGTTGCACTGGATGCTGAAGTTAAACTGCGAGGACACTGCGTTGGGTCATTCCTGCATCTCAACCACTTCTATCCCTCAGGGCTCTATACTAGTGTCTTTTCTGTTATTGTGGGGAAAGCTTTGGCTGACAATAGCAGATCGATCTGTTATTTTCTGCCAAAGCTTTCCCCACAATACGGATGCTGGGGGTGTAGGTGGTTAACTCCTGAACTTTCTCTAACACCATCAAAACCCTGGCTGACTTTTAGCTACAATGAGATGTTTGTGACACTTTTTCATGTGGGGGTAAATTTATCCAAAGAGAGAGTGCAGCTGTAGAACACGCTTCCTATTCCTATATCCTCCTCAACAAGCAACCAATAGCAGGGGAAAAGACAGAAACTTATACAATGTAGCTATAAATAATATGCCCATAGAATGCTTTGGAATGATAGAGTTGGTAAAGGAAATAAACAAGTTTAAAAAAGAAACAGCCAGGAAGACTATTAGTATATTCTATAGTATATGGTAGCATAGTATAGTGCAGTATACAATAGATAGACTTAGGTAAAGCTTTTAAGCAACATATGAAGACTAACTCATCATTAAACTTTTAGTACTCATCCACTATATTTCACGGGTGCGTGCGTGCGTGCGTGTGTTCTAGTAGTGATCATTATCGAGACATGACTCACATCAGAAAGTGATGCACACAGATTCGTGACTCAGCGACTGAAGTCATTAACGACAGCATGATGACAGTGCAGCTCAAACTGCTTTTCATTCACCAAAACAAATTTGTTCTAAATAAAGGCCATGCAGGCTTATAAATCATGGAGAGGGGGGGGGGGGGGGGGGGGAGGGGGAGAGAGAGAGAGAGAGAGAGAGAGAGAGAGAGAGAGAGAGAGAGAGAGAGAGAGAGAGAGAGAGAGAGAGAGAGAGAGAGAGAGAGAGAGAGAGAGAGAGAGAGAGAGAGAGAGAGAGAGAGAGAGAGAGAAATACTTTTTACTTCCGCTCCACGACATTTCAGAGGCACATATTGTACTTTTACTCCACTACAATTATTTGAAAACTTTAGTTTCTATAGTTACTTTTTAGATTTGGCTTATTACAAAACATACAGTACATACATACCAAGTCAGCCCTATGTACAATTCGGCTATTTTCAAAGGATATTTATAAATGTACACATTCGAAAACTTGTGAAATGGGACATTCTGCAAAATTAGTACTTTTACTTTTGGTACTTTAAGTAGGCAATATTTTGATGCCAATACTTTTGCACTTTCACTCAAGTAAAAATGTAATACCAAAATGTGAGTACTTCTTCTACCACTGCCATTTACTCTTGTCGTTTGTTGACAAGGGTTTCATGCCATTTACTGGGATCATGCACTCTGGATAAGAGCATCTGCTAAATGCTTACCGTAAATTGTAAAATTGGATGAAAACAGTCTGGGTCAATTTAGAGTGCTTTTTGTTCAGAACTCACTTGCTCCCCAAAACGACCCCAGTGATGTCACCACCTCTTACACTCTCTACTAAAGTATTAGACATTATCATTTATCTAGATCATTTCACATAATAGAGAGAGCTATGACGAATGGCAAACAAAACTCCACATTGTGCCACGTGTGTAGCAGAACAGTGATGCATACCGTGCCAACAAAATACAGTGCTGTTCCATTTAGCTCCATATAGCTGTATTTCACACGCAGACAAAGATCTGACAAAGATTCTTATATCAATGTGGTTGGGGTTCAATCCCAATTAAGCTAAATGTAGGCTATGCATTCATAGCACTTTAACCACTTAAACCCCAGCATCTGTATTGTGGGGAAAGCTTTCGCAGAAAATAGCAGATCGACCCCAACGTGTTGTGAGCTTGTCGATTGGCTATTTTCAGCGAAAGCTTTCCCCACAATAGCAAAAACGAGAAAATTCACTATTACAGAGCCCTTAGGGATTCCGCTCAACCATATTGGGTTTAAGTGGTTACGGCAATTTAGATATTAACCACTTTCAACCTGGCATGCCTATTTTGGGCATGTCATTTATACTGTTGGTGAACATTGTTTTGATAGTTGTTGTTTTTTGTTTAAGAAAATGCAAAACATACAGTAGCAATAGGACGCGTTGTGAGCTTGTAGATTGGCTATTTTCTCTACTCATCGTATGACGTGAGAGCAGCGGGCAGTAAAAATGTAAACTGGGTTTCACATTATATAGGCTAAAAAAAAAGGAAGCGGTGGCTTCCCTTTTACATGGCGGCTATGTTACAAGAAATGTGACTCCTGTGTGCCTGTGTTGCATCTTCCAGCCCTCCCTCACCCCGCGTCGGTCGATCTGTTTGCTATCAAAGCCAAGCGGAAGGTCTCCTGACACCTCGTGGTGGCACGGTGCCCTCATCTCATGGCGTCACCTGCCGAGCTCACGGTGACTGGGCATTGGCAGAGGAAGCCATGATATCGCTAGCCAGCACTGACCTCTCTCTTGGCTCCCACACAGAACTGGAGGAGTAGGTGGGGGGGGGGGGATGCCAGAAGGGTGGTGAGGTAAGAGATGCTCAGGAGGATGATATCAGACGTACAGTAGTACAGAGATTCTTTGTTTTCATTTCAAGCACCCCCAGTACTATTAGGCCAGTTAGTTCTGAAACCTTTTTTTGCCAAGGACCCCCAAATTGATGTATTTGGCCGTGGACCCCATCTGATTTTTTTTTGGGCCAGGAACCCCCTGAAGAGAATATGTATGTAAAAAAAAAGAAAACCCATAAAAGTTTCCAAACATTTTAGATTTTTTTTCCCCACTTTGTGCCGCAATGCTATTTTTTAATAGCCAGCGTATAAATGGATAAAGAGGTTCAAATGATTGTGATGCTACATTAACTACTTTCGCTGGAACCCCCTTAAGGACCCCTGGGGGTATCCGGACCCCACTTTAAGAACCACTGCCAGACCTATTTGATGTGATTTGTATCTCTGAGACCCAAATCTCATACCATAGCACTCCTTATAGCTAGGTCACTTGTTGTCATGTTTTCGCTACTTAGATTAGTTTATTCTTGACTGTTAAAAATGGTATTTAAATGCGCAGTACCATTTGCACACTCTTATAGAGCGTTACAACCCCGTACTATGGGTCTAGAGAGAGAGAGAGAGACACACACAGTCAGTCAGTCAGTCAGTCAGTCAGTCAGTCATGCAGTTCATGACATGTTAGCTGTTCAAGTGGAGTTGTAACGATCATGGCCTGAGGAAATTGATGGATGTCCCCGCGGGTCTTGAGTGCTGTGACACAAGTATCAGTTGTCTTCTTCCATCCGTCATCCCATGGTTCCTTGTCCCGCCTCCCTCCTTCCCTTCCTACCTCTGTTGTCCGATACGCAACCAGACCCAGCCCTCATTTTTTTCTTCTGCATCCTACACTCTTTTGCCTTCACCCACAAGCCCTTATATAGCTGAGCGGCTCCTTGCTTTGTTCCCTCCCTCCCACGCCACGGCCGTCCCTCTCTTATAAATAAACATGTGTTACAAATATGGCCGTGACCTATGACAGTATGGAGGTCCATAGGGGGTCGGAGGGGGGGCTTAAGTAGGATGTGTGTTTTTGACAAGGGCTTGGATGGACTACACAGCAACAACACACATTCATATGACTGAATATGGTCAGTCAATAGCCTATGCTTTAAAACGGGGTCTTCAAAATTTTTCCGGCCAAGGACCCCTTTAGCTGAGAGAGAGATGAAGCAGGGACCCCCCACTACATATTGTTTAAAATTGTGTTGCAGATTCAACTTTTTCATAGATTACATATAGCTTCATAGACTCGTTTAACAGCACAGTCATCAGTGTTTGTTGGATTCATGTTCATGTGTATTTTCAGACACGTAAACCCTCAAAACTTGTATGGTCTTCTCTTTAATCCCTAGTCTACACCAAACCTCTTTGCCGAAATGTGAGCTTGTAGATCGGCTATTTATTTTAAGTTCCTAGCACACAAAGATTAGGCGCCACCCCCTGTAGTAACTCTGAGGACCCCCCTGTTGAAGACCCATGCTTTAAAATGTGATTCCTCTGGCCTGGCCTGCTTAATTCCCTACTTTGCCAAAAAAAAGGAAAGTAATCTCCCTTTGATTTTCTGTATATCTATGCTATTTTGGACGCTTGCAGTACGGTATTTTGTATTTTTGAACACATGTTACAGTTTGCTGTATTTAGGCTATAAACAGCTTCAGATAAACGTCATAAAAACACATACAGTAACAGCCGACCTACATGAATTCAAGGTACTATAGACTGACTGACCAGGATCTAGGAATGTCACCTGCAGTACAGCCATGGTCAGAAAACATCCTGCTGTGCGAGTGTGTGTATATGCATGCTAACGAAGGCCCGAGTTACACCTATAGTTACATGATCGGACAGTGATTTTTAACCCACTGTATATTCGAGGACAAGTCACTTGTTCAAATCCGCCATCTTGGAACTTGCGGCCCCCATAAGAAACCGGGAACGACGGCTTTTGGCTGCAACCACAGCGAGGCGGGTCTACACTCGGTAGAACCAGTAGAAGCCCTAGAAGCATACCCTACTTTATCATACTTTTTTTTTTTCTTTTTACTAAACGCATATCATTATAATTGAAAAAAACAAAGTTTTTATGAAAATGTTTACTAAGGTAATAAAAATCAAGTGAAGTCTGGCCAAAACCATGTTCACTTGTATTGTGTGTAAATGCTTCTGCAGCCTGCAGGAGGTGAAAAAGCAACAACATCTGCTGGGCGATTAATGGGAACTGCACCCTTAAGAGGTTCCAGAAGTGGGCTTCTAAACCGGCGGAGTTACCGTGCCGCCTGGAAGTCGCCCACGCAATGTGGGGCTGGTTGGTTTCCCTGCCCTGTAAGGTCAACTCTGTTGTAAGTCAGCAGCCTGTGTTTCAGTGTCTGTGTTACTGTCTCATTCCCTAAAGTCCTATTCTCCTTACAGTTGCACGACAGCCGAGAAGCACTGATCTATCAGGTAGGTTCTGAGCATCTCTGTTGTCAACGCCACAGCTAGGCCGCAACAACAACAACAACAACAACAACAACAAACCCTTTGCAAACTTCTCCTGCAGCTGCATTATCTGCTGGTTCGTTCTCCATCTCCTTTAAAAGTATGTCATCGGTTTAGTTCATTGTCCAAGATTGTGGTCAGGAGAAGACAAGAACCAACAGACATCGCAGTCCCACAGAGAGGCTATGAGCTGCCATCTGGCTCAAGCTGGCTGTGGCTTGGGACTGTATGGCAAATAACGCCATCTTACTCACACATGTGTAAAGGTCATATGGGTAAAGGAGATATGGGGGCATTAATATGCACTTGTGTATTATGTCCATCCATGTCTATCAAGCCATGGGTTCCAACCATCTATATTAATCCATTATTTTATCCTGACATCCGTCCATCCAACATGTTTGCAAAGAAAAAACATCTTGGCCTGGAATGGAGCCTGTCCCATTGGCTTTTACATGGTGCTTATCTTAATTTAGCATTGCCAGGCACTGGGCCAAGATCCCATAGCAGGGGAAAGGGCTGCTGGGCACAGGTCCAACCATGAGGTCATGGCTGCTGTTGAGACCATAGAAATGGATGGTTGTGGCTGTGGCACCGTTCATCTGAACACTTCCCCTGCTGCATAGGAATCTGACGATTTGTTTGGCTGGTGCTTGTGGAGTCTTGGCCGCTTTTGACTGGCGTCCATTTTGCGGCCATCGATATGACCATGCGGTTGTTGTTGCTTTGATCTTTAGTCCTCCACTAGGTGGCGCTTTTGTCTGTCTTTATGCAATTAAAGGGCAATGTATGCCTCTCTATCCTTTTTGTGATAGGTGGTATGACAATCCAGTAATAACAAAATTATTAATTATTAAAGGTCCTGTAGGACAGCATAAACAAGTGAAATCAGATGCAATGAAACAAATACATTAGCAGTCAAAATTGGAACTGGAACACAAGCGGACAAATGTGAGTGGCTCTCTCACATTTGTCAGAGAGGATGACATGTGTAACGCACCTGAAAATGTATTTTCTGTTTACAAAAGAGCTGGACCTGTTAATGAACAAACACTCTTCTTTAGAGCTTCAAGTTTGTAACAATAAATATATCATTTTAACCCAAAAACATCCCTACACCACCCTTTGAACCATTATAAAGTTTCACATCAGACAGGCTGCTTGTTTATGTCATACATACGTATATACTGCCGTGGGCAAAATGTCAAATCAATATAGATGTGGAAAGAGAGAGAACAGCAACTGTAGGCCTACATGTGTGTGTTTGCATGTGTGTCATACGTCCGTGTGTAGCCTATTTAGCGAGAGAAATAAGCAACCAGGTCCATGAAAACATGTACAAAAGAAGCGACTAGGCTACGGCTGTTTGAAAATAGCAGATCTACAAGCTCACAACGTGTCGCATCAACAAAAAAAAATATCTTGGAGAAAAAAAAGAAGGTAATTGTGGAATATTTTTGGGGGTCTCTGGCACAAAATAATGTTAGATGGGGGGTGGCCGAATACATTCTAATTTGGGGGTCCTCCTTGACATTAAAATGTTTAAACCACTGGTTTAAACAACATTTAGGGTGGCAGCCTAAATAAGCAACTAAGCTTTAGAAACCGCCAAAAAAAACGCAACCCGCAACTAGCAATACATATTTTACAAGCAACAAACAAGCCCAAAGTCGCTCATAATAAACGGACATGGCAACACTGCTGATTTATGTGTACATGTATGTGTATGTGTGTATAGGGTATATGCGTGCGCCCACACCAGCTTGCACAAGGCGTGAAGCCCCCTCCTCTCCAACACACCTGTTGTTGGGTCTCTTTCCCTCGACATGGCTGGCTCAAGTTCCCCCCCCCCCCCCCCCCCCCCTCCCGCCCCTCCTCCTGGAACCCCTGCTGTCCGAGCTTTCCCTCCCCATTGGCTACGGGGGCTGTCAATCACTGGCTCAGATTTCACTCGGATTTAGAAAGTGCAAGGCAGCGCTCCGAGGCTTTTGCTTTTAAGGCCTTGGGATTGAGGATAAATGCCAAGGGTTTGCTTATGTAAAGCATACAGGAAGTGTGTTTTCCATGCAGTTCACAGAGAGATCATCTGTGGCTGTCTGTCATGGGAGCACACAGGAATGCATTGCTCTCTGGGGAGTTAGTAACACTGCATGCAGCCAGGGCTGGGTGCTTATATCGATATTATATAGAGTACCGAAGTCCTGATGTCACGCCCACTACCCCTGGGTCACAGCGTTATTTTTTGTATTGGAATTCCCATAGGCAAATCTTAGATCACGTCATATAAGAACTGTATTCCAAAAATAAACGAACCACCCCCACGATTTTGTCAGGCTCTGTGACTCTGTGTCATTTATGATAATGAGTTACATTTGATAACGTCTGTGTTTGGAGAAAAATGTATTAAAAACATCTTACTCGTTGGATAAATTAGTACCTTTTCATCATCAGTTGATGCTTCATATCCATATGAGTTAAATCGCCAGGGTGCTTTGTTTGTTTTTCGAACACAGTTCTTATATGACGCAATCTAAGTTTACCCTATGGGAATTCCAATACAAAAAATAACGCTGTGACCCAGGGGGATAGCGCCCTCTAGCGGCAGTGATGTCAGACTTCGGTGCTCTATCGATATTGATGAGATCGTCTGGAATATTGCTTATCGTGATATTGTAAAAGTGTTGTCTTTCAAAAGTTTTCAGAAATTTGACGATCTACAAACTTTACATCGCGTTGTGAGCTTGCAGATCGGCCAATTTCATATTTTTTTTAAACATTTAAAAGAACATTGATATTATCTTCACAATACAATATTGTCACAATATCGATATTGCGGTACTGGGTAAAAAATATTGTTATGCTTTATTTGGTCCTTATTACACGGCTTGTTTGAATGCTTGATTATGATTGGTCAGCATTCGTGGCTCTGTTATTTTTTAATAATGACCGCTGAACTCAATAACAGGCCGCTGTGTAATCAAAGGCTCAGAGCACCTGGCTCATATCAATTTCTGCGGCTTGATTTTTGCTGTATCCAACATTGCGGCCATGCAAACAAACACACAATGTCATTTACAGCTAAACAGAACACTCAAGAATGTTTTTGAAAACATTTGAAGCGAGCAATAGACAATGCAGTAACCAAATATTGATTCCATTCAATTGTTTTCCGAGCCGACTGCATCGCACTGGACGCACCTGGCATAAATTAACGGACTACTGCCATTACCATACGCAATGACATCCTTTTAAAATCAATCAAATAGTTTTGTTGTTACTTTTGGATCAATTTATTAATTAATGTATTTAGTAGCTGTGTAATAAGCGGGATATAATCAATGGGGGAGCAGGTAATTATTGAGAAATAAACCCCTTCAGGGTGATAAAGACCCCTCTGCTTCGCGTCTGGGTCTAAATCACCCTGTCAGGGTTTATTTCTCAATAATGACCTGCTCCCCATTGATTATCCCTTGCCTATCACCCAGCCCTACATACTGTATACTGCAAGTGTTTTCATTAATAACCATAGCAAGAGCTTTGAGATAAGATGCGTCCTATAGGCACACAAACAGACTAATTCCAGTTTCTCTCTTTTTCCGTCCGCCTTAATTTCACTAACCTTCTGTCCCTGTCTTTATCCACCACTCCACTGCCCTCTCTGCTCTGCTTCCAGCTTGCAGCCCAGGTCCTGGATGATCTTGATGATGAGGACATTGGTTTTGGCCTGGTGGATGAGAAGAAAGACACGGCGGTTGCAAAAAAGCTGGGTAAGCCTGTGGACATTTACATTATTTAAATGATTGTCTTCTTGTCCTCCACTTATACCTGTATAGGGGGTATTACTTTAACATGTGAATGCAATGTTGGATTCATGTTGTGACATTGACCTATGACCTTAGCATGACCACTTCTTGGTTTGGGTTCTTTCATTGTGGTTTACAATATATGACAACACTGATACTAAACATATGGCCTTTACTCAAACATAGTTATTCAATAACTATTGAAGATTGTACAATTTCTTTCAGACATCATCTGCGAAGTACTGTAGTACTGTACTACTTTTAGTTACAGATCCTCAAGTTACTGTAATAAAATACATCTCCAGAAAAAGAATTCTAGTTATGCCTACCATAAAAAGTATTTACTTCTTCTTGAGAATTAGCTTTTATTTTCTTATTATAATGTTAGATTTGTGACCTTAGAGTAGGTTATGTAATGAAAACAGACAGTAAATACAAACTCTCTAGGCTTTAGCTTAGATACAGTAACTAATGTTAGCTTTATACAGAATTACCTGAAAAGAAGCCAACATCAAACCCTGGCTGAATATCAGTAGTTATACCGTGAGAAGCAAGTACTAAGTGAAACTTTGCACCTATGCTGACAACAAAGGAAGAACAATTTTTTTCAGACAATAAGAGCAAAGACCTTTTGCAAGAAATGTGTCAGTTGACTATGATAATACAAGGAGACAAAATGATGCAATACTGCCCTCATGTGGTCACTAGAAATGTCACAGTTAAGAACTGTGGACTACTGACATCATGCTAAACGTTGTGTGTGTGTGTGTGTGTGTGTGTGTGTGTGTGTGTGTGTGTGTGTGTGTGTGTGTGTGTGTGTGTGTGTGTGTGTGTGTGTGTGTGTGTGTGTGTGTGTGTGTGTGTGTGTGTGTGTGTGTGTGTGTGCATGCGCGTGCGTATGACTAAAGGGGTCATTGACAGCCGAAAGAGAAAGTAGAAATCTTGGAAATAAATCTCATCTGGACTCATAAAGCTTGTATAGGCTGCATGCAGTGGCTTCCCACCACTGCTTGTGACCATGACACTTAAGTGTAAAGCATACATACTTTGTACAGTGAGGATCTTAATTATCTCTATGTCTGGTCTCATTTAATCTAAAGATCTTTTCCATTACCACATATTTTCGGTAAGATTTACAATGCACAAAAAAACATGTGACCTTATTTGACACTTTTAAATAAACCTTTGCCCAGACAAAGGCACCCAGTAAAACTATACACCACCAATAAAAGGCAAGCAAAAACATGCCAGACTTTTCTTTTTTATACTTGCTTTATGGACACCAATAGAAACACAATACTTTTGGCCAATTAGAGCTACACTCTCAGAGTTGAATTAACACTGATGATCTTATCGTGTATTATATGGTCTTTTATTCAATATTATCATAGTGTCAAATCACAACAAGTTGTCTCAAAAACACTTTACATATAGAATATGCATTTGGTGACAGTGGCAAGGACAAACTCCTGAAGAAGCCATGACCTGAACAATGGTCTAGGGTGGGTGGCCATCTGCCTTGACCAATGTGGCACATCCACATCCAAGATGATGACTGATTAGTCTGAAGTTGTGCTTTCTTTCTCTTTAAAAAAGATAAATAAGTAAATAAACACACCTGGGGTATCTTGTTTTATGTCTCTCTGTTCCTGAGATGTGACCAATTATGTAAATTTGAACCTTGACCTTGATTGTGACCTTGACCTTTGACATCCAAAAATCATGTCTTTGGGGCAGCCTACTGATCACTCCCATCCCATGCATTAAGTTTCACAATAATCTGCCCATCTGAAGTTATTTATCTCACATTACCCTGCCATGTGCATGTGAGAAAGGTATGAACAGGGTTCTTTTCTCTCATCAGGCCTGGATGAGGTGGAGAGCATCTACATCTTTGTCGACAATGAGATCATCGAGTATGATGGTGAGCTGGCTGCTGACACTCTGGTGGAATTCCTCTATGATGTAAGTAATATAAAGGCACATTTTTGTATTTTTGCAGAGTGATTTCTGTCGGGCGGGCTGTGCGAAGTATCAATTAAGCCTTAGTTTGAGGAGATCTTATGCCAAGAGCCAAACACAGAAGAAGGGCTTTCACCAAAAGTGATAAATGGTCATAAATTGCCAATGTGCCACAGTTCTTTCTTATCATGCCCTTTCTCTATTGCACAACTTTCCTTGAATGGCTAAACGTGCAACTGAAAATAACTGTATTCTGCACATTTTAAAACAGGTTTGTGAATGAATTTTGGCCGCTACAGAAGCCCATGCAAATTTAATAATATCTCCTGTCGTCTCTACACAGGTGATTGAAGACCCTGTGGAGGTCATTGACAACGAGCGTGAGCTGAAGGGTTTCCACAACATCGATGAGGTCACCAAGCTGGTTGGCTACTTCAAGAGCGAGAAATCCCCCCGTAAGTGCAACCACGATATCCTAACCATGAAAACAACTACCGGTAGATATGCTATTGACCTTATTCACATGGTGGTCATTTTGCTGTTTGGCTACCTTTAAGGTTAATAAAAAAGCAACACTGTACAAAGCCATATCAAATGAACACATAGTACAAACAATGACACAAAATTTAAATAACTCAAAAACAGAAGCACAAAACCCACAACACTTACTTATCAGGAATGACACACTGCACAGAGGTCCTTTCTGGAGGCAAACTAATCTAAAAATTACACACTGCGGGACATCAACCTGAAAACAATACAATATGATTGCCGTGGGCCGGCTTCAATAACTATCTGTCCAATAAGACCATTCAGCCTGTAAGGGACTGGTTGTGAATTATGCTATACATATTAACTAAAATTGAAACACCTGGGGAATCATCATTGACAACACCTGCACAAACGTGGCCTTTCTTACAAATGTTGAAGACTTTTAAAGAATTTCAAAATATTCCATGATTTTCAAAAATAGGTAACGCAGCAGATTTACAAACGATTTTCATTATGCTTTGTATGACAAAGTAGTGTCCATGGTCTAAGAGGTTAAAGGGTTTCCACATGAATGCATTAGCATGGCTGACTGTTATCAGTTGTCACATACTGTAGTTCTAGTACGTTTTAACTTTTAATCTCCAACATCCAGACTTCATCGAGTATGACGATGCTGCTGAGGAGTTCCATCCCTTCATCAAGTTCTACGCCACCTTCGACGCTAAGGTATGGACATCCAATCAAACATTTCATTAGTTTTGGCTGACTAATAAGAGGTAATATCCAAGAGTACAGTATGTGGTGACCAAATACTTTTCACATTCCCGAAAAAAAGGTATTGTCTCATTTTTCCTTCACATTTTTTTTCATGACCACCTCATTCAAATCTCATTTCAGATTGCCAAGAAACTGAAGCTGAGGATGAATGAAGTTGACTTCTACGAGCCTTTCATGGAAGAGCCTGACACCCTTCCAGGAAAGCCCTACACTGAGGCTGAAATTGTAGACTACATTGAGGAGCACGACAGGTGAGACAGTGAGGAGACTCCAAAGTAATAAGGAAAAAAATACATTTTTGACTAAGATTTTTTTATTTATTTTTTGGCTGTTTTTTAAATTATCATTATCTTGTTTTTATATCCAGGCCAACCCTGAGAAAACTTCAGCCTTTCAGCATGTACGAGATCTGGGTAAGACTTTTAAAATCCCTCTAAGATTCCTCTTAGCTTCAATTGCTGCACTTGAAGAATTAAGTATGACCTGAAAGTCAATCTGGGGAGGAAATAATGGAAACCCTTAATTGTCTCACCTCTCACACTTATTTTCTTAGGAGGATGACATTGATGGAGAGCACATTGTTGCCTTTGCTGAGGAGGATGACCCAGGTAAAAAGTACAAATGATAATAAGAATGTCATTATTGTGTAGAGTATTTATAGTATTATAGTATTTATAGTATTAGAGTATTTAAAAAAATGGTATTACATTGTATTAGCAAAATACACAACCTTTGAACTTCACACTCAGATGGTTTTGAGTTCCTGGAAATCTTGAAGGAGGTGGCCCGTGAGAACACAGCTAACCCCAACCTCAGCATCATCTGGATCGACCCTGACAACTTCCCCCTGGTATGAACACAAGAACTAGTGATCATATCAAATCATAATGATAGCGATCGTGTATTGATTTTGTAGCTTAGTTGGTAAAGTGCTGAATTGCAAGCTTCTGGGATCGATCCTGGCCACCGGCAACTCAGTGTTGGCGGTGTGCGGTAAGTAAGTACTACGAGCTGACGGTACTGTAGGTGTGGTGCGCCACCTCACCAATCCATCTCCCAGGGTTCTATCACTTTGTAAAGGTGACACACTGTGGTCGTTTTTTCCCTGCGATTAATTTGCACAAAAATATATTTTTCCGAACTCTTTTTTTCTATTTTTCACTGCAAATACGATATATGTGCACAATGATGAAGTGCATGCACAATCCAAGCTTTCCCCTTATTCCTGTTTCTCTGTCTCTCTTTGCCACTTTCAGCTGGTGCCCTATTGGGAGAAGACTTTCCGCATTGACCTCTCCTCCCCTCAGATTGGCGTGGTAGACGTTGAGGATGTAAGTCCTAATTCTTCTCAATGTTCTCGACAAAATACAAAACAACAACAACAAAAACCCAGTAATAATCTTAGCATAGCCTAAACAGAAAACGAGCTCCAAAAGAGGTCCCTGGCCTAATGTGACTTTCTCCTTTATAGGTCCAGCAATTAAAGCATTTTAATTGATTTGATGTGCACAACAGTTTATATATACATATGCATGACATGTTAGTTCTTTCCATGGGAAATTTGACGGTTAGTTGTTGTGCCGGTGAGGTGGGATACCCTAGGGGAGCCTATGCGAGAACCTCACCATTTTACATTACGTACAATTTGAATTATTTAATATTACAAACAAAAAAGACGAACAAAAAAAGATGTAATTTTTTTTTTATGAATTGCTCACATTGCTGGTTTCATGGTGTTCTTCCCTTGCAGGCTGACAGTGTGTGGATGGAAATGGATGACGATGATGACATGCCCACAGCAGATGAGCTAGAGCAGTGGATCGAAGACGTGCTGTCTGGGAAGATCGACCCAGATAATGATGATGAAGATAACGATGACGATGATGACGATGATGACGATGAGGAGGATGCTGACGAGGATGACGATGATGATGACGACGATGAGGAAGATGATGATGACGAGGACGACGATGACGAAGACGATGACGACGATGACGACGACGACGATGACGATGATGAATAAATGTTCACGACCATCTTTGAGTTTACTTTCCTTTCGCCAATGATGGCTAAAATCAAGTGCAGCAGCAATCTTCAGTTTTCTAATATCCTGCCACAAAAGCCTGGCCCTGTCACTTCCTGTTTGCTTCCTGTATTGTTTCCTCAAACGTTTTTTGATGGACAAAACTCACAGCCCAAAAGGAAAGCTATAATTTTTTAAAGGATGTAGATGGTTTCAGGTTAACAAATAACACCGCTGCCCTGAATGTTCCAACATTTTTGTGAACATCCGGCTTGTAACCGTCGCCCTGAGATCCAAGAAACAGCTATTAACGATCTACTAAGCTAGCCTATGAAACATGTCCATAAGATATTTTATCCATTATTACGAGCTCAGATTGTTTTCAATCTGCTTTGAGCCTACGACTGTTGAAACTGCCTGAAAAGGTTCAGAAACGCAGGGTAAAAAGCAGAAAAATAAGGCCTGTGGTTGTACATGTGTCACACGTCATTTGTTACATGTTTTTTATCTCTCCTAACCGTGGGGTGAATGTGAACAGGTAGGCTAATGGAGATACGTTCCCTGTTGTGTTGTCGACCAGTGTCTCAAAGATCAGCACCAGCCCTTACAGTACATGTATTCCTTTACACTGTTTTAACATCATGTTTTCTACTGGACGAACAGAAAATAAATCTTCTTTGTATTATTTTGTAAAAATTAATTAAACTTAAGCTCACTGGTAAGTCTTAAGATTACGAGATTCATGTACAATTATTACGATTTTGGAACAGACAAACAAAAGAGAAAGAAATATGTGAACGTATGATATATATTTGGAATTAATGAGAAAAAAGAAATACACATTTTAAAACATTTGGTGTGGCTTGTCATTTCTATATCAGTGTGTGATTATATATGGCTTGTCATTTATTTATCAGTGTGTGATTATACAGATAGGTGACAAATTAAATCAAAACCCTCAATAAATTAGTGAAGAAAATATAAGGAATGCAAATGCTTCCTTAGTGGGCTACACTATCGATTTTGGACCAAGATGGCAAGAGGAAAACATCTATGAAAGATTGGAGAAGGGATTAGCAAGAGCTTATGTCACAACAAACATTTCCACCGGCTAATGTTTCAGTCACTAAAGTGACATCTGCCTGTATTGTTTCATTAAATATAGGGTCAGAAATGTTGCGTTGATGCAATTACTGTAAGGAAAAACAGAGGAGCAACATTCAGACATTAAACGATAGCAGTTAGGTGGTTACTGTTGAAATCACAAGATGGGTGATTTTGGTTTATGCTGAATAGAGAACGTTTGATTAGTCTAACTGATATGGTTACATAAACCCTCAACTAGTCTGTTGTGTATATTATGTACTTAAGGGTGCTGTAAGTGATATTTTTTGTTTAAAAAAAATGTTTTGTTTAAAAGCTCAAGCTGTATTCTGATCTGATTTTAATCATTGCTATAAAGTGTTTGTTCAGTAAGAGGGGTCTCCCTGTCTCTTCAGCTTTTTAATAAACAACCATAAAAGTTCAGGTGGGTCACCAATTTTATCCAATCAGGATCGAGATCCTATTCAGCTAACTTTTCTTGTTTTTCATTGTTTATTTTCTTAATTTTAATCACTTCCAATTTCAATTGTTTATTTTCAGTTCTCTCTCCCGATTGGATGAAATTGTAGACTTGAACATGTATTTTCTGTTGAAAATACTAAAGAAGTGGAGAGATGGGGAGACCCCTGTTACTGAACAAACATTCTATAGCAATGATTACTATCAGAATATAGAGCTATTTAGCACATCATATAACAAAGGAAGTTATCAAATCATTTACAAACCTTCTGAGGTGGCCCTCTGGGAGGCCCCCGACTGAGTCAGTTGGGGCCCCACCATCTTACCAGTCAGCGACTAACACGCAAGATATTTAGTTGGCGTGTCCTCAGTCAGAATAATCAGATTAATTATTCAGTTTTTGTTGTACCCTGTTCAGCGAGCCAAGTCAAAGTATCATTTGCGGGAGTTTCAGAATGTGGGCGCGATTTTTAACTTGCCGTTGACGCGTACCAAAAAATAGCAGATTTGCAAGCTCACAATGTGCTGGTGAGATACGTCGTGAGCTTGTAGTTCGGCTATTTCCGGTGAGCACCACTGGTGCACAACCAAGTAGGCTATCCAGCTCTCCCGGCCGGGGAGAGGAGAGCGATGTGGGGGCGGACTGTCACACGGTCCCCCGTGGTCCCCCTTACCTTGCCCGGTTCTCACCGGGCGGAGCGGGGTATTGCAGCATCAGTGAACGCCGGAGGCTGACATGGAATCACCACACACCCACAAAAACGAATATTAAAATGACTACATACTGTACTGTCATTAATTAATAATAGCCTTTATCACCGACAAATCACAACAGATCACTCTGACCTGCTCTGCTCTCGGCGAGGCGGGCGAGCAAGTGAGCTCTCCCTGCCGCAGCACTTCTCGTGTGGGTGTGTGTGTGTGTATGTGTGTGTGTGTGTGTGTGTGTGTCTTGTCAGTCAGCTCGGCCTGCCACGGTCCCTATATATAATATATATATAATAATAATGTCGCTCCAGCATAGCGAAGCAACAAACTATGAAATAAACTGCTACTACTTATACTTTAGCTATGAACTGGCATGTATATCAATCCTGCGAGCCCTCTATGAACAATACTCACACACTAGAAATGTTCACAATATGTGAAATATATTCTAGAATGTACTTTCTTGGTCTACTGGTGAGTACAAAAAATTGGGCAGTGATCGGTATACTGATTTTGCAAGATTAGCTGCAGGCAGGCAGGCAGGCAGGCATGCATGTGTGCGGGGGGGGGATACGAACCCTATTAAAAAAATTAAACCTTTAGGTCGCAGTCTCATCGATGGGCCTTTTTAAGTCTCGAAAAACAAGATGGGGTCTCACAACTCACTTTTAAATGCTCCAAATTGTATTTACGGCAAACAGTGGCAGATACACCGTTTAAAACCTTGCAGCCTTTTTCAAGTATAAACAAGAAACAGGAAATTACATATTTTTATACAAAAATGTGTGAATAAATTGTCTAGAAGCCCCATCTGGTAATCAGGGGCGGTACCAAGAATTATACATGATTTCATAACAAACATTTATACATGATTTCATAACAAACTATGAAACTATATTTCTTAACATTAAAAAATAAATAAATTATAGAACCCACTAGTCTAGTGGGTTCTATAAAATAGTTTTTTTAATGTTAAAAAGTGACTAGACCTAGAAACAGGCAACAGTACGTGAAGCCAATTAGTCCTGGAAGCCACAAACTGTTCCCTCATTTAAGGGGACAGCAATGTGGTCTCCACGACCAATCAGCCTCAAAAGTATTTTTTGACCCGGTACAGATTCTAGACACTGAAAACCTTTTTAAGTCTCCTTAACATTGCAAAGCTTTTTTACTCAACTGTCAAGATTTTAAGTTCCTTTATGCAGTGTTTCAAAGGACCAATGAAGGGATGGAGTGTCTTCTTAAAATCACAGGAATGGAAGGAATGGATGCAGCATCTTTTTTCTACATTGAAGAATGTTACTGTCTTTCCTTCACAGTCCAGAAACACTCCAAGCTTCTCAGGTTTCAGTTCAATGGGAAGTGAAGTGGGACTCCACTCACATGTTTCCAACTTTCCATTTTCTAAACGTATGCACCAGTATCCTGCATGTGGGTTTATATGGAGGTTTGTCCATTCACCATCTGGGAACTGGGCAACACCAACACTCCACTGGACTTTCTCCCTCAGGTCAATCTCCCAGTAATGTCTACTTGTGTCATACCCAGCTTTTCCCAAGACACAACACCTGTAATCAAAATATTTATGTTCCTCATTTTTTGTGATGCTCTTCTCAACTAGTGCCACAGACTTCCCGTCTTCTGACACTTTGAGTTTAGGATGAGCAGTGTCTGGATCAAGAATTGCCTCCACTGAAAGATTACAATACATACAGCTGTAAATCTTCCAGGCACACCTGTTCATTACCATTTGAATGTAGCAATCTGTCTGTCTGTCCGTCCGTCCGTCCATCTATCTGTATCTACAGTATCCATAACTGTATCTACATAGCCTGTTTTTTTTATTAAATCATATTTTATCTATTAATGTGGATAAATTGTGTTGACATTACCTGCATGGGCATGCATCAATTGCCACACTAAAACAAAAGAGATAAATTATAGGTTAATTATATGCATGTTTAATTTTAGAAGATTAGACAATGATTTTACAGTACTGTACCAGCCACTGGAATGTTCCCAACAATTCCTGTAGAGTAAGATTGAAAAAGGGAATAGATTGTATTAATGCAGAGGGGAAACACAACCCAATAATTATATCCAATTAGAAGCTTTTTAAAGCTAATTCATAAAGCCCTGTCAACGTGTTAGTTCACAAAAATGACACATTTCTAATTGATTGAACAGTATAATTTGTTTCTACAGACACTTGGTCAGAAGTGTAGTGCGATGATACATTCTTTAATATAACTTAAGTCTCATTCATATCCGAGTCCAGGTAAAACAAGAATAAATGACAAGTCATATTATTACCAGCTGCATGCTGTATTTTTTCTCTGTGTGTGTGTGTGTGTGTGTGTGTGTGTGTGTGTGTGTGTGTGTGTGTGTGTGTGTGTGTGTGTGTGTGTGTGTGTGTGTGTGTGTGTGTGTGTGCGTGCGTGCCTGCGTGCGTGCGTGTTAGTGCTGCACGGTTCTTGTGCAAATGTGAATCACGATTTTCCTCCATAAGAATTGAGATCACGATTCTCACACGATTGTCATTGTTTCAATGAAAATATTATATATATATAATATGAATATATAAGTATTATATTATATATAACATCTAATATATAAATATATATGTATATATATATATGTATATATATATATACATCAGCTCAGCCCCTCACTCTGTCCCTCAGAGGCAGAAGGAACGGCACTATTGAAGTTAGCATGTAGCTAACGCATCATCACAGACAGTTGAACGCAACGTTGCCCTCAGAGGAAAATCAACAACAAACATATAGGCTATAATCGCGGATAGGATGCATGTAACCGTTGTGAGCTTGTAGATTAGCTGTTTTCATCGGAGCTGACGTGTGTGTGTGTGTGTGTGTGTGAGGAACTTGGGAGAGGGAGAGGGGGAGACGAGCGGAGCTGTTAGCCCCACCCCAGTCGATTTGCAAGACCACAACGCATCGCTGATGGAAGCGGTGTGGGCTTGTAGGTCAGCTCAGCTGTGTGGCCTGTTATAGACAGGGGAGGGGGCGTATGATCCCATAGCATGGGAGTACGGCCCGTCTCCCCATTGGCTTAAAACGGGGAAACTGTCCCCATTGGCTCAAAGGAATGAAGGACAGCCAGGACAGTCAATGATTGAAAACATGTCGTGGATGACGATGTACTCATACTGTTTATCGACTGCGCTGCTTTTCAAGCAGCTGGTAAAAAGAAGCTCTTGTCTTCAACAATGAAGGTCAAGTTGTTTTCACTAATACAGACAGACAGGACAGCACAGCACAGCACAGCAGACCCGAGAGCAAAGATACATTCTATGCCTCCCTAAGCTCCACTATAGATGGAACACCTCCCACCGACAAGCTCATACTCCTCTGGGATTTTAACGCGAGGGTGGCTCTGACAGTGGGCTTTGGACAGGAACCCTCGGTCAGCACGGTGTTGGTAGGCTTAATGATAATGGCCTATGCCTCCTTTCACTCTGCTCTGAACATCAGCTGATCATCACCAACACCCTGTTCCAGCTCAAGGATAAATTCAAGACCTCTTGGCAACATCCTCGCTCCAAACATTGGCAGTCAGATCGGCAGACGGAGTCACCCTCTATAAGGACACACACCAGATCCTGAATAGATGGGCTGAGCACTTTAACACTCTTCTCAATCTCCTTTGACCAAGACATTTTTGCCAATTTCCCAACAATTCCCCCTGTTGAACATCTGGACTCCCCGCCTAGCTTCACCGAGGTACACAAAGCCATCAAGGGCCTTAAATATAACAAAGCCCAGGCCCCGACGGAATCCCAACTGAGGTACTGAAGCGTGGTGGCTACCTCCTCACCCGTCGGCTCCACCAACTGATCAACACCATCTGGTCCTCTGAAACCATCCCCCAGGAATGGAAGGATGCTACCATCATTACTATCTACATGAGGAAAGGTGACAAAGCCGACTGTGGAAACAGCAGAGGAATCTCCCTGCTCTCGGTTGCTGGAAAAGTTCTTGGCCGGGTCATGCTCTCTCGTTTAGTTGCTCACATCTCTGAGAACATCCTGCCTGAGTCACAGTGTGGGTTCAGAAGAGATCGCAGCACTAGTGACATGATCTTTGTAGCCAGGCAGGTACAAGAAAAGTGCCGGGAACACCACCAGGATCTGTACATCGCCTTCATCGACCTGTCCAAGGCGTTTGACACCGTCAACCGGAATCGGAATTGGGACTTACTGGGAAGGCTGGGGGTCCCGCTGAAGTTCCTCAACACCTTGAGACAACTACACGACGGAATGCAAGCTTGTGTTCGCATCGGAGGCCAGCAATCCCCCTCTTTTAATGTGAAAGTGGGGGTCAGGCAAGGGTGTGTCCTAGCCCCTGTCATCTTCAACCTTTTCCTCTCAGCAGTCACTCTCCTCTCACACAAAGCTCTGGGAACCACAGACGGCATCCACATACAGTTTCGGCTGGACGGCAGTCTCTTCAACATCCGGCGCCTACAGGCCTACACCAATGCAATGGCACAACCGCAATCCCCCTCAATAACCCATTCTTGTCACTTTTTTTGGACGTATTCCGGTTCTTCATGTCGTAAAATCGGGGCGTTTCGAGAATATCTAAGGCTGTGTTATTCAAATGACGCTCGGTTTCAGCCGTCAGATTTATCAAAGCTCCGACCAAATGTACGCTAGGATTGGCTGTATAGGATCCTTTGATAAATGCCACTTGGACGTTGGCCTACGGACAGATTTAACACTCCACTGATACATGAGGACCAGTCTCTCTCCATTAATTCATTTCCATGTGATTGTTGTATTAATATATTTATATATTTACTGTATTTGTTACATAGGCTACCAATAATCACGTTTACGAGTACTGCATTTGCACATCAAGTTTCAGAGTCTGATCTGTGTGTAAGAGACTGTACCAGAAAGGTAAATAAATAGTGAGTAATGGCAGGATTTAATTACCAGCGTTATTGGTGCTGACACCAAAGATAGCAATGATTGCTATTTTCATACAGATTTTCTGTATCAAAATCTCCATCATACACCTGTCAGAGGACATAAAAGTTATTCAGTAACGGAATAATAGTAGTCTACTCCATTTTAACATGCTAAACAGGAAATTAATAGCAACAATGTATTATTAAGAAAATATCAAAATTAATTTAATTTATGTTATTACATATTACTGAAACTGTAGCTTACAAATTACAGAATACTAGCAGTATCGGGCACTTTGTAAAGTCAACCTCATTTCAATGTCCCAAATCAATAGGATATGACAAATCACAAATGAAGTCTGCAAGGTGAGAACATTCACGATTTGATTTGCACTCCATTGCAATAAATGTATTACCTGACTTATATTGATTGTTTTAACAAGTGAAATACTATTGAAAAAAGAAAAGTAAGGTTACTCCTGTATACCGTAATTTGTGAACGTCCAAGGATATATCAGTCTTGTGAACTGTGTACAGTCCAGGCAGAGATAACATCACACCACTCCTCCCTTTATGAGAGACATCAGTACAATAAAAGTTCAGTGTAGAAGCAGATATTAAAGTATACACAACAGTAAATCTGAAAATATGCAAGAGTCCTTTGAGCTTCTCCCAAACCAATGATACTAATGAAGGCTCTGTTCAATTCTGGTCAAACAGAGTCAGGGTGCTGATATTGTGCATGTTGGCTCACTGGAAACACTCTGCTACACCAAGTGGCTCTAAAATGTGGGTCCAGGGACCCTCATGGTTCCTTAAGGGGTTTCCAAATGGCCCCTTACGAGTGTGTAACTCTGAGAGTGTACAAATGGAACTAAATGGACCCGTAAGGTTCCATTTGTACACTCTCAGAGTTATGGGGGTCGTGGAAATTGAAAAATCTGAGAACCACTGTGCTACACTAACAGAGCCTTCATTAGTATCATTGGTAACACCTGTGAATGTCTTCACAATATGGCTGCTGTGCATAGAGCCTATTCTGTGCACTGACTGACAAGGGACAGGTGAATGTAATCAGACTGGAAGGTTTGCTGGTCTAGCCTATTCACCTGTTCTTTGTCGTTCTTCCGTGAGACACTCACTATGGGAAACAGCGCCATCTGGCGATGCAACAGAGCTACCGGGGACCAAGTATTGGGCAAGAGGGTATGTCACGTGACCGGCCGTCCTTCCCCTTTCCGGAAGACCATATAAGGCCCGGTCGTGACGTAATACTTCCTCTTCAGTTCCTCTGTTTGACAGATGCACAAGGCTACACGCTTATAAAAAACCCCACGGGTTTTCTCTCGCGTCGGAAAAACAACGTTAATCAACTTCTTCTTGCCTCGTGGTGAGTTGGCCTGCTAACCGGCTTAGCTGCTACTTAGCCCCTTCTAGCCGCTAGCTGCTACTAGCTTAGCTGTTCGGCTACAGCCACAGCCACTAGCACCCCTCCCTAAGCTAACTCCCCGAATAGAGCTGGTAGCTTAGCCCCACCACCACACAATGGCCTCCTACAAGGGCGTCTCTCACTACGAGGGCCCTCTGCCAGCGAGACAGTGCCCGACTGCTCCGCCACCATTGCCGGGGATGACCCACACCGTATATGCATTGGCTGTCTCGGTATAGCTCACACGTTTAACGCGCTCTCCGACCCCGCTTCTTTCTGCGGAGCCTGCTCTCGCTACTCAGAGAGGTTCCTGAGAGCTCGATACGGCCAGGCCAGGGCCTGTGCAGGGAATGCTGGCGGGACTAGCGTTGTTCTGTTAGCCCCGCAGCAACCCTCACGCACCCCCACCCCAACCTCAGCTGCCGCGAGCGGTGGATCTCAACGCTCACGGCGCTCCGCTGATACTAGCATGCCACCTCCTACCGCCTCGGGCCCTGCGGAGAGCGGAGCTAGCTTCTCACAGGGCCGCGGAAAACAACAAGCAGCCATCGCCGCCATGGGGACTGGATCTCAGCCCCCACAGCACCAGGCTCTCTCCCCCTCTACCCCCCCCCCCACCCCAACCGTTCCTCTCCAGCAGCAACCTCCAGCTGGAGGACGACCACTACTCCATGGAGGGGGACTACAACGAGGAGGAAGAGTACGAGGAGGGCGATTACAACGAGGAGGAATACGACGATGAGGAGCTCCCATCTGCTCAGGACTCCTCGGACGTCACCATGCTTAGCCCGGACGGGCTGCTTCCACCGGCAAAAAGCTGCCTCAGCAGCCACTGAGAGGTCCTTCAAAGCGACGGCCCTCGTCGCCAAGACGAGGACCGTTTCAGGACCTGAAACCTGCACTGGGCGAACACGCTGAGGAGATCGAGCTGGTCATGCAGCTCATCATTCAGCTGAACCTGCACGCCACTCATTGGACCGGAAGGTCCTTGGACCTCTGCGCCATGCAGGAACGGACCAGGTGGCTGGACCTCGTCCATTTCCCGAAGCCGGCCAGGAGGCCAGAAAGCAGCTTCTGACCCTCGACCTGGACCCTGAGAACCTCTTCAAGGGCGGTGCCAATTTCATCAAATCCTTCACAGAGGAGAGAAGGACGACACAGGAGGCCACCACGGGCGTCTTCGAACCACTCGCCTCCTCCTCCAACACCAGGTCCCGAGGGAAGAGACCTGTGGCGAGAGGAGGGCGCTCCTCCTCCCGCCAAACCAGGTCAGGACGTCCCCCGAACGCACCCACACCGGCTACGTCCAGGGACAGAGAGAGGCCCCAAGAGGAGGTTGGTACTCGACCTCAAGCATCTCGCCCCACCCCTGCTGCCAGGGCTCCACGTCGCGACGCCACACGCTCCCGTCGCGGGCGTGCGAGGTGACATTTGCCCATTTGTTCCTCCCAATGTCAGGCAGGCATGGGAGGAGACACAACACTGCCAGCCGCTCCACCCAGAGCTGCACATTCAGGCTGGAGGGACGCGGACCCCCCCGATTTTAACGGGGAAGAGACAGGGATTGTTTTTGCATCTCGAGGACAGAGTCATGGACCACTCCTCCACAGCCAAACAGAGCAAAATGTCGCACATTTCTGTCAGGTCTGTAATGCAATACCCTGTAATTGTTCCAATAAATTTGTTGCAAGTTACAAAACCTTGTCTTATTCCAACCCTGCATGTAGACCAGGGAGAGCGGGAGCCACCTACATGGCGGCCTCCCGTTCTCGGTTGTCCCCCTATGAGCCCACAGTGCTCGGTAAACCCGTTTATCGGTTTTCCGAACACTTGTGGGACAAACCTACTGAATGTATCTACACCAATGCAGAAAATAAAATCACCAATGCAGGTAATAAAATCAGTATCACCCCTGTCCGCCAGAGGGTTTTGCCTCCCAATCCTCCCATCCGAGAGAGGGTGCCAAAACGCCACTTTAGTGAGAGGTTTCCACAAGATGGCCGCACGGAAGGTAGGCTAGACGACTACAATGACTACAACCTGTCCAGACCGGAAGCTGAGGTCAGGGAGGCATCGCGTGCGGGGTTACGTGACTTCCTTGAATGTCCCAGTCAGTCATTTAACGCCTATACCGTCTCTAGTGGGCACCACACGTATGGTCCCACCGGAGCGATCGGCCACGTCACTAGTTTCCATGACAACGACCAAACGGTCTGTGGGACAAGTGACAGCAGCACCCCTCCCCCACCGTCTAGCTCGCTGCTTGGCGCAATGGAAAGCTTGTCACCCGTCTCCTTGGGTGCTTCGCACCGTACAGAAGGGTTACAAGATACAATTCTCCACGAAACCTCCTATGTCAGACAAGGTATTGTTTTCACAGGCGAAGGGCGGAGCGGCGATAACCTTACGAGAGGAGGTTCTCTCTCTCCTAAGCAAAGGCGCCATCAGAGAATTATCTCCGGATCAGAAACGACTGGGTTTCTACTCAAGAAAAGGGGGGGGGGGGGTGTACGACCCATCCTGGATCTGAGAGGTCTCAACAAATTTCTAACGAAATTCAAGTTTCGCATGTTGACGACCGCGACGTTATTACGCACTGTGCGTCAGGGCGACTGGTGGACCAGCATAGACCTGAAGGATGCTTATTTCCACATTCCTGTCTACCCACCGCACAGAAAGTTTCTGCGCTTTGGGTTTGAGGGCCGAGTGTACGAATACACAGTCCTCCCGTTTGGAATGTCCCTGAGCCCCCGTGTGTTTGTGAAATGCACACAGGCGGCTATAGCTCCGTTAAGGAGACAGGGGATACGTCTGTCGACTTACATCGACGACTGGCTCTTGGCAGGAGTCTCCAGTCAAGAGGTGGCGAGACACACGGAGATAGCTATCTCGCATCTGACGTCGTTGGGTTTCACCGTCAATTTTCAGAAGAGCGTGCTGATTCCATGTCAACAAACCTCTTTCATAGGGATTTCACTGGATTCAACTAAGCTGGGGGCACGCCTATCCAAGGAGAGGATAGACAGTTTCCTAGCCTGTGTGAGGTCTTTTCGAGTAGGAAAGAAAGTCACGTACAGGCTGTGCATGCAGGCAGCGGGTCTCATGGCTTCGGCATAGGCAGGCTCCTTATGAGACCTTTTCAGAGGTGGGTGCGGGATCTCAACATCCCGCCCACCATGGGGTCTCGAGGGGTTGTGGTGTCTCCACGTTGCATGGAGGCACTCGAACCGTGGTCACACGCACTTTTTCTGTCAGAGGGTGTCAGTGTGGGTGCAGTGATTTCACGGAAGGTTGTCACGACGGACGCCAGCCTAACAGGCTGGGGCGCCGTTCACGAGGGCCATGCAGCCAGGGGAGTGTGGGACTCCAGTCTACAACTGGCCCACATCAACTACCTGGAGCTGATGGCGGTGCTTCTCGCTCTCAAGTGGTTCGAGGCGCGCATAAGCGGTTGTCATGTCCTGGTCAGGACGGACAACAGGTCGACCATGTGCTACATCAACAAGCAGGGAGGCTCCCGAGTGTTGGACAACCTGGCGCGCGAGCTGACGATGTGGTGCGACTCGCGCCTGCTGTCGATCCGGGCGGTCCATGTCCAGGCCTCCAGAACAGCGGGGCAGATCTGCTGTCCAGGGGCCGGTATTGGTACACGGATTGGTCACTCAATCCGAAAGTGGCGGACATGATTTGGACCAGGTTCGGCCGACCACAGGTCGATTTATTTGCCTCAGCAGAGAACGCGAAGTGCTCTCGCTTTTTCTCAGTGAAGGCGACGGACCTCTCGTTGGGGCTGGACGCTTTGGCTCACAGCTGGCCGAGGGAACTGCTGTATGCATTCCCGCCACTGGAACTGATCCGCCCAACGTTAGAGAGGTTCAGACTTCAGGGTCTGTCTGTGCTGCTGGTAGCTCCGGCATGGGGCGTGTGGAGATCAGAGATAACTCCTCTCCTTTACGCAGAGCCGTGGCGCCTCCCTTCGATCGAGCACCTGCTGCGACAAGCAGGGAACGAGATCAAGCACCCCGGGACCTGGACCTGTGGGTCTGGCGAGAGGGCCAACTTAGACTTGTGTGGTTTGCCCCCTGACGTGGTGGCTACCATCCATGGGGCCAGGGCCGGATCTACGAGGGCTGCCTAATACATTAAATGGAATGTTTTTGCGTCATGGTGCCGGGAACAGTCACCGGTGGTGGTGGCTTTTCGGGCTCCGGTGCGCAGCATTCTTATTTTCCTGCAAAGCAGGTTAAATCAGGGCTTGGCTTTCTCGACGGTCAAGGTGTACCTGGGGGCCATCTCCGCCTGCCACGAAGGTTTCGATGTCGGGACGGTGGGCAAACATCCCATGGTGCGACGTTTCATGGGCGGCGCCAGACGGGCCAGGCCGACTAACATGCCTCTGTTTCCAGCCTGGGATTTGGCGGTGGTGCTGAATGCACTTTGCCTCTCTCCTTTTGAGCCTCTCGAGACTGCGAGCCTGAAAATAGTGAGTCTTAAGACGATCCTCCTGGTGGCCCTGTCCACGGCCAAGAGGGTTAGTGACCTGCATGCACTCTCGGTAAGTTCGGCGTGCTTGAGGTTCTCGGGTGATGACAGGAGGGTTCTGTTGAAACCTAACCTGGCATTTGTTACCAAGACCGGGGTGGTAGCACCGGCTCCGGTCGAGTTGGTAGCTTTTCATCCACCTCCTTTCGCTTCGGCGGAGGATGAGTGGTTGCATTGTCTTTGTCCAGTGAGGGCCCTGAGGCTCTACTGTCGGAAGACGGCGGCCAGCAGGTCGTCTACGCAGCTGTTTGTCTCCTATGGCCGCGGTGACCAGCGGAAGGCGGTTGCCAAGCCAACGCTTTCCAGGTGGATAGTGGAGGCTATAAGGCTCGCCTATACTAGTGGTGGGACCCAGTACCTGATGGACTGAAGGCTCACTCGACTAGGGGGGTGGCTGCATCCTGGGCTCTCTCTAGGGGGGGTTTCGGTCCAGGAGATTTGCACGGCCGCTAACTGGTCGTCACCTTCGACCTTTGCGGCCTTTTACAGCCTGGACGTGGCGGCCTCCTCAGTGCCGGGCCCGATGGGTCTGGGCGCCCCAGAGGTCAGGCCCCGCCGTGTGCGGGTCCCAGGGCCGGAGGGGGCATGTGCGGTTTTCTTTCAGGGATTGAACGTTTTTAACGCTTCCGGGGGGTTTATAGATCCCATAGTGAGTGTCTCACGGAAGAACGACAAAGAACTAGAGGTTACGTAGGACGTAGGTAACCCCGGTTCTTTTAGTTCTGGAGTGAGACACTCACCAAACACCCCTTTTGTTTCGCCACTGCAAACAGAGGAACTGTGTTAAGAGGAAGTATTACGTCACGACCGGGCCTTATATGGCCTTCCGGAAAGGGGAAGGACGGCCGGTCACGTGACATACCCTCTTGCCCAATACTTGGGCCCCGGGAGCGTATTGTGTAGCTCTGTTGCATCGCCAGATGGCGTGGTTTCCCATAGAAGTGTCTCACTCCAGAACTAAAAGAACCAGGGTTAACTACGTAACCTCTAGTTTCCTAGGCTGTGTTTTCCACTTCCTGTCGATTTCATTGGATATCATTGGTCATCTGACCAGTTTCATTGGATTGCATTGGATCAAATCGACAGGAAGTGGAAAACACACACACAAAATGCCTAAAATGATTTATACTTTTCACTTATAAAGTGGTTTGTAGGTGTGTTGCCTACTAGGAATTTGTTCCTTGTGGGTCTGGCAGAACCAGGTCTCCTGGTCTTGTTTTCCTTGCACATACAATAATATCTGCATTTTTCAATGTTCCCTTAATCTTTCTGTGTGCAAAAACAACATGTACACCATTTACACTCCAAACAATTAACACAAACAAAATAAAAACACTCTACACAGACATTCACCATGTGGATGTGATTTTGACAGCAAGCCCTTTTTTGTCTACTAGACATATTTTTTGTAGCAGCAGCAATTGCGATCGCTCCTCAATAACTGCAGAAAGACCACAGCTGAAATCTACGTCTGTTTGCGTCTCTCGAGAAACTGCCCACTGCCCACTATCCGCAGAGCACTGTGGGAAATGGATGCGTATTATGATCCGTCACCAATAAGCGCGAGGCATAACTTGCTTCACGTCTGTGTGTGAGTCCAGCCCTAGACACATTTACAAAAACACACGTGAAGACAGTGCATACAGCATACTGTCAATGACATTCTCTTGCACGTAGGACCCAACACACCACCAGGCAAACACAAGTCAGCCAGCTACTCTGATGGCTGGGTGCGACTCCCTTTTAATCAGCCAGGTGTCTCAGCTGTCCTGAATATGGGTGTTTACAGGGCATCACATGACTAAGAGAAAGCTCAACCCACTACACATGCATCCACACACATATGCCCTCTGGAGATTAGATTCATCCTAGTTAATATTTCACCTCTAACTACAGTACATTTCTTGCTTTGATTGCACAACTGACTTTCAGGAGAGACCAGATGACCATATTTGAAATTTGGTGGAATTCTATTGTGATTGCCGTTGGTGCTGCTGGACTGGTATTGGCCAGGTTTCCCAAACGACTTTGAGCTCAGACGCAGCCTAGAAGCTGCGTGAGAGCCTCCACGCACCTGCGCAGTAGCAACCCCGCCACGATCTATCTTCATTAGTAGCAGCTGTGTGTGCTCTACGTGGTATCTAAACTGGCTTCAGGAGGCACCATCGTCGCAGGTTCTCATTACGTGTGTGCTAAAACTACATTCGCGAGACAGCATAGACGTAAAGACCTCCTGGACGAAGTCTACGTAAAGCCGACGTAAACTACGTAGGGCTGTCACGCTACACTGCAGTTTAAACACCCTTTGCGAAAGTGAAATGGATCATAAAAATACCAGAGCCAACTGTCAGATGTCCTGAAGCAGTCCACTCCAAATACAACTTTTGAATAATATATTTATGAATGAAATTACAGTGGTGAGTTGACATCTGCAAGTTAAATAAAACACTAAAGTGTCCCCATTATGCAAGTAAATTAAATATACTTAAAATACCAAAAGGAATGCAGAATGTCCCATTTCCCAAAATTAATATGTATTAAAATCTTTTGAAAATAGCAAATCTACAAGCTTGTGAAGCGTTGTGAGCTTGTAGATCTGCTAGTTTCAAAAGATGTTTTAACCATTCATAAACATGGCGAGCGCAACAGCTGTCACTTTGTGAGAGGAACTGGGGACTTTCATCATAACGTTTAACTATAAAACTTCGAAATTAAGTAAACATGTTTAGCTCAGCATCATTTATATACCTTTAGTTAACTTGGCATATGCTTAATATTTTTATCAGACGATCGGATCATCCGTGAGAGTACAATTTGTAAACTTCGGGTTCATGCATATAGAGGACGAAGCCCTGGTTCAGAGCGTTAGTGAACTACAGCCACACATGTCCGTAAAGCGTCCGTCAAGTTGCCGTACGGACGCCGGAGGTCCCATCCACTCCCATGTTAAAAAAAAAAACGGAACGGTACTTCCGGTTTTAAACTTAACATGGGAGTGGATGGGACTTCCGGCGACCGTACGGAAACTTGACGGACGCTTTACGGATGTGTGGCTGTACCCACTAACGCTCTGAATCAGGGCTAGAAGCAGCGCAGCTGCCCGCGTTGTGTGTGTGTGTGTGTGTGTGTGTGTGTGTGTGTGTGTGTGTGTGTGAGTGTGTGAGTGTGTGTATATACATATACATATACATATATATATATATATATATATATATATACATATATATATATATATATATATATATATATATATATATATATATATATATATATATAAATTAAATGTGTGTGTGTGTGTGTGTGTGTGTGTGTGTGTGTGTGTGTGTGTGTGTGTGTGTGTGTGGTCGGTCGGTCTTTTCATGGATCTATTTCGCTACGATCGGTGTTACTACCGCCCCAGGGCGCTAGTAACAAACTGCTTCGTAGGACAGCACTGCAGGGCTACGCCTCTCGCAGAAGTAGGAGGAGAGTAGGATACGCCATTCTGTCTCCCAAATGTAGTTTTAGCAGAAACGTAACGCCGTGGACGTGTGAAGCGATTGCACGTTGGGCAGAACCAGCTGCTACTAATGAGGGTAGAGCGTTGGTTTCGCCGGGTCCCAGGCTCTTACGCAGGCTGCGTAGGCAGCGCATGAGCTGAAATCTACGTGGCTGCTATGGTACTGCGCAGATTGTGTGGACGCACGTTAGACCCGTCGTACAACCTGCGCAGGATCTCAACGCAGCATCTCTACGAATCTCGTTGGGAAACGCGGCCATTGTTTTATTGATATGGGTAATTGCTGCGGTAAGTTCTATACTTATAGTATTAATCTCGTAACATTTAAGGAAACAGCTAAGGAAATTTTAAGAACTGTAATTCAACAGCTTTTCCATATAAGTGCTGAAGAAGAAGAAAGACCACAAAGTAAGAAAATATTAAATAGTAATGACACCAATACTGTCAGGCTAAGATCAATGTTTGGACATCAAATATTTGTATTTGTTATTATTTTATTTTTTGAAATTCCTCATTTGAAATGAAAACAAATTTGTCTTTTGCAAACAAAATCACAAAAATAAAATAAAAATCAATACCTTCTCAAATATAACTAGCTGTATAGAGCGTTAGAAAGTGCCATTCCACACACAGGCTGGCTAGACGTTTTCAGTGATGCATTTAAGACACACAGGAACACATCAGAACACAGGGAAACAACACATTTGTAACAAGTTGAATCTGCAGTGGAAATGTAGATCATTGAAATGTTAGTGGCAGGAATGATGTAAATCAGCAATGGTTTGATGTTATCTTGTTAACGTCATGTGTTTTATGGATAGAGAAACCGGTACATACAGTACGTCTTTCACCAGTTATATTACGGAATTTATTTTCCTGATTGTTTTATGACTATATGTTTTTTTCCATGACACCATGAATCAGGGTCAAAGGGACAGCTTTGCACATTAGTTCTTTAGTAAGTAGAACAGAACCAGAGGCTGATGCATCAAAAGTGTCAAGTTTATTCAACAAGTATGAAAAATAAGTTAGGTTAAAATACAAAGGGAAAGGGGGTTTATTATAACTGGGAAGTCAAGATCTTAAAGGGGGTGAAGGCTTCAGGGCCTACTAAAGGGGCCTCTAACCTACTGTAGTACACAGCAAATAAGAACATTAAAATAATATGAATACGCAAAACCCAAAAGCAAATGAAGTAAATGAGTACACACAGGTGTTAACCATAGAAAGGAAATACAGAAAATAAATTAGGCTAACAGCAGGCCTAACAAACTCTTTACTGATTTACTGAAGTGTCCCCACACTTGCCAAATTCTGTAAAGGGGATATAGAATGCCACTAATTAAAAAGAACTCTAATTCAACAGCTTTTCTATATTACCAGGTTCCAGAAGTGCTAAAAAAGAAAGAAGAAGAAAAGAAGAAAGTAGAAGAAAGAAACAAAGTAAGAAAATATTAATAGTAATGACACCAATACTGTGAGGCTAAGATCGATGTTTGGACTAGTCGTTTTCATTGATGCATTTAAGACACACAGGAACACATCAGAACACAGGGAAACAAGTTGAATCTGCAGTGGAAATGTAGATCATTAAAATGTTAGTGGCAGGAATGATGTAAATCATCAATGGTTTGATGTTATCTTGTTAACATCATGTGTTTTATGGATAGAGAAACCGGTACATACGTCTTTCACCAGTTATATTACTGAATTTCTTTTTCCTGATTGTTTTATGACGATATGTTTTTTTTCCATGACACCATGAATCAGGGTCAAAGGGACAGCTTTGCACATTAGTTATTTTGTAAATAGAACAGAACCAGAGGCTGATGTATCAAAAGTGTCAAGTTTATTCAACAAGTATGAAAAATAAGTTAGGTTAAAATACAAAGGGGAAGGGGGTTTATTATAACTGGGAAGTCAAGATCTTAAAGGGGGTGAAGGCTTCAGGGCCTACTAAAGGGGCCTCTAACCTACTGTAGTACACAGCAAATAAGATCATTAAAATAATATGAATACGCAAAACCCAAAACCCAAAAGCAAATGAAGTAAATGAGTACACACAGGTGTTAACCATAGAACGGAAATACAGAAAATAAATTAGGCTAACAGCAGGCCTAACAAACTCTTTACTGATTTACTGAAGTGTCCCCACACTTGCCAAATTCTGTAAAGGGGATATAGAATGCCACTAATTAAAAATAACTGTAATTCAACAGCTTTTCCATATTACCAGGTTCCAGAAGTGCTAAAGAAGAAAGAAGAAGAAAAGCAGAAGACAGCATGTGTTTAATTGATAGAGAAACCGGTACATACGTCTTTCACCAGTTATATTACTGAATTTCTTTTTCCTGATTGTTTTATGACGATATGTTTTTTTTCCATGACACCATGAATCAGGGTCAAAGGGACAGCTTTGCACATTAGTTATTTTGTAAATAGAACAGAACCAGAGGCTCATGTATCAAAAGTGTCAAGTTTATTCAACAAGTATAAAAATTAAGTCAGGTTAAAATACAAAGGGAAAGGGGGTTTATTATAACTGGGAAGTCAAGATCTTAAAGGGGGTGAAGGCTTCAGGGCCTACTAAAGGGGCCTCTAACCTACTGTAGTACACAGCAAATAAGAACATTAAAATAATATGAATACGCAAAACCCAAAACCCAAAAGCAAATGAAGTAAATGAGTACACACAGTTGTTAACCATAGAAAGGAAATACAGAAAATAAATTAGGCTAACAGCATGCAGGCCTAACAAACTCTTTACTGATTCAGTAAGTGTCAAATTCTTGCCAAATTCTGTAAAAGGGATATAGAATGCCACTAATTAAAAAAACATGTCCCCATATTACCAAAATTAATTACAACAGCATTAACATTGGTTCACAAGTTTCCTTATCCAGTATTAGACTGTAAACCTCAAGCCTCCAAGTCTTTCAGCAAACACCCAAATGCAGGCTTCTGGCCAAACAGATGGCCAAAAACCTGGCCAACCCTTTTATGCACTGTCCTTAAAGGGGTCCATTATTTGCAACAAGTTGAATCTGCTGTGGAAATGTAGATATCCTATAATAAAATAGAGAGCCGCACGCATGCGCGAAGGTGTACGGCCGGCGGTGTACAGCTCTCATACGGGTCCTTTTCACGGCCCCTCTCTCAATAGAAACTGATGACCTGATGGCTGATGGCGCACGCACGCACGCACGCACGCACGCACGCACGCACGCACGCACGCACACACACACACACACACACACGCACACGCACATACACACATACACACATACACACAGAGAGTAGAGTAGAGTAGTAGAAGTACCGTCTGAATACCAGCACCCACACATCAAACACAGTAGGACCGTCTGAATACCAGCACCCACACATCAAATAGATTAGTACCGTCTGAATACCAGCACCAACAAGTAAAATAAAGTAGTACCGTCTGAATACCAACGCCCACACATCTAATAGAGTAGTAGGCCTACCGTCTGAATATCAGCGCCCATACGTACATCAAATAGCGTAAGACTGTCTGATTACCAGCGCCCACACATCAAATAGAGTAGTACCGTCTGAATACCAGCACCCACACATCAAATAGCGTAAGACCGTCTCAATACCAGCGTCCACAGATTAAATAGAGTAGTACTGTTTAAATACCAGCCCATACACATCACATAGGGTAGTGCTGCCTGAATACCAGCACCCAACCATCAAATAGAGTAGTCCTGTGTGAATACCAGCACCCACACACCAAATACGGTAGTAGTAACGTCTGAATCAAACAGAGTAGGCACCGCTTACTCTCACTGGGTGTGATCCCCCCCCCTCCCCTGATGGCTTGATAACTGAGTAGCTCAGTTGGTAGATCACTCACCTTCACAAGGTCATAGGTTAGAACCCAAGCACCCTCAACTCAGCGCATGAGTACCACAGCTTGGGTCCTGAAAGTTGCGCGGTAAGTACTGGGAACTGATGGTAGGTGTTGCGCTCCACCTCAGCAATCCATCCAAGGTCTAGGTCTAGCAGCGCATTGAAACAGGGATAGACTCCTGCGTTCTCGGCTGATACGACAATAAGCCTCTCCGACCTACTTACTTACTTGATGATTGAAATATGTTTTTTTTCCCATGACACCATTCATCGCGGTCAAAGGGATAGCTTTGCCAACACAGTCTCACTCCGAAGAAGGCACATATTGTATTTTAGTCAGACCCCCAAAGATGCAAGGTGTGCCTTCTTCGGCCGCCGGCGACTTCATAATGCGCCTTCCTCGGCCACCCATTGACATTGAATGCGGTCCAAAGACGGCACATCGCTCCGTTTCCCAGAAGGAGCGAGTGCATTCTCCGGCAGCGGCAACAGCCGCGGAACGTCCGCGGAACTTCCGGTGGAGGAGCGGCAGCTCCCGGCAGTGACTGCCGGCGGTGGAGCGTCAGCTGCCGGCGGAGCAGCGGAACTGCCGCGGAAACTGCCGGTGGAGGAGCGGCAGTCGCGGAACTGCCGGTGGAGGAGCGGCAGTCAACTTCTTTTTCCGCCGATAAAGTATAGTTTTGGACCATGACGGAGCCGCGCCAAATCAGCAGACCTTGAGGCCAAGGAGTCGCGCCCGAGCGCCTCCAGGCGCGAGTGCCCGCGACGACCGGCCGATGGTCTGCTATTCGACTAAGCGGCGTCCGAGTTATGTACCGATAGGCACAGAATCGTAAATAATATTAGTGGGGACTGCGTTACACAAACGCAGCACACTCCCAAAGCTGACGCCACCGGCAGCTCCAGCCGCCGCCGCCGCCACCGGCAGCAGCCGCTGCCGGAAAATGCACTCGCTGTCCCTCCCGTTTCCGGCGACTTCATAATGCGCCTTCCTAAGCCGCCCATAGGTAATGCATTGGCTATTCAAAAGTGCGCTAATAAAGCTTGTTTAAAACGCACCAAACCACACGCCCGCACACACAGAAGCCTGTAAATATTATGAGCATTTCCATACTATTTTGGTAATTTTACGATGAGTATTTGTTGAGAACGAGACCTTTGTTTAACGTTTACAACCCAGGACGTCACGTGATATTCCTTCCGCATGCGTGACATGATTGACAGTGTGAAAGATTTAATCAAAACTTCGATATTTACTATAATATATGTATATAATAGATGCGCTTGTCCATAAATCAATTATTCTGGCACTGAAATGCCTAATTTATCAAAATGTCCAGTATTAAATATTAATTTTAATATTAATTATAATGTCCTGGTTTCTGGCTTTCATTAAATCCCGCCTACTGCATCCGGTTTCTCATCACGTCCACATACATGGAAACAAAGGTAGCGTTTCCGTATCCGCTCTAGACCGGAAGTGTATTTATAGAAACCAACTGGTTTCAAATGGTTTTAGCTTTCTTTTAAAGCCTTTTTAGATAAAAAGCATCAATCTTTGCACATAAGTTCTTTAGTAAAATAGAAATGAAAGAACATACTGACACTGTACAAACTTCCAGCATTCAATCAGAACCAAATCAGAACCCATTCAAAATCCTTGCATGATCTGCAGCACATTTCAAAGGTGTCACTGAGGCGTGATTTGGGAACGTACGGGACTGGTTGGCAAACCCCGCCCCCCCCCCCCCCCCCCCCCCCCGAGTGGAATGAGGAGATTTTAGACGCCAGGAGCAGCTCTAACCCCCGCATCCCTGTGATAATGATATAGAATATAGATGATATATAGATAATGATTATTCTGGAATTGGTCGCTTTCATTGTTGTTTCCTCAGCAGAAAACCATCCGTTCCTTTTCTTATTTCAATGGATTAAGTTACAGCCGGGAAAATCAGACCAAACTCAGAGGAGTGCAAAGTTTCAAAGTTTAAAGTAGTTTTGGTGATAGTGACACTCTTTGAAAAGTGAGATTATGAAGCTTTTATCAACATCGCTTTCAAACGTGCAAAATTTAGAGACATGTCAGTCCAGCTGAACAGACCAGACCACATCTGTGTTGCATGTCTTTCCTCTTCTCTGTGCTCATCAGCTTTGAGTCTTTCTACACTTTCCTGTCTAAATAAATCACAAACTTTCTAAATTACAGCCACTGAAGCCACTATTCAGTATAATTCCAGGATATGTACATATCGTTACATTATAATTATATGGGAAATATTTGAAGAGTCTACCATATGGCAACACATGGTAGCCTACAGTATATGTCCTCAACTAGACTATTAAAACATTACCACCTCATTTAAATACCTTTCTTTCACAGGTGCAGGTTATGATTCTACAAAATCTTCATCCCGAAGTGAGTAGTCATTCAAACCATCAAATCATGCATTATTTCTAAACTCTTAACTACTGAAAATCTAGTAAAAATACAAGAACAAACCATACAAACAACCTTGGGGGCCTATGCTTCATACATATTGATCATCATCCTCCGATTTAGGGATACTATAGACTACTCATCATATCACAGCTCAAAACGTGTACAACATGTCACAAAATGACATCATTCATCAATTCACAAACATTGCTCAGCTATAGTTGAGAAGAAAGACAAAGAAAGCAAACTGAGGGGCAACAACTGCTAATTAATTTATTTTAAAAGACAGTTGAGCAGTGAGCACAACTAACAGCTGAAAAATGCTTTCAGCTAATAGCAGTTGTTTACATTGAAGGCAATCAGCCAGAAATCTAGCTTGGAGTACATTTGCATTGTAGGCCTGTGACATACATAAATGAATCAGTATCATAGCTACAATGTCATAATTATGACATGTTATCCACTTGCCTAGCAAAACGTAACATCATGAACAACATAGCCCTCCTGGCCTCCTCTTTTTCAGGAAAAGAGTGTAGAGCAACAGCAGGTCGCTCATCACTCTCTGTGGACGTGAGACAAGGTGAGCTCACCTGGTGTCGCAGCTATAAATTATCCTCTTTCTATCTAGAAAGTTTTTGTTTCATAAAAATCCATCATAGATATGTTATGAGCTACTTTCTGTCAATAAATTCTGTGCAGGTGTTTTTTTTTTTGTAAGTGTCAGAGCTTGGAAGCGCTCGTTTTCAATAACGTAACGTCCTGCAGCCTCCTACATTATGTGCAAATTAGAAGCAGGTGGTACGAAGGACCGTTGAGTGATTTCCAACGAGCACTTCCAAACTCCAATGCTCCATGCTGCCCAATGTTTTGCCACTCAGTCTAGATGAGCGTGTCCCGGTGGAAAAGTGACACAAGTCAATCCGCATGCTTCATGCTAGTAGATATGTCCTTGTAGCAGATAGTGAACAAGAAAATGTGATAGAGGATGATGGAAACGAAAGAGAGCAAGGAAAATGAAAGTTGCTCTGCCTCTGATGGTAGTGAGAAAGATGAGGAGAGGACAGAAGACTAAAATATTAACATAGATCATTATGTACTTAAAGGGGTAGTTCACCCCCAAAATAACTTTTTTTCTATGGATTACTCACCCCATGGAGCCTTGAATTCATGGATATTTTTTTGTTTTTGTCGCATTCCTTCCTTTATTATTTGATTATAATAAATTTAGCCCCATTGATTCCGGTAGGAGACACAAATGCATTTGTGTCTCCTACCGGAATCAATGGGGACAAATTTATTATAATCAAATTATTGGCTTAGGAATGTGACAAAACAAAAAAATATCTATGAATTCAAGGCTCCAGGTGGTGAGGAATACATAGAAAAAAAGTTATTTTGGGGGTGAACTACCCCTTTAACATGTACATACTGCAATGTAGAGGATTATTTTTGTCTTCTTGTTTTGCAAATAAAACATGAATCAAGTGAAGTATTGTGTAAGTAATTGTAGGCTACAGTGTGTTGAGTAAAGACAGGTGAAATGTGGTGTGATCTGTTAGATTTAAAACTCTACAGACATACCGTAAGCACATTTATACAAGTAATAACAGTCTGTGACTGTGGTATGAACATTTCAATGGTGACTACGCAACCACTATAGATTCTTGTACAGTTGTTGGCTAAATTATTCGCAAAACATTTACAAAAGATGCATGAGAGACATGGAACAAGAGTGGAATGGGGTCCTCAGAGACATGTGTGCTACGCCCCTGGTAATTGTTGAGCATACTATTACAAATTAGAACTAAATCCCAGATATTAGTGTGCTTATTTAAAGCTAGTATTAAACTTTTGTTTTGGAGTTTCACATTTCTTTAAAAACCAGTTGAAGCACTTTACCCTCTGATTAAAAAAGATATACATCTTTTCTGTACTGTCCTTCCATTAATGTCGTAGGAAATGCCACTAAGACGGAATACCCAGATTTTGACGAGGCGCGGTCACATGAAGGTACATTACTAATCTCTTCTTCAGTCTGTGAGTGTAGGCTGATGCCCACGTTTTGGTATGCTGACTATAAACTATAAACTAAGCACATTCAGTATTCGTTTACTCTCTCCTCCACAGTGGAAGTTACCCTGGATGAAAACACTTCTCATCCAAACCTGACGATATCCAAGGATGGAAAAACACTACAGTTGACAAATGAGAAAAGCAATGAGCAAGGTTCCAATGAATTGTATGTGCATGGTAAAATGGGTCGTTCACGGTGGGCCTACTGGGAGGTGTCTGTGACAGACAATGAAAACTGGCGAGTGGGAGTTGCAAGTTCTGAAGCTAAGCAGAGTGGGCTGCATCTTAGTCAGACTACTAAAGGATACTGGGTAATCGGACTGGGCAATGGCCTAAAGCTATGGGCGATGGGTGAAAACAATGAGGAACTGACAGAGGTCCTGCCACCAAGCAAAGTTGGTGTCCATTTAGATTATAAGGAGAAGACGGTGTCTTTCTACAATGCTGATAACAAGTCACCCATTTATACATTCAAAAATGGACCTGGATTTGGAATTGAGGTTTTCCCAATTTTTTCCTAGTGTGAAAACCCCATGTGTATTTGAAAGCCAAAAGCACTGCACTTACATTTAAATGAAGACATTTCAGTATGCACGTGTAAAACTGAAACTAGCCTTGTTCATTTACTTTCTTTATAAACAAATGTACAGGTTATTTTATGAAAAGAAAATCACCATTTTGTTGTGTAGAAAAATCAGCTGCTCCACCAGGCTGGGTTGCCTAGCCACGGTTCTGTAAGTTGTGTGTTGCAGCCGTTTGCTGGCCCTTCAATGTGTGATTAATGTGTGGGTTGATCAGACGCTGCATTTATGATGTTTTCCATTTTTCATTGAATTGGCCGCTCCCACAAGCCAATCATAGCCAATCGGAATGGAATATGAAAAAATCTGAATTATACATGTTTGACACATGATTCCAGAGATAATGTGTACTCATGGTGTTAGATTTGGATATATATTGGATAGATCTGTAGGAGTAGTAGTTAAAAGTGTGTTTTGAAGAAAATGCAAAATGGCGGAAAATAAATAAATGTTCCAGGCTGGTATAGTGCCGCCATTATGTCGATTTTGATTTACTTGGGTGGAATGTCTTTCTATGCATTTGATGTATTACCTTGTGTTGTCCTTGCTTACTGTTAAGAGCGTCTGCTAAATGCCTAAATTGAAAATTGTATATTGTCTTTGTCTACTGGTGTTGGTGAGGGTGCATGCAAAGTTTGATGCCAGTCGTTCCAGAGGTGTCCTCTTATAGGCTTTTAATAAAATCTGTTGAATTAATGAAGTTATTCAACTGCTTTGAACACTCTTTTAAAGACAAATAGTGAATTTCATTTTGTGGATTCTCTTATGATAATCGAATAATGTTATTTAATAATAACATTATATAATAATAATTATTACTATTTTTATCATTGTCTCCGCCAGGCCGAAGGCATGGCGAGAGAGTATGTTTTACCCCTTGTCCATCCGTCCGTCCGTCCGTCCGTCCGTCCGTCCGTCCGTCCGTGTGTCCGTCCGTGTGTCCGTCTGTCCGTAGCTAATCTCTGGCACCGTTGGCTTGATCGCAGCAAAACTGTGCACACACACTCCCTGGATGCCAATTCAGAACCTCTGCCCCAAAATGTTCACATGGGCCTGTTATAGCGCCACCAGGAGGCAGATTTGTACAAAACCAATTTTTTAATATTACTCCTACAGATTGTATCCAAACGTCATACAAATCGGTACACAGTATCTCTATAGTCATGTGATCAACCCGGATCTGTCCGATTTCCCAGATTCCATCCTCATTGGCTAAGGTTGGCCTCCAAAGTTTGCAGGATTGGTCCGTTTTGAACAAAATGCCTCAAATCATGAACGCAGCTTGCAATTTCCGTGAAATTTCACACGCACATTCCCATTAGGCCGAGGAAGAAATGCCACTTAAAATGTCATCAAATCTGCCTCATGGTGGCGCTATAACAGGCCGATTCGTTTTTTTACCAATAACTGCACCGATTTGTGTAAAACTTTGTTTGCACACTCTCTAGAGGCCAAGGAAAAACCTTTGCCCTGCAATTTTCACATTTGCCTTTTATAGCGCCACCAGGAGGCCGTCTAAAGTAAAATACATTTGTTGATATTAAAGGTCCTTACACACCGGGGCGATTTTTTCATGCGAATAATCTGTTTTTTTTAAAACCTTATAAAGTCAATGCAAGCTTCCACACCAGTTTCGCGGAGCGAAAAAAGTGTCTTTTAATTATTCGGAACGAGTCAGAATTTTGCGTATATTCGCATATTCGCCGGTGTGTAACCGCCTTAATTCTTCAGATTTTATCCAAATTTCACGCAAATCGGTACACATGATCTCTATAGTCATGTGATCAATACGGATCTCTTTGATTTCTCATATTCCATCCTGATTGGCTAAGATTGACATCTAAACTTTGCAGGAGTGGCCCGTTTTGAACAAAATGCTGCAAATCATGAACCCAGCGTCCAATTGCGGTGAAACTTTGCACACACATTCGCACTTCGTTGAGGAAAAAATGCCACCCTTTTAACATTGCCCTATTATAGCGCCACCAGGAGGCAGATTTTTGCAACACTTTTCTTTTTTATGTTACTCCAACACAATTTGTCCAAACATCATGCAAATCGGTACATATTATCTCTATAGTCAAGTGATCAAGATGGTTCCGTCCGATTTTTCCTATTCCATCCTGATTGGCGAATTCCGAACATTGGTGGCCCACAACAACCTACCTGACCTGGCGGAGACCTATGCTCCGAGGAGCACTTTTTCTAGTTTTACCATTGTATCAGTATCAGACTGCTGACAAGGTCGTGAGATGGAGAGGGGGTTGGAGGTCCTGTCTGTAAACTGTGTAGTTTGGGCCATCAACCAAATAAACATGTTTACATTGCTATGCTTTAAATATGAAGCATATTTCTCTCTAGATGCTGTAAAATTAGCTGTACAAAACCTTCTCCAGGGAAAAGACAAATGGCAGCGTGAACATTTTTATTGTGGGACATGAGGAGGGAATGATAGACTATTTTGATCATTTTAAGGACCTGATCAGAAGTCATTTAGTCAAATATTTGTAACAGACAAACTTGTTTTGATCATTAAATAACATTATGTATTAATAACAAATTATCTAACGACTTCTGCTCTACAGAAAGAAAACTAAATTGCTGCCTATATGTATACAATAGACATGATCAATAATAGATTGCACTCAAATGTGATGGGGACAGTTGGGAGGCCTGATAGTGGTGGGGGGTACGAGGTCTTTCACGTATCAAGGGGTGAAACGCCCGAAGCTCACTTGTTTCTAGTTAATGTCATTCTGTATCCCATCTTACATATTAAATTGACGGATAAAAGTCAATCTCATCATTTCCTGAAGAGCAAACCTGGAGAGCTGTCAACTAGCTGTCAAAACCAAACTGCCTCAATCATTAGCGCAATTTGCTCTTAACACTTTAAACTTTTATACAAAGTACACTGGACTACCCGGAGGTCGCGTGCCTGCCCTATCACGCTATTAGGGACACCAGATCGACATACTTTATTGCCACAATTTAACCTAGTTTAGGCTCGTCTTTAGCCTGGTGGCTAGGTTAAGTGGCTACCTGGACTACCTGCCATACCATTCTACCAATATGACGACTGTGTGCGAGTCATGCAATCTTACCTTCACAAAGCTGAAGGATGATATATCTCGACTGAAGACCGAACTTGGTCAAAAAAGCCAGCTAGTAATGGACTTTTCCACAGTTGCTACACAGCAAAGAGACTCGCTGTCCTGGGGGCCCCTGAGCTCGAAGCTCTAAGCAGGTTGCCGTCGGACAACGACACCACCATACCGTGGTCCGGGTCCATCCTCAATGGATGGCAGGAGGCTCCCCCAGGTCAGCCCTTGGATCTGGAAAATAGACCCAGGAGCTCCACTCCCCGACACAAACCTGTGGAACGCTGGGCGTTTGGAGGTCAAAAAGCGGCCAGGTTGCCAGGTCGCTCCAAACAGCTCCAGGGGGGGATCCAGCTTAAAAATGTTTTTTCCATCCTGGATATGCAGGACTTTCCACCGCTGTCCTACCGGTCCCCTGGGCCTAAGCAACTTGGAGCAGCTGGAGTAGCGATGACTTCCCAACCAGCGGCAATTACCATCCAGACCGCTGTCGAGCGCAGCACCAACCCGCAGAGCCGTGGTGAACGGCCGGTGGCGGCTCCCAGGTCAAAAGCAGGGGCGTCAATCTGTCTTGAGGCTGGAGGGGGTCCCTCGCGCGCGAAGCGGCCGCGAGCAAAGCGCGCGATGCGGCCGCGCGCAAAGCTCTGCGGGTGCACTCCCCCGCAGAGCCATGGCGAGCAGCCGGCGGTAGCTCACCGTGGTCCCCGTGGTGCCAGCGGTCCTGCTCCCTCGCAGAGCCATGGTAAGCAGAAGCAGCCGGTGGCTGATGCCGCCACCGGGCCACAGAAACTTCCATCAAGTCTGGTAATCGGCGATTCCATTATTAGAAGCGTGAGACTCAACAATGCCCATACTCTGTTTCCCTGGGGCTGAAGTACTTGATATCGCTGACAAAATTCCAGACACCATAAAATCCCACCCGCAGATTGAACGTCTGGTTATTCATGTGGGTAGAAAATAACAACGAGCACTCTCGGTGTATGAAGCAGTTTACGGGTGCACGGCTCACGAAGTCTCGGATTTGCAGGTACCTGAAAAGGTCCTGATTCTGTAAATTAAACTTGTCTTTCAGGTCCTGGAAGCTCATAACATTACCCTGCTTTAAAAGTGTACAATATGCAGAAAGGCCATTCACAATCCAACCTTTAAACCTCATGTCATATGTACTAGGCCTGAAGTCTGAGTCATGTGCAAACCATTTGAAAATTCCAATTTTATCCTTCAACTGATACCTCCTAATTATTTCACTCCACACCCTCAATGAACCTGCTATCATCAATTTTTTTGGGTCTGATAGGTGTTTAACTAAGGATGGGTCTCCTACCAACATCTTAATAGGTAGACCCCTCCCCATCGAACCCTCCATGTCCTTCCATCTTGATCTATAACTCGGCTTACACCATCCAATCAGTGGTCGGATATGAGCTGCTCTGTAGTAATCCCTCAAACATGGAAGGGCCAATCCCCCTTTTTCCTTTGGTAATTGTAATGTCTTGAACCTCACTCTAGGTTTTTTCCCCGCCCAAATGAATCTAGAGATAACTTTATCCCACTCAGAGAAGTACTGCTCTGGTTTTCCAATAGGAACTGATAGAAATAGATACAAAAGTCTTGGTAAAACATTCATTTTTACAGATTCTATGCGAGAGCTTATATTTAAATATGGAATTAAATCCCATCTATTGATATCGGCTAATATGTCCCTCCTGAGGGGGTCATAATTTAACTCTTCTAATTTGGATAAATCTTTTGGTGGTATAATGCTTAGATATTTCACAGATTGTTTATCCCACCTAAATTTGTACCTAGAGCGAAGGCATTGAGGGGGATTGTAATACATGCAGAGAGCCTGTGTTTTTTGTTCATTTGATTTGTACCCTGAATATGACCCATATTCACCCAGCACAGACATCATGGCTAGAAGACCTTTCCAACAAAAAAGAGTCTGTGAGCACTGGAATCTCATTTTTTGTCAGAACCCAGTTGAAGGCCTTTTGTAAAATAGGTGTCAAAACCTCTTTCAGGGCTTTATACCATTCTGAACTAAATCCATCCGTTCCCGGTGACTTATTAGCTTTCAACCTGGCTATAGCCGAATAAATCTCTTCTTTTGATATTAGTGACTTTAAATTCTTGTTTTGATCAGCTGTGAGAGTTGGTAAATTTAGTGAGTTGAGTAAGCTATGCATCTGTTCATCATTGGCGACAGGAGGCTGAGAGTAAAGTTTTTTATAGTAGTCTGTAAAACATTTTTTTATTTCCTCTAATCCATGATGTGTAACCTTAGTACTTGAATCTGTTATTTTATATATTGTATTATCTGCTTGTTGTTTTCTGAGTTTATATGCCAATAATTTTGTGTATTTGCTACCTCCCTCATAATATTTTTGTTTAGTATACATCATTTTCTTCTGAATTTCTTGGTTATATAACTGGTCAATCTGATTTATTTTGGTTGCTAATTCCACTTTGATTCTAGGATCAATTGAGTCTTTATGTTTTGTTTCAAGGTTTTTCAGCTCTATTTGTAATGTATTGAGTCTTTCTGTTCTTTGTCTTTTAAGAAAAGATGCTAATGCAATTTTACCTCTCATTACCGTTTTACAACAGTCCCATAGTACTGGTGGGGACACCTCACCATTATCATTAAACTCTAGATAATCCTTTATATCCTTCGTAAACTGTTCTATTCTCTGTTCATTCAATATACTTGGATTGAACCTCCAAAGCGTGTTCCTTTTTCTATTTGTTTCTATTTCTATTTGTTGTTGTTGGTGACTGTTCAATTTTATTCCTTTTAGACCTTAGCTCTGCTTTTGATACTGTCGATCACTCAATTTTAATTGAATGCCTGAAAGACCTGGTCGGCATAAACGAGGTAGCCTTGGAGTGGTTTAGCTCGTACCTAACTGACAGGAGTTTTTCAGTTGTGATTGGGGAGGCCTCCTCATCACGGGCTCCTTTTAAACTGTTCACAATCTGCATGTTGCCAATTGGCAACATCATTCGTCACCATGGCATCCAATTCCATAGCTACGCAGATGATACACAGCTGTACCTCCCCTTAAAAACTGGTGTCACAGGAAACATACCCCGCCTGCTTGAATGTCTCTCGGACATCAAAAAATGGATGTCCCAGAATTTTTTACAACTCAACGAATCAAAATCTGAAATCATCTTATTCGGCCCCCCAAATTCCTCCCACTCCTTCCACTCTGAACTTGGCACTCTAGCTCCAAATATCACCCACACTGCCCGTAACCTAGGTGTAATTTTTGACCCAGCCGTTTCATTTAACACAAGTCACAAGAGTAGTCCAGTCCTGCTACTACCAGATTAGGAACATTGCCAAGATAAAATCATTCATATCCACTGCAGATCTGGAAACTGTCATACATGCCTTTATTTCATCCCGCTTAGACTACTGTAACTCCCTCTACTCAGGTATCAATAAAAAAAACAATGGCCCGGATTCATAAAGGGATTTACGACCATATTTTGTACTACCGGCATTTAGGACAAATCCTACACCTGCAGTCGGATTCATAAAAGTTTTTTGGTCTGTGTTTTGTGCGTCAGGTGCGCACGTTCTCAGGTCAGCCCAGAGGCTGTCTTACCAGGGTGAAATGTGCGTAAGTCTTTAGAATGCTTTATTATTCATGCCAAAATCAATTACAACAGTGGCAAACCTCAAATAAAATATATATGTGCCCAACATTTGTCAACACATATAAATAAAAAATAAAAAATAAATGTCAAACGATGTATTGCTTGTAGCCTATACATAATATAGACATGGTGTAGATTCCACCGCTTTTTATTTATTTTCTAGGCTATCAGTTCCATTTAGAGCTGAATTATTAGGTCCCTCAGTGTGTTTGCCAGCGGGCCATCTGAGCCAAAGTGTCACGTAATAATGAAAATAGGCTATCATCATGCCTTAATGAAACTGCGGAGGGACTGACGCACCAGTGTCCGTGCCGCGGTATTAATTTGTAGGCTAATAGCCTACTGTAGTCTACTCTATTAGTCTATTATTTGCTGGCGGGGTTAAACCTTGTAAACATTACACATTACGTTCAGCTGACCCATCGTGCAATAGTGGGACTCGCTTCCAGACAGATCAGAATGATGTTCAAGTTCTCTGTCAGTGTCAAGGCAATGCGGCCAAGTTTAAACTTCTGCTGCTCCGGTGTTGCCAGATTTTGTGAGAGAAATAAGCAAACAGGTCTATGAAAATAAGCCCAAAAGAAGCTAGCCATATGAGAACTGTAAACCTATATATATATATATATATATACTGTATACATTGAAATTATATACTGTAGTGCAGTGTCTATCAACCTTTTTTGTGCCAAGGCACACCTGGCATAGCCAAAAGATCCCAGGGCACACCTAGATGTACGGTATATATATATATATATATATATATATAATTATATATAATTATATACGGTATATATATATATATACACACACACACACTAGGGGTGTGCCGATACACTAATTTCACGAAACGATACGATACGATATTGGGCACACAACTTCGATACGATTTCGATACGATACGATACGCACTTTTTTATTATGAAAATATATGGGGGAGAAAAAAAGCAAATGCAAACAAATATTTCTGTTTTTGCATTATTCAGACATGCAAACTTGTAGCTTTTCAGCTTCCATTAGCCGTTTTGAATCCAAATAGGGCAATAGTTTGACACCTGACCTGAAAAAAAACAGCATGTTGTCACCCTTTTCACCTCGGGGCTGTTTGCATGCCTGATTATTGTTATTGTTAAAAAAAAAAAAGTATATTTTTTCTTTTTTTCAAAATGATATTTTTTCAAACCTTCTTCAAACGGCGCGGCACACCTCAGCAGTAGCCCCGGCCCAAAATTGGGACGTTTGCCAGGGTTGATAAACACTGCTGTAGTGTATACATTGGAGATAGCCGATCTACAAGCTCAAATCGCTTTGTGATGCGTTGTGAGCTTGTAGATCTGCTATTTTCCAAAAAAAATCTTGTGGAATATTTGGAAGATTTTTTAAACATTCTAACAACACAAATCTGGTAAGGTGCTCCAGCTGGCACAACACATTTTCAGATGGGGCTTATAGGGATAAATTAGCCTACATATTAACTTGGGGGTCCATGACATAAAAATATTTGAGAACCACCGGTTAAAATTATTGAACAATTGTGAAGCAAGCCCAAATAATGAACTACACTTTAGAAACAAGCCCAAAAAACCGCACCCCACAGCTACCAATATTTACAAGCAACTTTACAGAAAAATAAGCCCAAATTCGCTTATAATAAGCGGACATGGCAACACTGTTCAAGTGACAGATTTGATCAGAGAGAAACTGCTGAGTCACGGTTCACGCCTTTTATGGTGCAAAATGGGGCGTGGAGCAATGTAAATGAACCTCGGGATTTTCACGCCCAGCTGGCTGTCATTATAATATAGAGCTGGTCGTACGCACGTCTCTGTGATATACGAACCCCTTATTGCACGTCCGTTTGTGAGTACCAAAAATACGACCTCCTTTACGAACTTTATTTACCCCATATTTAAGACCCTCGTTATGAATCCGGGCCAATATCCCGTCTCCAGATAGTGCAAAACTCTGCTGCAAGGTTACTCACCAACACAAACACCCATCCTGGCTGCCCTACATTGGGTGCCCTTGAGCTACAGAATAGATTTTAAGATTTTATTGATCACTTTTAAAGCCCTCCTTGGACTGGCTCCCAGTTACATTGTGGACATGCTAAAACCTCATGAGCCAGTGCGCAGGCTTAGATCCTCGGATTGGGCCCTCCTGGATCCTCCCACAACACACTTTGTCACACGGGGGGACCGGGCTTTTTCGGCCCGGGCACCGTTGCTCTGGAATGCCCTACCCTTGGATCTTAGGTTAGCAGAGTCAGTGTCCTCTTTTAAATCGCTTTTGAAAACACATCTGTATATAAAGTGTTTTTCCTAAGGATCGTTTTATGGACTGACTTTAAATGCTGTTTTTCTTATGTTTTTATGTTTTGTTTGTTTTCTTTTGTTTTCTTATTTTATTCTTTCTCTTGCTGATGTTTGCGGTTTTTAACATGTATGCAAAGCACTTTGTAACTTTGTTTGGAAAAGCGCTATACAAATAAAATTCATTCATTCATTCATTTCAAAAGTATATTTCATCCTTGTTTTTACCAGCTTGCAAAGCATGCTGGTCTAAGAAGAGGCAGACCTACTAGTCATCGTGTTCAACATGTATTCGACAGATTTTCGTCATTGGCTGTCCTTTAAGCCAATGGGGATACTTTCCCATACTCTGACCGGGCGGCCTCGTCCTCCCAAGCTATGGGACTAGACACGCCTCTCGCCTCTACCTCTATGCCTACTACACACGCCTGCTGTCGGTTCCAATCACCGTGACACAGAGTAATATATAGGACAAAATTTAAGAAAAGTACTTACTTACTTTACGCGAACGGCGTTCTCCTATTTTGCCGACTCTGTGTTGTAGGCAGACAGACAGAGAACATTTTCGCCGATTTCACATCGTCCGTCCCCGCAGGGAAGGGGGGTCCCTGCCACAAAATATATGGGGGGGGGGGGGGCTGTGGACAAATACATATTAATCTGGGGGTCCATGAACATGTTTGAGCACGCCAACGGCGTTTTCCTATCGCCTCCGAGGCACCCACGGATTGATTGATTGATTGATTGAATACTTTATTTAGAAAGACATGGTAAAAGTACATGGAAGTACAATTCAAAATACAAGGTCCTCTAAACTGGATCGCTCATAAAAGCACTTGGCTTATTTAAAATGAGATCCCTGTGCACTCAAATCATGATGACATTTAAGAAGACATACAAATATACAGTACTATGCAGAACGTCATACAATCAGCTTACAGGTTACTGGTATGAAAAACAAGAAATATGTACAATAGACAGTTTTAGGAGGAGGGGAGGGGGGGGGGGGTTAGGTTAAGACTTTGACAGGGGCCAATTTGGAATTGCAGCCTCCTGAAGGTGATTCTTTAGGGCAGTCTTGAAAGTGAGTAGGGTTTTACACTCCTTTACTCCTTTGGGTAGGGCATCCCACATTTTTGTTGAATAGCATGAGAAAGAGTTCCCTTGTTTGCGCCAAATCTGGGTTGAACATGATCAGTGGAGCTGCCTCTGGTGTTATGATTGTGGACTTTATTTACGTTTTGGAAGTATTTTGACAAATACAGGGGGATCCCAATGTTGTGTCGAATCTTGTAGACCAGGCCCATAGCAAGTTGCTGTACTCTGTCCTCAACCCTGAGCCATCCAACCCTAGCAAAGTGAACAGGGGTTAGATGGGTTGTATGATTGAGGCCAAGAAGTAGCCTTACCAGTTTGTTTTGGGATGTCTGGAGCCTTGTTTTTAAGGCCTTAGTGGTGTTGACGGCTATGCCGTCGGTTTCAATCACCGACACAGAGTACTCACACGCACATACTGAAATACCGTAATTTTCGCACTATAAGGCGCACCTGAATATAAGCCGCAGCAGCTAAATTGAATGATTTGTACATATATAAGCCGCACTGGACTATAAGCCGCGGGTGTTTTAATGTTTAATTACCATATGTAAGGGTTCGTGCACAGAGGGGATTGTCGGGAAAGAAATGGCTGTTTGGGGAAGCTCCCACTTATTAACATTTCAACAAACAAGTTGCATATTTGCATAACGTATTCAAGTGTTACCATTTAGTGGTAGCTACAGAACATGTACTGTGCTGTGTAAACTGTACTGTATCACATAGCGTTTCAGACACACAAACGTTTCAACTTTCAAACTTAAACGGTGCGCTCCCAGCGCATGTACCGGCAGTGATCTACAGCAGTGGTTTTCAACCCGTGGTACGGGGACCACCAGTGGTCCTTGAGGGAGTGCTAGGGGTTCCCCAGCAAAATTAGTTAATAGCGTCACAATCATTTAACCACTTAGCTCATAGCGCGGCACCGAGTGCTGCGCTATGAGCTTGAAGATCTGCTATTTTTTAAAAACCTTGAAAAAGTGTGCACTATGAAGTATCTCTTCCACGACCTTAAAGGCTCTATTGCACTTTTGTAGTTGCCAACAACGCCATATTGTAGTTAGTTTGTTGTCCCAGTGGTGAGAATGAATGGTGGTAGAATGAATTTGAGTCTTCACTCCAGTAAGTGAGGTTTCTTTGCTTCCGATTTATTGCATAGTACAAACAGCTTTCTATGGAGACCCTGAGGTCCCCACCACACAACAGCCTGACGGCCGCTGAGTCACACACACACTACAAGCTTACATGTCATAGTCTTTATAGCACATTCAGAGAAAGAGGAGGTACAGGTATGGGTGTGTCAGACTTCAAAGGTGAGCCCCCACCCGGCCAAAACATTTGCAACTGTTAGGGCAGGAAGGGGGAATGGGGGACACATGCTCTCTGTCTTCCAGGTAAGACAAAGAAAATGCTAAGAGCACCCCACACCCCGCTCAGACAAACCGGCACCTCTCTGACTCAATCAACTCTCCTCTCTCTGTAGCCTACTTGTACTGTAGACTTGTGAAGTTAAATAATGCTAACAAATGTGTATGTTATGTTATGAAATATACTCCAACATCTTTGAATATTTATATTTTTTAAAGCGAAAATTAACTGATATCTTTGCTTCGGGGGTCCCTGGCACAAAACATTTTTAATTGGGGGTCCGCGGCCAAATGTGTATCAATTTAGGGGTCCTTGGCATGAAAAAGGTTGAAAACCACTGATCTACATTATAGCCATAACAAAAAACAAAGCTTACAGCGCTTGACGAGGCAATATCAATGGCTAAATTAAATGTGTTTTTTTTAAAGTGCAAAAAAAAGTGACTGTAACACGGAAGTAAGGGTAAGCCTAAAGGTGCAGTAAGTAACACGGCTGCTTAAAATATACGGTAATCAGCCAGCCTACCAGAAAAGTCATTACGGTAATCCTCGTCTTCATCTTTTAGGCCACGGTGCAGTAACACAGCTGTAACCAGAAAAGTCAAGTCATTAATCCTCATCTTCGTCTTCTTCCTGCATACTAAAACCACCAAAGTCCTCATCTTCAGTGTCGGAAACGAACAGGCTCAGGGTGGCTTCGTCAGCCACTCTCCTCTCTCCTTCGTTGTCGCACTCAAAACCAACAAACTCCTCTTCGTCACTGTCGGAATCGAACAGCCTCTGAAGGGCCTCAGCTGTGGCGGCGTCCTCCTCTTCATCACGCAGCGGCAGCAGTCCAGCCTTTCGGAACCCGTTGGAGATCGTGGTCAGGATCCACTCGCAGACTTGAGCGAAAGTTGCTTTTCGCATGCGACCAGTTTTGGTGAAGGATTTATCGCCGCTAGTCATCCACGCCTCCCACTGAACGCGTAGTGCCACTTTGAACGCACGATTCACACTGAGGTCGAGTGGCTGCAGATGCTTCGTTGTGCCCCCGGGAATCACAGCTGGAATTGAATTTGTGCTCTTGATGGCTGCTTTCACAGAATCTGTTATATGGGCCCTCATGCTGTCCAAAACGAGCAACGCTTTTTTTTGGCGAAAGAATCCTCCAGGGCGCTTGACGTAGCACTCATTCAGCCACTCTTTCATTACGCTTTCCATCATCCACCCTTTCTTGTTGACTTTAAAACAGATGCCGTTCGGGATTTTTTCTTTTGGCATAGTGATCCGCTTAAAGATCACCATTGGCGGAAGCTTTAATCCAGATGCTGTGCAACCCAGGACACAAGTGAAATTCGTTCTCTCGTGGCCAGTGGTTCTCAACGTGATGGACGATTCACCTTTCTTGTTAACAGTCCTAGTGAGAGGCAGGTCAAACGTCAAAGGCACTTCATCCATATTTATGATCTGGTCCGGTCCGATGGAATATTCTCGAATCTTTCTTTGTGTGAATTCACCGAAGTTTGTTATTTTTTCCTGGTAGTCGGGAGGGAGTTGCTGACACACAGTCGTCCGCGCCCTGACGGACAGTCCCTTTCGTCTCATAAATCTGAAACACCAGGATGGTCCACCTCTAAAATTTTCTATTTTCATTTCGGTGGCGACTGTTTTGGCTTTCAGGCGGATCTGCACGGTGGAAACACCTCGGCCGTCTGCTCTCTGTGTGTTCAGCCAATCTTCAAGACATTTTTCGGGCCAAAGTTCGGGCCATCTGCTTTTATTACCTCTGAAAGCTTTTTTCGACTTTTTGCATTGAGACAGTTCTTCACGTTGGCGTCTCCAACGTCTCACCATTGACTCATTGACGCCAAGGGTACGTGCAGCAGCTCTATTTCCTTCTTTTACTGCCAGATTGACTGCCTTTAACTTAAAAGCTGCATCATATGCATTTCTGTGTTTGTTTTCCATGACGGTTTGTGCATGAAAAGTTCCTTTGCACAAACTGTCTCGCTCTGTAATGTCTGTCTTGCTCTCGTTCTGTGTCTCTTCCTGGCTTTTCCTGCTGGAGCCAGTGTTGCCATGTCCGCGTATTATAAGCGACTTTGGGCTTGTTTTTCTGTAAAGTTTTCTTGTAAAATGTTAGTCGTTGTGGGTTGCGTTTTTTTGGGGCTTGTTTCTAAAGTGTACTTGCTTAGGCTTGCTTCAAAAAATAGCATAGGGTTTAAGTGCTCATGTGGCCTAAGTTGCTTCTTTTGGGCTTGTTTTCATAGAACTGGTTGCTTATTTCTCTCGCAAAATCTGGCAACACTGGCTGGAGCCCGCCGCTTAAAGGTGGGAGGCGCGGACCGGCCATAGAGCCGATATAGTTAAAGGTGGTGGACTGTAACCTGTAAAATCCATAGATTTAGGAGGTCCCCTAGTGGCCGTTAGCTGTAAAAATCCATAGATAAGCCGCACCGTTATAAGCCGCAGGGTCGAAAAATGGGAAAAAAGTCGCGGCTTATAGTCCGAAATTTACGGTACTCTGAAAACAGCCGATCTACAAGCTCATAATCATTGTGCAGTACTTGACTAAATGTACTTGGTTACTTTACACCGGGGGGTCTGAGAACAAATACATATTCATCTGGTGGTCCATGAACATGTTCCACCAGAGACACAAAGGTTAATCTTATCTAGTCAGTGTACCGTGTCGAGGCTCCAAAAATCTGTACGAGCCACAACTCTGCGGCCGTTTCAACATCTCGCCCCTAAACACGGTCGCCCCTGATCGCAACGGTCTGGGGTGAGCGATCAGCGCCTAACTGTCTCGCCCCTAAACACGGTCGCCCCGGATCTCAACGAACGGTCTGGGGTGAGTGATCTGCTCCTAAACAGGTGGAGAGCGTTTATTTGTTAATGACGCCCATGCATTCTCCACTGTTGAACGTGCACCCTTTCAGTGCTTATTTGCATGCACATAATTATATTTTTGTTGTGGTTAAGTTGAAATAATAGTTGCACAAGTTGTAATAATAGTGTTGTATAATTAATTTGTTGTACTAATCAATTCATTATAATATAAGTATAATGAATGACAGAATATATATATATCGATCTACAAGCTCACAAAGCGTCGCGAATGCAACACTTTGCGAGCATATAGATCTGCTATTTTCAAATAGCCAATGTACTAGTCTGTGCTACTGCTCATATAGCCTAGTCACTTCTTTTGGGCTTGTTTTCATAGAACTGACTGCTTATTTCTCTCATGCAAGAGAGCCTAGTCAGCCTACGTGAAACATAACATCACACTTTTGCGGATTCCCCTGTATTGCACGTTTAGATGGAGAAGCGAGGCTGCGCGTTTTCAAAGATTTTCACCCTGAAAGGTGGTTTCACTTAGGATTAGGGTTGCACTTAACTTTCATAGCCTAAGCATAAGACTATTTTTGTTGTTGATACAAATGATCTAAGTGAAACACTGTACTTTTACTTCTACTCAACTACATCTCAGAGGCAAATATTGTACTTTTACTCCACTACAATTATTTGAAAACTTTAGTTACTTGTTACTTTGTAGATATACATTACATTATAAAACATACATTTACCACTTTAGCCCTATTTTATACCTACAAGCAAATGTGTTGTGAGCTTGTAGATCTGCTATTTTCAAACATTTTAGTACTTTTACTTTTGGTACTTTAAGTACATTTTGATACCAATACTTTTGTACTTTTACTCAAGTACATTTTGAATTCCGGACATTTACTTGTAAGTGAGTACTTCTACATTGCAGTATTTATACTTTTACTTAAATAAAACATTTGAGTACTTTACAACAAGACAGACACCAGTGTGCGCTCTCGCGCGCACACACACACACACGCACACGCACACGCACACACACACACACACACACACACACACACACACACACACAGACTTTCTTTATATTGGTAGCCAACCAATGAACCTCTCTGTGGAGTTATTTTTGTTGCATTGGAATGGCTGAGATTTTATTTTAAAGACAACTTTTATTTTTTTTGCTGCAGATTGGGGCAAGCTGGTATATTATGACTTTGTCATTTCTTGCTTTGTTATATTGGATTATCTGTTAAGAGTTCAGCTACTATATTACAACATTCAGCTACTATATTACAACATACAAGGAAGAAGTACTGTATGAGTGTGACATTAGAGATAGAAGAACGCCTTAAATGATTAGAGTAACACAAATTTGAAAACATTTTTATTTTAGTTAAAAATGTTATTTCACATTACAAAAACGAATTTACCAACTTACTTTTTCTTTCATAACCTGCATGATCATACATACATTTTTCATGTAAAATGTTAATTTGTTTATTATATGCATTTCATGTACAAATGTATAAGACACCAGTTAAACAATGAAATTAATATCTGTCTCTCCAGGTACTAACATTTACAGATGCAATGTATTTCTAATGTACAACATGTACAATTCATTTTCATATTAGCTACCCGACATTTAATCACAGAATTTAATGTAGTTTTTTGAGTGGTGCTAGCCACTCCAAGGACTGACTTTGTCCGTGTGTTCGTATGTTATGTCCGTCCGTCCGTCCGTCCGTATGAACACGGCCTCTCTGTATGTTTGAGCACAGCCTCAACAGTACGGTCTGCTATGTTCTAGAGCAGAAAAGAACACAAAAAGAGAACACTAATCTAAGAAGCTTAATTCTGTTGTTGCCTATAGAAGCCCCCGCTGGAGCACACATCATGCTTGTGTCACATTACAGTTTTCAGGTGACAGACACATTACAGAATATAATCGATCTTGGATCGTGGCTTGAAGTGTCCGTCATAAAAAGAAAATGAAAACAGAAAATAAAATGTAGTAGAGACATGTTTAGATTTGATTTTGATTATACAGTAGGTTTGAAAACATTGATAACGTTTGTAAACATTGAAGTAAAACCAGAGTGAAACTGACCTATATTTTGATTTAGGAATGTTCCATCTACAAATAAAACTGATGAATAAATTATGTGAATATAACCCTAATTTATATGTTCAAAACAATCTCAGGTTTAGGCATGGCAAAGCCTATTTCCAAACTGTCAAGAGTTTAACTTCCTTCTTGCAGTGTTTCCAAAGATAAATGAAAGGGAAGATTTTCTCCTTAAAATCACACTGGAGGGAATGGATGTGGCATCTTTTTTCTAAATTGAAGAATGTTACTGTCTTTCCTTCACAGTCCAGAAACACGCCAAGCTTCTCAGGTTTCAGTTTAATCGGAAGTGAAGTGGGATTCTGCTCACATGTTTGCATTCTTTCATTTTCTAAACTAATGCACCAGTAGCCTTCCTCTGGGTATGTTTGGAAGTTTAACCATTTCTCTGGGAACTGGGCAACACCAACACTCCATTGGACCTTCTCCCTCAGGTCAATCTCCCAGTAATGGCTACCTGTGTCATACCCAGATTTTCCCAAGACACAATGCTTGTCATCAAAATACTTCTGTCCCCTATTTTTGTTCATGTTCTTTTCAACTGGAGCCACAGACTTCCCATCTTCAGACAATTGAAGTTTAGGATGAGCCGTGTCTGGATCAAGTACGACGTCCTCTGAAGTAATAGACAATACAACTGTAAATCTTCCTGGCATAACTGTTCATTACAGTAAGCACTTGAATGGCAATTCGTAATGTATCTATTAATGTGGATCAAGTGTAGTTAGTATGACTTTACCTGCATGTTTGTGCAGCAGTTCCCACACTAAAACAAAAGTGATAAAAAAAAGTTCATTATATGTATTTTTCAATGGCAATTTAAAATATGCTTTAAAAATATGCTTTAATATTATGTTTTTACTGTACCAGACATAGGAATTCTCCCAACAATTTCTGTGGAGGAACATTGAAAGAGGAAATTACATTATTTACAGACGGATCACAATAATTACAAAGACTTATATTTTTTTATTCATACCTTTCAATACATGTCAGATGATAAAAAAATATGCATGATCAACCTACCAAGCTTTCTACCTTCCTATCTACCTACCTATCTACCTACCTACCTACCTACCTACCTACCTACCTACAGTACCTACCTACCTACCTACCTACCTACCTACCTACCTACCTACCTACCTACCTACCTACCTACAGTTCTACCTACCTACCTACCTACCTACCGTGATCCGTGGTACAAGGCAACTATCATCCCAAGACAACTACCTCACCAAAATGTCATACCACACAGCAAAAGGTCATTACAATATTACATGCATTAGCAAAATATTCTGGTAGGAAACGGTATACGTGGAAAGCCAAAGCAGTAACTTTTATTCGAATGTTATTTGGTCATGTACAGCATATGATTTTTTGTCAATAAAAACATTGTTCATTCAATCAATATCGTATCATAGGTTCATAGTAGGGGAGGGGGGGCACCACAGGCACGCACGCACGCACGACACGCACGACACGCACACTCACACGCACACACGGACAGTTAGATAGATACATAGCAATAGCAGGCAGCTACCTACAATAACCTACAGTACCTATCTACTAGCTCTAGTCCATAGCGTGGCGACTGTCTAGTCCATAGCGTTGCGACTGTCTAGTCCAGGGCTATGCGACTGTCTCCTCATGTGAACGGGTGGACAATGTCTTAATTTAAAATTAAAATAAACAATACATTTGCTGCTCACAGAAACAAAGACGGTTTTAAAGTGTCGAAAGCCTACTCTACTCGGTAGGAAGACTGTCAGACCCGCACCTTTTGTTTAACTTTTTTGGACAGAAAATAAAATATTCCACCGGACGGATAAATGTTTTATTGACCACAGATCTGGTCAATGAAAAATGTCTATTGACAAGAGTAACTCTAACCCCACTCCCTCCCTGTCTCTCTCCTTTCCTCCATCCCCCTCTCACTCTCCCTCCCTCTCTTCCTTCATTAGAGGGGGATAGATAATGACATATTTCAGCCCCTTTTACTTTTTTTTATACTTCATTTTGGACACTTTAAATGTGTAAAATTGGAGACAACAGAGGGAGGGAAGGGACATTAGTATAGTATACATGTTGCAATATTGTATAATAACATTGTACTTACCCATCATAGCTTTTTCTTGAAGAATTTCATGATCTTTCCGCTCGATTTCTGCGTTGAAGGGAGCATAATGAATTGGATAAGTAAAAGAAAAGGCCTCTGCTTTTCTACAGATGATTTAAGAAAATTACCTACCGTTTCTTGCTTCCTGTAATTGTTGCTCCTTTTCATCTGTAAAAAGAATGAGAATTGAAAAACGTAAGCACACAAAGTGCTTACATTGCATTACATTGCATCGCGTTTTAAGACAGTCTGGCACGCAGGACTGTCTTAACAAATGATAGTCATGAGTAACACTTTGGAAAACTCTTGTTGTGTTTGATCTTACTCAGTGGCTGCAGTTTCTCTTTCGCCACTGTGAACAAAGACAAAATGTTACATTCATAAAACATTTCTCAAATAATGTGATTAATGCAATTAATGACAGTTAAAGATTACCGAAACCTTTAGAGACTCACTTTTCCTCGCATGCAGGGCGTACAGCACTGAAGCCGCAACAGAAACCATTCCAAAGAATATAGGAATCAGAAAGGCAGACAAGTAGGTCCGTTCAAACACACTTTCTGTGTAGAACTCCTCTGTTATGAAAGAAAACCAGGTTCAGGCATGTGGTTCATGATAAACTTTCTTATTTACAGTATCTGCATACATTTTTGGACCTGATGTGACAAGTGCTTTAGTTCATAGGCTTAACAGTAGATAGATCGAGGTACTGTTATATCTTGAGACATATGGATGATTGAAAACAGTGGTTCTCAACCTTTTCAGGCCGCGACCCCCCAAAACAAGCCATATTTGAACTGGGGACCCCCCAAAATAATCATATTTGAACTGGGCACGCCCCTGCCCTGACAGAACTTGGAATTATAGGCATTTCATTTAATTTGACTCGGTTCCACAGATAAATATTGTGACAATAGCCGATCTACAAGTAGATCAGCTATTTTCAGAAATGTTGCCTCTCGCTTATATTATTTGACAATTTGGCCAATGTTGACCAGTCTTTATAGTATAGTTTGTTGATTACTTTTGATGCAGTAATGGTCTTTTTTCATTTCTTTCTTTCCCTTTTTTGGTATTAAAAAGGTTTTGAATTGTCACTATACTGTCATCTGAGGCATTTTGATTTCTCATCTGAGTCATCTGAGGCTCAGAGGAATTTTTGTTGCATTGGAATTAATCTGAGTTCCCAGAAGTTTTCGCCAGCTCTGGCAAGGAACTTCTGGGCCAGAGCCCTGGTATTTGTGGGCGGGATGTAGCTTACGCTCAGAATCTGAGCGGACACGCCTCTTACCGGTCTGAGAGCTGTGCAACTCGTCTAAAAAGTCAGACGAGAGGCAAACAGCAGTACACAACAATGGCGGCCGCAATTTCTCAAGGGAAAATTGCTTCCCGTCGATCCTATTTAGATGCAACACCCACTGCATGTGGATCCCGCCCCCTTTTCTTCATTGGCTGTTGATTTGAATCACAACGCAGTGGCCGCTCCCCTGCTGTCCAAGCTCCGACGCAATGCCTCCCAGACTACATTGGAATGGCTGAGATTTTATTTTAAAGACAGATTGGGGCAAAAAAAAGCCTGCCGCAAGCTGGTATATTATGACTTTGTCATTTCTTGCTTTGTTATATTGTATTATCTGTTAAGAGTTCAGCTACTATATTACAACATTCAGCTACTATATTATAACATACAAGGAAGAAGTACTGTATGAGTGTGACATTAGAGATAGAAGAACGCCTTAAATGATTAGAGTAACACAAATTTGAAAACATTTTTATTTTAGTAAAAAATGTTATTTCACATTACAAAAACTAATTTACCAACTTACTTTTTCTTTCATAACCTGCATGACCATACCTAAATTTTTCATGTAAAATATTAATTTGTTTATTATATGCATTTCATGTACAAATGTATAAGACACCAGTTAAACAATGAAATTAATATCTGTCTCTCCAGGTACTAACATTTACAGATGCAATGTATTTCTAATGTACAATTCATTTTCATATTAGCTACCCGACATTTAATCACAGAATTTAATGATGTTGTTTTTTCTCTGCGTCGGATGAGTGGACCAAGAGGAGTAATTTTCTCACTGTAGAAGTTAATGATATCTTTTAACATTTCCAAACACGAATACACAGAACTGCTGTAATACTGGGTTTGATGGTTGATATGCCTGGTTTACAAACTATGGCCATAGCGTTCCCTGCCCTTCTCCGCCTTTAAGGTCCTTACACACCGGGGGACGATTTTTTCATGCGAATAATACGTTTTTTTAAAACCTTATAAAGTCAATGCAAGCTTCCACATCAGTTTTGCAGAGCGAAAAAGCGTCTTTTATTTATTCGGACCGATTCCGGATTTTGCATATATTCGCATAATCGCCAGTGTGTAATGACCTTCAGGATGAAATATTCACCAGCATGCCATCTTTGTTGCTCCAGAGTTGGGCACGGGAGAACAAGAGTTTACCTAACCTTCTTCAAGACTGAAATAGGCTCCACCTATTGTAGGCTAAGTACGTGAATGCCCAACCCGATCTCCAGAGGAAACGTTCTCTTTGAACGTTTTTGAAGTTTTTGAAATTCCGTGAATAGACACGGAAAAACCCGAAATTCCGTGCATAGCCGCCTCGCATCTCCCCCATTGTGACTAAACCATGATGGAGGCGAGCAGTCACAGGCGAACTGTCACCCCGTGAATGACCACCGAGGGAGCTAAGGCGACCGAGTTGCCGTCCTGAACGGTGTGACGTTCGCTTGTGCCTACTCAACGCCGTTTGAGTTATGTACCGATAGGCACAGAATCGTAAATTTTGTTGTGGGGACTGCTTGCGACTGGTTACGCCCACCGTGGGACTCGCCGTACATATGCACGCAATTTCGGGGTTTCTAGAAGACTATCCACGGAATGAAGTGCACTGGATCCGTGCAATGTTACGGAGATCTCTGGAGATCAGGCTGGAATGCCAATGACAACACCTGGCCCAGCCGTGCGCCCCTGGTAAACACACAATGTTTGCTCTCATCATGACATGTGTCACATGTGTCACACGTTTTCAGGTGACAGACACATTACAGAATATAATCGATCTTGGATCGTGGCTTGAAGTGTCCGTCATAAAAAGAAGAAAAAAACAGAAAATAAAATGTAGTAGAGACATGTTTTGATTTGATTTTGAGACTGTTATACAGTAGGTTTGAATGCATTGATAACGTTTGTACGTTTGTACATTGAAGTAAAACCAGAGTGAAACTGACCTATATTTTAATTTAGGAATGTCCATCTACAAATAAAACTGATGAATAAATTATGTGAATATAACCCTAATTTATATGTTCAAAACAATCTCAGGTTTAGGCATTGCAAAGCCTATTTCCAAACTGTCAAGAGTTTAACTTCCTTCTTGCAGTGTTTCCAAAGATTAATGAAAGGGAATATTTTCTCCTTAAAATCACACTGGAGGGAATGGATGTGGCATCTTTTTTCTAAATTGAAGAATGTTACTGTCTTTCCTTCACAGTCCAGAAACACGCCAAGCTTCTCAGGTTTCAGTTTAATCGGAAGTGAAGTGGGATTCTGCTCACATGTTTGCATTATTTCATTTTCTAAACTAATGCACCAGTAGCCTTCCTCTGGGTATGTTTGGAAGTTTAACCATTTCTCTGGGAACTGGGCGACACCAACACTCCACTGGACCTTCTCCTTCAGGTCAATCTCCCAGTAATGGCTACCTGTGTCATACCCAGATTTTCCCAAGACACAATGCTTGTCATCAAAATACTTCTGTTCCTTATTTTTGTTCATGTACTTTTCAACTGGAGCCACAGACTTCCCATCTTCAGACACTTGAAGTTTAGGATGAGCCGTGTCTGGATCAAGTATGACGTCCTCTGAAGTATTAGACAATATACAACTGTAAATCTTCCAAGCATACCTGTTAATTACAGTAGCCATTTGAATGGCAAATCGTAATGTATCTATTAATGTGGATCAAGTGTAGTATGATGACTTTACCTGCATGTTTGTGCATCAGTTCCCACACTAAAATAAAACATATTAAAAAAGGTTAATTAGATGTATTTTTCAATGGCAATTTAAAATATGCCAATTAAACAATGGCTTTAATATTATGTTTTACTGTACCAGACTTAGGAATTTTCCCAACAATGTCTGTGGAGGAAAGAGGAAACAGATTATTTACAGACGGATCACAATAATTACAAAGACTTATATTTTTTTATTCATGCCTTTCAATACGTGTCAGATGATAAAAATTATGCATGATCAACCTACCAAGCTTTCTACCTACCTACCTACCGACCTACCTACCTTTCCCAACTACCTACCCACCTACCTACCTACCTACTTACCGTGGTCCGTGGCAAGGCAACTACCTCAACCAAGGCAACTACCTCACCAAAATGTCATACCACACAGCAAAAGGTCATTACAATATTACATACATTAGGAAAATATTCTGGTAGGAAACGGTAAACTGTATGTGGCAAGCCAAAGCAGTAACCATTATTCAAATGTTATTTGGTCATGTGCAGCAGATGATTTTTTGTCAATAAAAACATTGTTCATTCAATCAATCAATATCGCATCATGGGTTCATTATGAGTTTATTATGAGTTTATTAGGATCCCCATTAGCTGGTGCATAACAACAGCTAATCTTCCTGGGGTCCACAAATAACATAAAACATGACATTCGACAGTACATTACAGGACAATGATACAAATAGTGTACGGCGTCAATTTTCCTTCAAACAGTGACTTTCATATCATAGTAGGTTATCTCATAGTAGAGGAGGGGGGGCACCACAGGCACACACGCACACACACACACACAAACACACAAACACACACAAACGGACAGTTAGATAGATACATAGCAATAGCAGGCAGCTACCTACAATAACCTACAGTATCTATCTACTAGCTCTAGTCCATAGCGTTAGGGCTATGTGCACATGTAGTCTCCTCATGTGAACGGGTGGACAATGTCTACATTTAAAATTAAAATAAACAATACATTTGCTGCTCACAGAAACAAAGATGGTTTTAAAGTGTTGAAAGCCTACTCTCCTCGGTAGAAAGACTGTCAGACCCCCACCTTTAGTTTAAAATCCACTTTTTGGCCAGAAAATAAAATATTCCAACGGACAGATAAAGGTTTTATTCACTCCAGTGTGCCACAGATCTGGTCAATGGAATTTTTCTATTCACAAGAGTAACTCTTGCACGCAGATTCGCAATACGTTGAGGAACAAATGCCACCCTTTTAACATTGCCCTATTATAGCGCCACCAGGAGGCCAACTTTTGCAACACTTTTTCTTTTTTTATATATTACTCCTACAAATTTGGTCCAAACATCATGCAAATTGGCATATTATCTCTGCCAATTTGCCTGTCTAGTCAAGTGATCAAGATGGCTCCGTCCAATTTTTCATATTCCATCCTGATTGCCGCATTCCCAACATTGCTGGCCCACAATAACCTACCTGACCTGGCGGAGACCTGTGCTCCAAGTTTTTTTTATAATTCATTTTGGATACTTTAAATGTGTAAAATTGGGGACAACAGAGGGAGGGAAGGGACATTAGTATACATACTGCAATATTGTATAATAAAATTGTACTTACCCATCATAGCTTTTTCTTGAAGAATTTCATGATCTTTCTGCTCAATTTCATGATCTTTCCGCTCGATTTCTGTGTTGAAGGGAAAATAATTAATTGGATAAGTAAAAGAAAAGGCCTCTGCTTTTCTACGGATGATTCAAGAAAATTACCTACCGTTTCTTGCTTCCTGTAATTGTTGCTCCTTTTCATCTGTAAAAAGAATGAGAATTGAAAAATGTAAGCACACAAGCACACATTGCATCGCGTTTTAAGACAGTCTGGCACGCAGGACTGTCTTAACAAATGATAGTCATGAGTAACACTTAGGAAAACTCTTGTTGTGTTCGATCTTACTCAGTGGCTGCAGTTTCTCTTTCGTCACTGTGAACAAAGACAAAATGTTACATTCATAAAACATTTCTCAATTATTGTGATCAATGCAATTAATGACAGTTAAAGATTACGGAAACCTTTAGAGACTCACTTTTCCTCTCATGCAGGGCGTACAGCACTGAAGCCGCAACAGAAACCATTCCAAAGAATGTAGGAATCAGAAAGGCAGACAAGTAGGTCCGTTCAAACACACTTTCTGTGTAGAACTCCTCTGTTATGAAAGACAACCAGGGTCAGGCATGTGGTTAATGATAAACTTTCTTTTTTACAGTAACTGCATACATGTTTGGACCTGATGTGACAGGTGCTTTAGTTCATTGGCTTAACAGTAGATAGATCGAGGTACTGTTATATCTTGAGACATATGGATGATTGAAAACAGTGGTTCTCAACCTTTTCAGGCAGCGACCCCCCAAAATAATCATATTTGAACTGGGCACCCCCCTGCCCTGACAAGCACATGGAATTGTAGGCATTTCATTTAATTTGACTCGGTTCCACAGATAAATATTGTGAAAATAGCTGATCTACAAGCTCACAACGCATTTCTTTCTTTCCTTTTTTTTGGTAGTAATATTTAAATTGTCACTATACTGTCATCTGAGGACCCCCCCAAAATCATGTGGGGACCACCCTGGGGGTCCCGACCCACAGGTTGAGATCTAAAATGATAAGCTCACCAGTCATTTGAATTCCCGACTCCATCTTGGATGTCCTGTCCTGCGACAACGCCACACACAATATTTCTTCTGGCTGATGGTTCACTAAGGTCAGGTAGCTCGTTACAGAGAAGGAAATGCCATCTTGAATGGTTTCAGGTTTTTCTGTCTTCTCTGAGACAATCTCCTTCCTGCTACGATCCATCCAAACCAATCGAGGCTCCGGGGACCAGGAATGGGATCTGCAGCTGAACTTGAGGGATCCTCTCTGGAACTTTACCAAGGTGATCTTGGGAACAGTTCCCTGCTCTGGTTAAAAAAGATTGAATACAAACTTTTAACAGTCTCATTTGAGATGTCATCTGACTTGACTAACTGTGGTACAATTCTACTTAAGTTATTTTCAACACAGTAATACATATTCTCCAGTATATCTGGAGAACAATTTTTTACTCAGAATTATTAACACTGCAGATTTGACTATGTACCTTAAGCAAAAACTAAAAACATTGAATTTGTCATTATGAAATCGTTCCTGTTTACAAAAGCATCCTTTTGAATGTCATGTAGGCTACTAAGTGTAATACGTTTCCATGCGGCTCAAACAAGAGAACATGAGTTGTGTGTACAGTACAGATGTGGTGTGAGGGACGTACTGCTACTTACGTGTGATTTGGAGATCAATGGCTTCTTCTTGAATCCACTCCAGGTGACTGGCTTGGCATTTGTAACGGCCTTGATCAGACATGGTCAGGTTCTTCAGGAGCAGTGATATATTGCCTCTCTCCAGCTCCTGGGTGAAGAGACTGACCCTTCCTTCATAACGTTTGCCCTCAGAGCTCTTCATAGCTCGATAATGATACAGGTAGTTGATGACCTCTCCTTCCCTAAACCACCTGATCTGCACTGGAACAGCACTGGCTACAGGAGAGAGGTGACATGGTAGGATGATGTCATGGCCTACGGAGCCAATCACAGGGGCAGAAGGGACAACGAGGTTGGTCTCTGTGGAGTACAGAGAAAGAGAGCAATGAAGAGTTATTGATCATATTCAGTCTTCAGTCTCATATTAGACTAATACATTGCTGCTGTATATTTTCATCATATCAGATGTGTCTTGACATAATTTGTCTCAGACATTTAATCATTTCTGTCAACAGTGGACAAAGTGTGTACTATCTGTCACTCCATTAATTAATTGCCATGTGATTGTGCTTGTTGTATTCATATATTTACTGTATATGTTATAGGCTACCTATATTTAGCAGTTTCCCGTAGTCAACGGATATTCTGTTATCATGTCCAATAATCACATTTACAAGTACTACATTTGCACATCAAGTTTCAGAGTCTGATCTGTGTGTAAGAGACTGTACCAGAAAGGTAAATAAATAGTGAGTAATGGCAGGATTTAATTACCAGCTTTATTGGTGCAGACACCAAAGATAGCAATGACTGCTAGTTTCATACAGATTTTCTGTATCAAAGTCTCCATCATACACCTGTCAGAGGACATAAAAGTTATTCAGTAACTGAATAACTCCATTGTACCATGCTAGACAGGAAATCAATTGCAAAATTGTATTCTTACAAGGAAAGATTTAAAATAATGTAATTAATATTATTACGTATTACTGGAACTGTAGCTTACAAATTACAGAATACTAGCAGTATCGAGCACTTTACAAAGTCAACCTCATTTCAATGTCTCAAATCAATAGGATATGACAAATCACAAATTAAGTCTGCAAGGTGAGAACATTCACGATTTGATTTGCACTCCATCGCAATAAATGTATTACCTAAGGACTTATATTGATTGTTTTAACAAGTGAAATACTGTTTAAAAAGAAAAGTAAGGTTACTCCTACCGTAATGAAGTGAACGTCCAAGGAAATATCAGTCTTGTGAACTGTGTTCAGTCTAGACAGAGATAACATCAAACTGTTACTGTACTTCTGTCTCTCATAAAGGGAGGAGTGCCTCCCTTTATGAGAGACAGAAGTACAGTAACAGTTCATTGTAGAACCTACATTCAGACATTAAACTATACACAACAGTAAATGCTTTTTGCTTACAGTAATATTTGAAAAACTATTGTAAAATATGTTAATTGCTATGGAAGATCTTTGTTTATTTTTGGAACACAGTTCTTATTTGACGCGATATTAAATACGTCTATGGGATTCAGAATGGGGGTGGAAAACTGCGAACCAGGTAGACAAACAAAGGATGTGTAAATGACGTCAGACTTTGGTGGTCTATTGTGCACATTCTATTACTTGAGACTGAGGATAACTTTATCCATGAAAGGTGTTGAACTCTAAACATTTAACTTTCAGTATCATTATTACAACTTTTATCAAGGCAAAGGTCAGAAAATCATAAACGCATAAAAAAAGCATAAACTTGAGGTATTGAAGTCATAAACAGACTTGTGACTTACAACCGTGAGAAATTCTGGGAGGGGAAGGTGAAAGAAAATCTCTCTTAACCTCCCGCAACAAATCAGCCAATTAGGTGATTCTGATTTTGAAACAGATTATCGAATTGTTATGTTCATAATAGTGGTGACACTGTGGCAGACAAGTGTATCAACTCTCTTAAACCTTTTGTTGTTGGTGTCCCTTAGACAAGTAGGCTAACAATAATTAACATTGAATAGCTTCTGCACAACCCTCTTTATGATTTTATGGATCATCTTTCTGTCTCAAAGTATGTTTATCATCAGTCTCCAACTGACAGCATCAACTGTGAATAAATATTTTACTTTTATCATCTGCAAACAAGGTCAGAAAAGTAGATAAGATTGTTGAGTATGTGCACCACAAAGAAAACACACAGGGATCGAACTGGGGACCTTCTGGGTTCACAGATTGCTGCTCTATACCTCCTCAGCCACTGCTGCCTCGAGTGTGGGTGTTTTCGTGCCTATACCCACATCAGACTGCCGTGCTCCCACAGTGAGGGTGTCCCTCGGGTCGCTTATTACTGATGAACTGAAGGTGGCAAATTGTCTAAACAGTTTTTTACATCCATCGCCACCTTGCTGGTTAACTTGCTGCTGTCATATTCTGGACTGTATGAGGTAAAGCATAAACATGTAGGTGTATGTAAAGACATATGACTGACCTTAAAATACAATTGAGCATAGTTCAACTCCTTGAACACCTTGGCATCCTCTGCCCCCCACCACCACCCCTCCTTTATCCGTGACTATACCATGATGCTACTGAGTTTTCTATTGTATTGTATTGTATTGTATTGTATTGTATTGTATTGTATTGTATTGTATTGTATTGTATTACTGATGAATTGAGTACAATAGACCTCAATGGAAACAAACTCCCTGGGTCTTTTTGTGTTATCCTTTTAGCATAACCTTTGACTGTACTACATGTACTGTTAATAAACTTGTAAATAAAATATTCAATGTTCCTGTGAATGTTGAAAATGTCCGTAAAGTAGCTGTTTCTCACAAACCATATGAGGCACACTGTATGGGATTCAATAAGATATAGAATTGTACAATGGCCTATGGTAAGAGGAGACAAAATGACGCGATACTGACTCATGTGTTCACTAGAAATGTCGCTGTTTTTATGAACAGTGGACTGTTGACATGCTAAACGCTTTGTGTGCACTCTTCCTGTGTGTGTGTGTGTGTGTGTGTGTGTGTGTGTGTGTGTGTGTGTGTGTGTGTGTGTGTGTGTGTGTGTGTGTGTGTGTGTGTGTGTGTGTGTGTGTGTGTGTGTGTGTGTGTGTGTGTGTGTGTGTGTGTGTGTGCGTGCGTGCGTGTGTGTGTGTGTGTGTGCGTGTGTGCATGCGTGCTTGGGTGAATGGGATTGTCCGCACACAATATACTGATTGTCCGCACACGATATACTGCTCTCCCGTATTTTTTCTATTTTAACCAACACTTAGAACAACGTTTCCCCCTTGTAGGGCTTCATCAAGGGGTCATTCACAGTAGAAATCTTGGAAATAAATCTTATCTGGACTCATAAAGCATTGTATAGGCTGCAAGATAGTATCGAATAGCAAATATGGATTACACTTGTGATGAGGACACGTAAGTGTAAATACTTAGAACAGTAAGGATCTTGATAAACTGAATATCTATATATGTCTAGTCTAATTTAATCTAAAGATTTAATTCCATTAACACATCATTCCGGATTTATGGTCCACAAAAAACATGTGCCCTTATTTGACACTTGAATGAATAAACCTTTGCCCAGACACTGATATCCAATAAAACTAAACACCACCAATAAAGGGCAGGAAACACATGCAAATATGCCAGCTCATTGTTTTATTTTGTTTGTACTTGCTCTATGGTCACCAATAGAAACCAACACATTTTATTCAAGATAGGTAGTGCTTTCTGCTTCTTTAAACCATTTATTTATGTCCAGATTGTCCACCCACTCGGCCACTAATGCACCTTCATTTCACAATACATTCATGTTCCATAGACACATACTGCTTTCAAAGACGTGTGTCAAGTCGCCTATAGGGTGTGGCTGGTTGGTTTTCCTACCCTGTAAAGCCAACAGTGCCACAGGCATTTAAATTCAGCGTGTATTCTGCAACGTGTATTCAGCAATGTGTATTCTGCAATGTGTTTTCTGCAATACTGGCAAGACAGTTGAATTTGGTTGATTCCTACACTGTCATAGTTTACTTAACACTGATGATCTTACTGTGTATATGATCTAAAGTGAAAAGAGAAAATCACAACAAGTTGTCTTAAGACACTTTACTGTACATATAGAGCAGAGACTCAACGTTTCCCCCCCTGAGTAAGCATTAAAGTGACAGTGGCAAGGACAAACTCCCCTTTAACGAGAAGAAAATAAGAGCTGAACAAGGTTCTAGGGTGGGGGGCCGCATCTGCCTTGACCGTGCTATTTCTCAGCCCCTTAACATGTCTTGTATACCATTTTGGTACATTTATACACATCCATAATATATGGATAATGACCGAATAGTGTGTTTTGGTTATTCTTCTTAGTAAATAAACACACCTGGGGCACAAACCTGGCCAGCACCAACTATCTTGTTTTATTTCACTCTGTTCCTGAGATATGACTGATTATGTAAATCTGACCTCGACCTTGATCAAAAATCATCTCTTCGGGGCAGCCTACTGATCACTCCCATGCACTAAGGTTATTTTCTCTCATCAGGCCTGGATGAGGAGCAGAGCATATCTACATCTTTGCCAACAATGAAATCATTGAGTATGATGGGGAGCTCAGAATGACATCAATTTGTAGTTATATCACCTCCCTTTCCGAAGAAAAGTTTGGTCGTCTGAAGGAGAATGTATTGCGGGTGTGGGTCTCCAGTGCAGACATCTAACCCCCGCACGAGAGGCAACTCTTCAGGGGAAGCCTCTCCATTGGCTTTGCTCCCGTGTTCGAAGCCATGCTGCTTGAGAAATTGCTTTTTGGGCTGTTCTCTTCTCTTGTCGTGGTGGGTACTGGATTAGCATCAAGCTAACAGCAGCTAGTGTCATGTTGGATTAATAGGCTAGCTCTGGTGTTGTTAAATTCATGAAGTTGCTCGGGCTAACGTCATCGAAATGCTAAATTATCTTATCTTTCGCAAGGTTGCCCAACTCTCAGCATTTTCTCAAATAGTTTGGATTGGTAGCGTTCAAGAAGTGAGATATTCTGCTTGGCTTCTGAAAGGACGGTTAAGCTACTTGATGGTCTAAGAGATTTAAGTGTGCAAATAGGTGATAGATTGTCATATGAAATTGCTTCTGTAATGCACCAGGGTGTGCTGTTTCCCAATGTTAGAAATCTTATGAAAGGATGATAAAGAACCGTGCTTTCCACAGACATAATTCCACCCCACGTAAAGCAAATAATGGGAACTCTCTTGGTCTGGTGGAGCTGCTTGCAAAGTGAACACGTAAGCCAAGCAAAGAAAAATTACAAAACCAATTAAATGACATGTTTAATTTGAGGGAATTGTTTACGTTGTTTTTATGTTTTCTATCTTGAGCTGTCCATGGTTGAAAGTGCACATAGCCTTTTAGTTGAAGCATTTGCTCTTGAAACAGGCTCCCAGGTAATTAAGTCTGTTACAGGGTGTTTTATGCTAGCCTACAAGTCTACCCTGTGGACGTTACTGAGCCTGTAATATACCTGCCTCACGTGACTTTGCCTCAGTTTTGATTATACCTGCAGCCTGTTAATATGCGGCATTGAGACCCAGCCTGACTTGCCTCGTTATTCTGCCCCTACAGCCATAACAAAGTCCACTGGTGAAAATTAATTTCAGCTGCCAAAAGCCACGAGATGTTTGCTCACTTATAAAGAGACATTTCAAGGTTTTGAGTTGCATACTTCTCCAGAACCATCTGAAACACACTTCTGTCACTTCTGACTTTCAGGAGAGACCAGATAACCATGTTTGAAATTAACTGGAATTCCTTTGCGATTGGTGCTGCTAGTGCTACTGTTGTTTTAGGGATAATAGGTGCTTTGTGTAGCTGCTGTTGCCGAAAAGGTAAACTTCTATACTTACAGTATTATTCTCGTAACATTTCCAACAGTTTCAAGCTAAGGAAATTAAAGATACTGTAATTCATCTAACAGCTTTTCCATATTACCAGGTTCCAAAGAAGAAGAAGAAGGTAAGAACATATTAAATAGTAATGACACTAATACTGACAGGCGAAGATCAATGCTTGGACTTCAAATATTTGTATTTATTATTATCTTTATTTATTTGTAATGTGTCTTTAAAAAACAATACCTTTTAAAATATAACTAGCTGTATAGAGCGTTAGAAAGTGCCATTCCACAGGCTGGCATCATGTGTTGTATGGATAGAGAAACCGGTACATTATGTCTTTGACCAGTTATATTACTGATTTTCTTTTTTTCCTGATTGTTTTATTCTTTTTCCATTACACCATAAACAATTAAAATTGCCTAGAGGGTGGGTGGGTGGGCAGACGATGGGTGGATGTCACAAACGTAACATGCAGACTTGCGAGGCGCATCGTTGCTCCCATCTGCACCAAACTTGGCACCAGCACTGGTCAGGGGTCTGGGCTTTAAACTGGGCTAGGTGCTCTTAGACTGCCAATAGGGACAGACTGTAATTGCTTAAGATGAGGTTGCTTATGATATAGCTGGAGATATACAGTACTGTAATAAAAAAAAAGAATACATCTTAATCAGTGTTCTGTAACACAATACTGACAGTAGGCTAACATCAATGTTTGGACTTCAAAAGCTTTTTTGTCGTCTCATTCAAAGTTAAAACAGAAATTTGTCTCTTGCTTTAAGAACTAAATCAAGTATTTCAGAGATATCCAAAATATATCAATAGAGCGTTAGAAAGTGCCATTCCACAGGCTACATGAAAGTCTCTATGGAAGCATTTATTATTGGATGCATTTCATTATAGATGATTAAATTGCAGTAGAAGGAATGGTGTAATTCAGGGGTGGGCAACTTTGATGATGGAGAGGGCCACTATACTCCAGAGGGCCACATTGCATGTACATTGCAATTCTATGTCACACAAAAGTAGGAAAAGTAGCAGATGCGCACACACACACTCCGCGCTACACGCTCCGCCCCCTCTGTGTTCCTATTGGCTTGGCTTTAAACAGCCATAACTCCAGTTCCCAGCATGCTAAACTTCCCAAACTTGCTAGGTGCTCTTAGGCGGCCAATAGGGACAGGCTGTAACTGCTTAAGCCCCACCCACTATGTGTTCCTATTGGCTGGGCTTTAAACAGCCATAACTCCAGTTCCCAGCATGCTAAACTTCCAAACTTGGTTTTGCCGTATTCTTTGAAAGATTTGTCAAACCAAGACATGAGTCGTCTCACTAGACTCGGTTGAAAATCCTTGTCCTTCTTTACAGTTACTTAGCTCTGCTCCCTGTTCTGATTGGTCGATATTTTCCCCCAACGTGGACAGAGGTGTGAGGGCCCGGTCATCGCTGCTTGCAGCTTTAACTATTATTATTCCCCCCTATGAATCGCGTTTTTGAGGCGCTGAATGTGTTCAAAAAGTTGCGCAACTTTGCACACAAGCATCACAAGTGGCAAAAAAATATGTTTTTTAATCGTCTCAAAAAGGGCCGTGGCCTAATGGCTCAATAGCGCCCCCTAAAAAATGTTGTGCTTGTTTTTAATTAAATATTACGATTTTGTAACCCATTTTTTCACCCAGTGCCAATTGCCTAAGTATGAAATCTTGGGCGCTACTCTCCCTGTGCCAGCCTGGGGAGAACCCCGAACTGAGCTCATGCTTCCTTCAATACATGAGGAGTGAGCAGGCCGCTTCTTATCACCTGACAGGGGGGAGTTTCCCCAGGATGTAGCGCGTGGAAGAAATACGTTATTCCAACCAGTTCCTTTTTCCCTCCCCGGCTGACCAGGGGGAGGCAGTTTAGAGACCAGGATTACTGCATTTTATTTTTTGTGAGGGTACTGACCCTAGGGGACACGGAGAGAACATGCAAACTCCACACAGAAAGGCCCTTTCGCCAACCCCACCTAGGGTATGGGCACTGATGATGCGGAGCAGAGAACACGCCCCCAGCGCCCACAGCGTCCCCGGCGGGAATCCAACCCAGGACCTTCTAGCTGTGAGGCGACAGCGCTACCGAGCCACTTTACAAACTTTCGGGCTTGAAGCCCCACAATACGGTTTCACCTACATGTATGCAAATTGGTACACACCTGTATCATGTCCTGACTTACAAAAAAGTCTATTTGAGCCATTACCTAAATCCAACAGGAAGTGAAAAGCCGATCTACAAGGTCAGGTTTTTCTTTCTTTCTATCTAGTCTAACTTATCAGCTGATTGCCATACAGACTTGTATCTTGGTCTGTACGACAATAGGGGCGGGGCTAAGTGACTCCAATCAAGGACAAGGACTCTCTACCGAATCAAGTGATGCAACGCACAAGTCTGTACGACAAACCGTTAAAATTGTATAGCCAAAAATAGGATCTATCAAATATCGACCAATCAGAAGAGGGTGCGGAACTAAGTCACACCAATGAAGAACAAGGACTGTGATCTGAGTCCAATGACATCACCCCAAGCCCCCAGAACCCAGTGGTTTCATTGAAGCCAAATGGACATGCTGGCCATTTGAGGTATTGCAGGTGTGGCCAATGTATATGTACGAGCCCATGGTGCTCCAGTGTCGTCACTGAGGACCCAAATAGGCCGCGCCCATCACATTTTCCAATACGTTTCCAACCCGGAAGAAGGGTTCAATTGGGCCCATGCGCTGGGTGAGCAACTCAATGCAAGTGGATGGGAGGCGATATCCGGTGCCCTCTCTATTATTTTTAACTCTATGCATCACCCACAAGTCTGTATGGCAATCAGATCAAACGTTAAGCAGAAAAAAAGAAAAAAAAAGTTGCCTACAAACCCTGTAGATTGGCTATTTTCACTTCCTGTTTGGCGTTGAACTTTGATGCTTCGTCACGGTCACGCCATTTTACAAAAGCTCACACTTTTGATAACTTTTCATCGTTGAGGTTTTTTTTGTACACTGAGCGAGTTTCAGGTGGATCTGACGATGCTCCTAGGAGGAGTTTGTTAAAGTATGACTGTGAAAATGGCATAAATGCCCTAGTCTCGCGTGGCCAGACTGTTGCCTCCCACAATTTTCAAATGTTTCCGGTCATACAGTCTGGGACTCGGAAGCTTGCATGCTAAAGGCCCCAGACTTGGTGGGTGGTCTTCGTCCCCGGGATCCGTCCTCACCTCTTTTTTCATCACTCAATTTACTAACTATCTTTACTGTAAATATACTCCAAACATGTATATTCACATACAAAACAAAATACCAGTATATCCACCTCCCATATCATTTCAAACAGTACTTCCAGCCAAATTCCAGCATTCATTCCTACCAAACCAGGCAAGCAAATCAACTACATGTCCCACTAAGTACCACCAACAGGGGGCAGTTTGCCACTAAATATAGAGGTGCTGTGCTGTGAATGCCCACTTCCACCTAGTGGCAACCACATCCTCTCTTCCTACCTACAAGAGAAGCCTGTTACGTAAATTGAATACACTAGATGATAGGCAGCCATAATTATTGTCAAGTATTGACCTTCAAAATCTCTTATCTTTATTATTTTCACATAGCTATATAGTAGTATCATGTCTTTGCGTTGTCCCAATTGTTTTCTTTTGGTTTTGTTTATGTCTCTTCTGCCCAGTCTGTATTTGTTTCCCTTTATCTTATGTTTATATATCACAGACGTTTTTTCTGTCTTGTTTTTTTTCTCTGTTCATTATTGGTTTTTGTTTTTGTTTTTAATATTAAATAAATCCATTTATAGGTAATGTAAACGGTGAGGTACTCGCATAAGCCCCCTTAGGGTTATTACCTCACCGGCACAACAACTAATTGTAAACTTTCCCATGGATAGAGCTATCATGTTATGCTTATGTTTATATAACTGTTGTGCAAATCAAATATATAAATAAATAAAATAAATAAATAAGACCTTGATTGAATGGAATGTCGAGGAGACAACTTGCTCTTTGCAGGCACGTGTTCCTCTAACATGGATAGGCAAAGATTTGTGCAGCTCAAAAGTTAGTTTAATTTCCCTTACCAAGCTAGACTGTGTTTTCCCCCTTCAAATAAGAGCATGGTAAAAGTAATCCACTCAGTTGTTCACATCTAGAGACAACTTAATTCACAGTGCAACCTCTCTCCCCCCCTGTCTCTCTCACTCCCTCATTATTATTATTTATAAATATTTGGGCTCTCAGGTGATCTATAGCTGAAATCTGAGAACAATGGCCAAACATTAGCTAACAGAAACTGCAGATGTAAATGATGGCTTTGACATGGTAATCATTACCATAACCACACACATTACCAGGTATTGAATTGAATTGTTCTACTTTCAAATGGTTTATTTGGGCTCCTTACAAATTGCATTGTTTGTTTTTAATGTCAATAATTAAAGTAGCTAATCTTCATAATATATTTTTTAAAAGTAATATACTGTAGTTATAGCAGTGACTACAACAGACTGAAAAAAAAAGATGTATAACTGAATGCGCATGAGCACGCATGCGTGTCTGCATGCCCAGATTGCCCTCATCAAGTCACTTTTTGACCAATGCCCAAAATGAGTTTGACAAGCCTGGTCTAGGTCTAGCTTTCAATCAGAACCAAATAAGAACCTATTCAAACTCCTTGCATGATCTGCAGCACATTTCAAAGGTGTCACTGAGAAGTCATTAGCTTCTGAACAACGTAATGCACGACAAACAGTATTCCATTATACTACCCCTACTTTCCCAACAGGTTTGATTGCAAAGCTGATTTGTATAATGTTAAATGCATTGCAATCTCAACTACTGCTAGTGACTATGGTCAAATGAGGGCAAAACTAGAAAAAGTGCTCCTCGGAGCACAGGCCTCCGCCAGTTCAGGTAGGTTATTGTGGGCCAGCAATGTTTGCAATTCGCCAACCAGGATGGAATATGAGAAATCGGACTGATTCGTCTTGATCACTTGACTATAGAGATAATGTGTACGGATTTTAGCTTAGCTTCACAGACGGACACACAGACGGACACACACACGGACACATGGACGGAAGGGCAGGGTGCAAAACATCCGGACGGACAGGGTGCAAAACATAGTCTCCCCATGCCTACGGCCTGGCGGAGACAATGAGGGGAAAAATCTGACCAAAATCAGAGGAGTGCAAAGTTTCAAAGTTTAAAGAAGTTTTGGTGATAGTGATACTCTTTGAAAAGTGAGATTATAAAGCTTTTATCAACAGTGCTTTCAAACGTGCTAAATTTAGGGGCATGTCAGTACGACTGAACAGACCAGACCACATCTGAACAGACCAGACCACAGACTTTCCTGTCTAAATAAATCACAAACTGTCTAAATTACAGTCACTGAAGCAACTATTCAGTACATTCCAGGATATGTACTGTACATATCATTATGATATAATGATCTGTGAAAGGTTTGAAGAGTCTACCATACGGCAACACATGGCAGCCTACAGTATGTCCTCAACTCGACTATTAAAACATTACCACATAATTTAAATACCTTTCTTTCACAGGTGCAGTTCATGGTACTGTGAAATCTCCATCCCAACGTGAGTTGTCATTCAAACCATCAAATCATGCATTTTTCCAACCTCTTAGGATTTATTTTCAGCAGTTGTAATTGTTGAGCATTCTGTTACAAGGAAAGCATTTGAGATGTTGAAGAGGTGTGCTCATGTAAAGATAGTATCAAACTCCCCTCCAATAATCTTGTAGAAAACCCCACTGAGAAGAAATTTGAAGAGGCACACTCACATGAAGGTAAAGTACTAATATTTTCTTAAGAAGTCTCTGAAAATAAGTTCCTCTGACCTATATTGGTTCTTATAATTTGTTTTAACATTCAAAAATAACTGTGTTGTAAAATAAAATAAACAAAGAGAGAAAGGGCCATACATTCAGCCAGGGAGGTGACTCTGCATTGTTTATGATATTTAGTTAAATTTGATACAGTCTGCGTTTGGAGAAAAGTTAATTTATTCTGTGGCACAACCCCAAAGTAGTGTTGGAAAACTACATTAGGAAATCAGGTGATTCACTGTCCCCACTGAAGCACATCACGCTCCGGGAAAAAAAAAATCCTGAGATCCAGGGGGCATGGTTTTGATGTCGGGACTTCAGTACTCTATGCCCACATTCTGTGTGCTGGTGTGATGATAGTATTGTAGCTATATAGCTACAATATAGCTGAACATAGCCACACATTCATTCGTTTTTTCTCTCTTCTCTAAAGTGGAAATTATCCTTGATGAAACCACTGCCCATCCAAACCTGAAGATATCAGAGGGTGGAAAAAAAACTACAGTGGACAGAAGAACCTCAAAGGCAAAACAATGTGCAAGGTTTTGATGATAAACTGTATGTGCTGGGTAAAATGGGTCGTCCTCAGAGGGCCTACTGGGAGGTGTCTGTGGAAGGCAAAGTTGACTGGCTAGTCGGAGTTGCAAGTTCTGAAGCTGAGAGAAAGGGTCCGTTAAATCTTAGCCCTACTGAAGGATTCTGGGTAATCAGACTGCTCAGTGGTCAAAAGCTGAAGGCCATGGGAAATGATGTAGAGGAACTTGACTTTGATAAGAAGCTACTAAAAAAAGTTGGTGTCTATGTAGATTATAAGGAGAGGATGGTGTCCTTCTACAACGGTGATAACAAGTCAATTATTCATACATTCCACAATGGACCTGGAATTGAACATGCGGTTTTCCCAATTTTTTCACCTGGTAATGATGTAAATCCCCTGTATGTGTAAAAGCCAAAAGCACCGTACTTTAGGGGTGCAGCGGTTTTCGGTTTAAAACCAAACCGTACGGTTCACCATGCACAGTTCAATTACGCGGATTTTCGGTTTTGCAATTACATTTAACGTTACGCATAAATGTCCTGAAGTTATGAGCAATACCAGCTGGATTCAGTCGCAGGGATCCCCACGAGTGTATCCAGCCACCCATTTCGGATGCTGTCAATGCACTGAATGGGACATTATCAGGTTTGATCAGACTATTGATTGGTCGGAAGTACGTGAGATACTGACCTACCGAAGGGGCTCAGAAGGTGTTTTGTATAAAGTATAGTTTTGGACCGCGATGGAGGTGATGCGTCTCAAGCGAACTTGAGCCACGAGAGGCACCACCGAGCGAGCTAAAGCGAGCAAGTTGCCGGGCCGAACGTTGCGAAGTTCACTTGAGCCGACTAAGCGCCGTCCGAGTTATGTACCGATAGGCACAGAATCGTAAATCATGTTTTGGGGTGAGCGTTTGCCCCAACTTTCATCAACCTGTAGATCGTCTATATTTGGCGGGGATAGGACAACATCGGATTAATAAGCATGATGATTAGCCTATGTGACATTGTTGTTGTCCACTCGTAGCAGGACCACTTAAAACTTAGTTCCGTCTGACCAGTTCCAACAACTCCATAAATGTTACGTAGCCTGCGAGTTTAGTTCAGGCTGTATACAATCGAGAGGTTTCATATATGCTCATTACTAAGTGGCTGTATACCATATGTGTCATGCAAGACCCATACGTCATACACTGACGTGGCAATCAGCTGACCAATGGGGCGGGTTATTTAAGCTCACCTAAATCTGAGTTCCTTCCGCTTTTTGTGTCCTGGTTTGTTGTCATGCAGCGTTTGATCCCAGCACCACCCCAGCACCACCAGTGGGCTCTGCTATTGATTCTGTTCCCCTTGGGGGGAAAGTTGTATTTCATCTAATCGTCTCGGCCAGGCCGAAAGGCATGAAGAGAGAGTATGTTTTGCACCTTGTCCGTCCGTCCGTCCGTCCGTCCGTCCGTCCGTCCGTCCGTCCGTCCGTCCGTCCGTCCGTCCGTCCGTGTGTGTGTCATTCTGACTGTGTACAGCTAATCTCCAGCACCGTTGGCAAGATCGCAGCAAAACTGTGCACGCACACTCCCTGGATGCCAGAGCAGAACCTATGGCCCTATTTTCGCCACCAGGAGGCCGCTTTTTGCAAAAAGAAAATTTGACAATACTCCTACAGATTTTGTCCAAACATCACGCAAATCGCAGTATCTCTATAGTCATAAAAGAAACGGGTCTTTCATATTTTTCATATTCAATCCTGATTGGCTAAGATTGGCTTCCAAAGTTTGCACGAGTGATCCGTTTTTAACAAAATGCCTCAAATCATGAACACAGCGTGCAATTTCCGTTCAAATCAGCCTCATGGTGGCGCTATAACAGGCCGATTCGTGTTTTTACCTATAACTGCACCGATCTGTGTAAAACTTTGTATGCGATTTTGTTTATATTACTCCTTCAGATTTTATCCGAATTTCACGCAAATCGGTACACATGATTTCTATAGCCATGTGATCAGGACGGATCTGTTAGATTATTCATATTCCATCCTGATTGGCTAAGATTGCAATCTAAAGTTTGTGGAAATGGCCCGTTTTCAACAAAATGCCACAAATCATGAACGCAGTGTCCGATTGCGGTGAAATTTTGCACGCACATACGCACTACGTTGAGGAACAAATGTCACCCTTTTAACATTGCCCTATTATAGCGCCACCAGGAGGCCGATTTTTGCACAAAAAAACATTACTCCTACTAATTATTCCAAACATCACGCAAATCGGTACACATTATCTCTATAGTGAAGTGATCAAGACGGATCCGTCGGATTTTTCATATTCCATCCTGATTGGCAGATTTCGAACATTGCTGGCCCACAATAACCTAGCTGATCTGGCTCCAAGGAGCACTTTTTCTAGTTTACAATGAGCTTATTTTGGGATGTGAAAATGCCTGGCTTGCCAGAGGACCAACATTTTAGTCAACCATATATGTCCTGAACTCTTCTCATAAAGTTCACTAACTCACCATGTGCGGAGGTGGCTCCCTAAAGACAGTTAGTAACAATGCATCGGCAGGTCCACATAGGAAGGTAATCTACATAAGGCGAAAACTGCAAGACAGTCAGACCCAGCAAACGGTACACAGCAAAGAAGAAACACGCCTAATGCAGTGTCTTGGTTCCATCACAGCGCTGGGCAGTTTAGCACGTGAAGTTTACAGACATATGTAGCTAAATATGACCATTATGATTTCCCCAGCAGATATCTTAGTTACAACAATATTGACTATTGAGCTAACAATGACAGTTTTTTTTTTCCTATGTGTGCTATTTATTCAGTTTTGGGAAACTATGAGCTCTATTAGCTTCTTAGCATGAGTTGGCTATATCATCCTGTCCGTGCATGTACAGCTCCTGTTAACCCTTGCATTGTGTTAGAAACCTGCTGACACTTTTGATGTTATCGGGTCAAATTTGACCTGAGTTGTGATAATTTTTTTCCCCCACCTCATAGCTGACTTGTTATGCATTCCTATCCATGTAAACACTTTTTTAAATATTATTTTGGGTGAGGGTTAGGGTTTCATCTTTCAATATAGCTTGTTTTCAATTATATGAAGGTGTGATATCCGAGAGCCAGTGCCCCACCGTGGGGCCACCATTAAATGTAAAAATTCACTCATTACATTTCCTATAATGAAGAAAATGGATAATGATCTAGCTATAATAGACGGGTGCATACCGCCATTCCGACATCCCACCATTCCGACATCCCGCCATTCCGACGTATCACCATTCCGACATACCACCATTCCGACATACCGCCATTCCGACATTTAGTCCCGCCATTCCGACAGTCCATAAATCCCAACTTCATTTTCATGGCTATATATATATATATATATATATATCTATATATATATATATATATATATATATATATATATATATATATATATATATATATATATAGTTAAAATTACATTATTGGATATATATATAAGGGGTGGCTTTAGGCAGGCTGGCTGGCTCCAGGCAGGCTCTCGGCTGGCTCTATAGGCAGGCTGCCTGGCTCGAGGCTGTCTAGATTGTCTAGATTCTTTCCATGCCAAAGTGACTGAATAATAATAATATTAATAAATTAATAAATAAATGCTTTCTATTTGAAATAAATGTTGTATTGTCTTTATCTCTCTCTCTCTCTCTCTCTCTCTCTCTCTCTCTCTGTCGAAATGCCAAAGCTGAGCAGCTTTGGCTATTTTCTATGGAATGCCAAAGCTGCCGTATCTAGATATAAATAAATAAATAAATAAATGAATTTATTTATTTTAGGGGCGTGGTTCTCACACAGCGACTGACGTAGACGGAAGTGAAATGAAGGGGCGGGGCCTCCATCTAAACTAGCTTGCGGGGGCGGGGTTTTCCAAGAGCTGGCGTGGGATCCATAATAACGCGGCATGGCGACCAGCTTGTAGATCTGCTATTTTCAAATGGCCGAAATGTACACACACACAGACACACTCACACAGTTTGGGGCAAATGCTTGCCCTCAAACATGATTTACTATTCTGTCCCTATCGGTACGTAACTCGGACGGCGCTGAGTAGGCTCAAGCGAACTTCGCAACGTTCGGCACGGCAACTCGCTCGCTTTAGCTCGCTCGGTGGTGCCTCTCGTGGCTCAAGTTCGCTTGAGACTGCGCGCCTCCGTCATGGTTTTGTCCATAACCAGTGGTGGAAAAAGTACCCACATTTTTTACTTAAGTAAAAATATCAATACTGCAATGTAGAAATACTCTGTTACAAGTAAAAGTCCTGAAATCTAAATGTACTTGAGTAAAAGTACAAAAGTATTGGCATCAAAATGTACTTAAAGTACCAAAAGTAAAAGTACTAAATGTCAGAGTCACATTTCACAAGTTCAAAAAGCATAAAACATCTTTTCAAAAATCTACAAGCTCACAATGTGGTTACTGTATGTTTTGTAATAATAATCAAAATCTACAAAGTAACTAGTAACTAAAGTTTTCAAATAATTGTAGTGGAGTAAAAGTACAATATTAACCTCTGAGATGTAATGGAGTAGAAGTAAAAGTATAGAAATTTGGAAATACTCCAGTAAAGTAAAAATACCTCAAAATCGTACTTAAGTACAGTACTTGAGTAAATGTACTTAGTTACTTTACACCACTGTCCATAACTATACTTTATCGGCAAAAAAAAAAGGTCAGCGGTTTTCATAAAAGGAGCATCAGCATTGGGATTCGATCACGTATAGTTGGGGTTGAGAGTCCAATGTTTAACGAGCGCGCCACCGTTCCAGTTACGAGATAAGGTTTTCCGCTCTATTAGAATGTGTTATCGGGTGGATTCCTTGTTTCTTTGGTGTTTCGACCAGGCGGGCCGTCCCGTTTACATGGTACATGTCCTGAGTAGTGATCATAAAGCAATAGGGGTAATAATAATAATCTCCATTAGGCACTTTACCCTTGTCGGAATGGTGGGACTATTCCCAAAATGGAACATTCCGCCACTCCGACACAGTGAACATAACTTTGTCGGAGTGGCGGAATGTGTTTTTTTATGGATGGTACCGCCACTCCGACAATTAGAAGTCAATGTCGGAGTGGCAGCATGTCGGAATGGAGGGTGAACCCCATAATGGACTAATTAAGTTATTCTTGGAACTCACTTCCAAAAATAACTTCAGAAATTGTTAATTATTATTAAAAATAAATATGCGGTATTAAGGGTCAAAATTGACCCATATACCATAGAAGGTAAAAAGTCATTTATTTTTTATAAACCCAAACGTTATTTTACACTTAATGGCAAAGTGAGGACACGTTTCTCTCACTCTCAAACATTTAAACATTGAATATTGACCATTTGGGGGGAATTGAGCCACACTTCTCTGCCGTGTCATATTTGACCCTTAACACCACAGATGTCACTTTTTTTATAGAGACCATCAGAATTAACTAAAATGGTGGCATATAATTTTGTTGCATTAAAATAGCTGTTTCTGAGGATAGTATGAAGCCTGTATTAATTACCATACACAGAATCCATTTATGGAACATTTGAAAGTGATTTATTAGCTTGGTAAAGCTTAGTGCTTACTTTTTGTTTTGTTATCAAGTCATTATGTAGCCCAGTCTAAAAACTAATCTCATAATTCATTTAGACTATAGACTTAAATTCATGCTATAAATAAATGGGTTAAAACATTCAAAACATTATTCTAAAAAGTCTAACTTCATATGGTTTAATAGGGTAAAATATATATGGAAGAATGCCATGTATTAAAATAGGAAACTAATCCCCAGTCCTTTGAGTTAAAACCCTGTAAACAGTGCAGAAGGGCATAGTTTGTTTGCAATGTACATGGCACAGCACATGTCTGTAGGCTCACAACCTATCTTGTTAGCAGCATGTGTCAATCTTGAGTTTCTTTTGTTTTGATTTGTTCGTGCTTAATTGACAGCCAATCAGAGTCCAGTCCCAGGTGGAGGGGTGGGTTCTCCAAGCCTGCTAGGGAGCAGGTGTTTCAAATGAGTTAATCAGCCTGCTAGGGCACAGGTTTTCTAAATCAGACAATCAGTCATTCTACCAGAGACAGAGAGAGTGAGAGGTCACATTTTGTGCAGTGTGACCTGTGTGAAGAAAATGCCAGTTTGTAACTTTGGTTGACGACAAGTTATCCTGTGGTGTGAACTGTGTTGATCTACAAGAGGTAAATATATGCCTGTAGTGTTTCTGTGCTGTAACCAAAGTGTTGGAGTGAAACAGTTAATGTGTTTGTTAATCGCCATAAGCAATTAGCACCTTCACAACATTCAAATGGCTATGTATTGTGTTGTAAATGCAGTAGCTTGGCATTATATATGATTGGTCAAGTACAAGCTACAACTATCTCTTCATGATATAGCATACTGGACTTGTTACTTAGCTGATATATTTGCTTTAGGATACTGACAAGTGTGAGCTTCAAGACTTTGCCCTGCTGAAGAGTGACTGTCCTGCTGTTTCTTCTGGAGTGTTTCATCGCGTGTCATCGCCACTGTTCCCTTTGCTGCATTCCCCCCATCATGCGGTAACCCCTCACCATTCCCCTTCTAACCCTATACCTGGACTTGTGAGTGAGTACTGTACTGTGCACGTGCATTTTATTTTCTGCTTGGTGAACAAGTGAAGCGGCCACCACCGTTTGTAGGCCTCAACGCACCCAAGCTACAACTCAGGCCTGCAACGAGCGTTCAGTTAGGGTCACTAAAAGGACATTGAGTTGCAGTCAGGTGTGTGTGTGTGAGTGCGAGTGGGGCCCATTATTGTGTGTGACCTGTTATTTGTTTATCCACATTTATTCACAATTCTTGTTATGCTTTTATTTTGTGCTGCATTGAGAGACTATTGTTTTTTGGTGTAATAAATACCCCTACCTACATTAGGTAGTTAAAGGTAAAGTAACCTTGTTGTGTCATAGCTCGTAGAGAATTCATGTATGGTAATTATATAATTCATGTTGATTAATGCTTGTTTAGAAAAGTAGTTAAAAGCAGGAAACAAGTTAAAAACATACTTTAAAGGAGTATAATTTCATTATATTCTAACTTTATTTGGAGGCACCAGCCAGTTGAATTAAAATTAAATAAGTACAGATTAAAATAGTTAAAGAGTTAGACTACAGGTAGTCGCGCCATTTTATTAAAACGAACCCAGGCCCCGCCCAGAGTACTACTACACAAGAATCCTCATAGCTACCTGGGACGGGTGTTACACATTGGAGGCACCACTGAGATTGTTACCAACATAAATTGAGCTAAGTGACACACAAGTAAAAGATTGTTGTTCTTTTAATTGCAGTGAATAAATAGTGAATAGTCCCAAAACCTAAAAACTCTTTGTGAAAATGTAGTTAAGCACGTTGCAAGTATGACCAGCCAAACGAGCAGTCCAACACAGTCGGATTTAGTTGATTGGTGCAGGGGAGAGGGATTAGAAATAAGAAAAGCTCTCTTTTTTTTTTTTTTTTTTTTATTACATTTTTATCCCGCGATTTTGTAACCCTATTTTTTACACCCAGTGCTAATTGTCTATGTAATCCTGGGCACTACCTTCCCTCTGCCAACCTAGGGAGGCCAGGGCCGAGCTCATGCCTCCTTCAATGCATGAGAGCCAACTGACCTTCTTGTCACCTGACAGGGGAGAGTTTCCCTGCTTGGACGTAGCGCGTGGAAGGAACACGTTATTCCAACCAGTTCCCTTCCCCTCCATCAGGCGCCCCGGCTGGCCAGGGGGAGGCAGTATAGTGACCAGGATTACTGCATGTTTTTGTGAGGGTACCTACCCTAGGAGACACGGGGAGAACATACAAACTCCACACAGAAAGGCCATTTCGCCAACCCCACCTAGGGTATGGGCACTGATGACGCGGAGGAGAGAACACGCCCCCAGCTCCTGGAACGTTCCAACGCTTAATGGAGAAAGCCGTTGGAGACATGCACCTCCTTCAAGTCCTTGTGTACTTGGACGATATAATCGTCTTTGGCAAAACGCTTGAGGAGCATGAGCAGCGCCTACTCAAGGTCCTAGATAGGCTCGAAGAAGTAGGCCTGAAAATCTCAATTGACAAATGCCAATTCTGTCAACCTCAAGTGAAATACGTGGGTCACATTGTTTCCGAGTCCGGAATCGCCACAGACCCGGAGAAGGTGGAAGTGGTGAAGCATTGGAAGGAGCCCACCGATCTCAGATCTCTAAAGTAATTCCTAGGTTTTTGCGGCTATTATCGCCGTTTCATTGCCAATTACTCTGTTATTGTCCGTCCTCTTACCGAACTTACCAAAGGCTACCCACCAACTCAGCGTGAGACTAAGGCCCGAATGGGGAAAGACCCAAACAAGACCTACTTCAAAGAGTCAGAGCCTTTTGGAGAGCGTTGGGATGACGCCTGTCACAATGCCTTTTATAAGATCATTGAGTGCCTGATTAATGCCCCTGTGTTAGCATTCGCTGACCCTTCTAAGCCCTACATTTTGCATGTAGATGCTAGCATGAATGGCCTTGGCGCCGTGTTGAATCAGGAGCACCCAGATGGCCTCAGACCAGTGGCCTTTGCCAGTCGTAAACTTAGTGGTCCTGAGCAACGCTACCCTATCCACCAGCTGGAATTTCTGGCGTTAAAGTGGGCAGTGGTGGACAAGTTCCATGACTACCTGTATGGTGCTAAGTTTACTGTAAGAACCGACAATAACCCGTTAACGTATGTCCTTACGTCAGCCAAGCTAAATGCAGTAGGACATCGTTGGCTTGCTGCCCTAGCCACCTACGACTTTACCGTCCAGTATCGTCCAGGGCGTCACAATATTGATGCTGATCTACTGTCCCGGCAGTATGACAAAGAGGCTACGGGCTGGACAAACATCCTACCGTCAGGTATCAAAGCCATCTGTCAGCGAGCTTGTGGCAATGAAGCACACGTCAGACTAGTCGAGCAACTAGGGGTTCCAGCAACTGTGGTGCCTGAAGCCTATGCCTTCCCAGTGAACCTAAGCCTAAGCACCATCGACCAGCTGACCCCGAAAGACCTAGAGACAGCTCAAGATCTAGATCCAGTGATTGGACCTGTGAAAAAGATGATTGAAACAAACCAGAAACTGACTCATACTAAGAGCGATCCCCCTGATGTCGCCTTACTCATCCGTGAGGGGAGCAAGCTTGAGTCACGGGATGGAATACTCTACAGAGTAACAAAGAAAGTGTCTGGAAGGAAGATTAGACAGCTTGTCTTGCCTGAAAGATACCGGATTGTGGTGTTAAGATCACTACACGATGAGTGTGGGCACATGGGAGTGGAACGAACCACCGAACTGATCAAAGACATGTTCTACTGGCCGCGTCTGACAAGTGAGGTGGAGCAGTACATCCGCACCTGTGGAAGATGCATCTCTAGAAAGACTCTTCCTCACCGTGCCTCACCACTAAACCAAATAACTAGTGATGGCCCCTTGAATTTAGTCTGTATTGACTTCCTACAGATAGAGCCAGATTCCAAAGGTACGGCTAATGTCTTAGTTGTGACGGATCACTACACCCGCTATGCACAGGCATTTCCTACCAAGGACCAAAAAGCCCTCACTGTAGCAAAAGTCTTGTGGGAAAAATACTTTGTGCATTACGGTCTACCTGCGCGGATACACTCTGATCAAGGCCGAGATTTTGAGTGTCGGTTGATCAAGGAGCTCCTGTCCATGCTTGGGATCCGTAAGTCACGTACCTCCCCATACCATCCGCAGGGTGATGCCCAACCAGAGCGATTTAACCGAACTCTCCTGGCGATGCTTGGTACCCTGGATATAAAAAAGAAGCAATGTTGGAGCCAGCACATCAGTCAGCTTGTACACGCGTACAATTGTACTAGGAATGATGCTACTGGTTACTCTCCATATTGTCTCATGTTCGGGAGAGAAGCACGGCTGCCAGTCGATATCTGCTTTGGTACGTCACCAGACGGAGAGGGTGAGTCATCTCATCTGCAGTACGTCGCCCAGATGAGAAAGGAGTTGCAGAGTGCCTACAAGCTAGCATCTGAGGCAGCTACAAAGAGTCACCTGAGAAACAAGTCATACTATGACCAGCGTGTGAGGGATTTGCCCTTGGGAGTAGGTGACAGAGTCCTTATCCGGAATGTTGGGCTCAAAGGCAAGCACAAACTGGAAGACCGATGGAAACCAACACCATATGTGGTGGTGAAGAAGCTGCCGAACCTGCCAGTGTACAAGGTCAAACCAGAAGGCTCTGGTGTAGGCATAGTCAAGACTCTGCACCGAGACCATCTGTTGCCCATAGGTTACCTGGTACGGATGTCCAATCCTCCTGATGATACAGGGCCTGTCAAAAGAAAACCTGTCACCAGATCGCAGCATGCCCGACGGAGTCACAGACCAGCTACGTCTGCTGATCAGTTTTTGGAAAGTGACACAGACTCATCAGGCGAAGAGTTTGGAACTAGCCATAGTCCTCAAGCTTTGGATGTGGACGAGGTCCGGAGACACCTCTCTACAACCTCTCAAGCCCCTAATGATTCAGAGAGCCAAGAGGAGGAGGACTCTGAAGCCTCGGATCAAGCGGCTATAGAAACTGATGATGAGGAATCCCCTGAAGGCACAGCACCTTCTACGGATGACGAGGAACCCGCTGAAGGCACTGACCCTTCTAGAGTAGCATCTGATGCAGAAGAGATGAGTGATGATGCTGTGGAGGAACCGGAGCCAGATTCAGAAGTAGGAGAAAGCTCAGTCCCTACACGTGTCACAAGGAGTAAAGAAGCTCCTAGTAGCAGAAAGTCCCACAGAGAATCAAAACCAGTCATACGATTGACTTACGATAAGCCTGGTGACCCATCCAATGAACCAGTTACCATCATGCATCGTGGAATGGTCATTGAGTTCAAGCTAAATCCCCAAGACACCAGAAAACCAGTTAAGAAGTCTAAACCAAGCCGGATGTCATCTGAGGATGATAGAACGAAGCACCCTACCAAGCTGAAGAAGAAAGGTGTCAGATGAGGGCATCTTGACGGTCAGAAGGGGGAGGGTGTAGCCCAGTCTAAAAACTAATCTCATAATTCATTTAGACTATAGACTTAAATTCATGCTATAAATAAATGGGTTAAAACATTCAAAACATTATTCTAAAAAGTCTAACTTCATATGGTTTAATAGGGTAAAATATATATGGAAGAATGCCATGTATTAAAATAGGAAACTAATCCCCAGTCCTTTGAGTTAAAACCCTGTAAACAGTGCAGAAGGGCATAGTTTGTTTGCAATGTACATGGCACAGCACATGTCTGTAGGCTCACAACCTATCTTGTTAGCAGCATGTGTCAATCTTGAGTTTCTTTTGTTTTGATTTGTTCGTGCTTAATTGACAGCCAATCAGAGTCCAGTCCCAGGTGGAGGGGTGGGTTCTCCAAGCCTGCTAGGGAGCAGGTGTTTCAAATGAGTTAATCAGCCTGCTAGGGCACAGGTTTTCTAAATCAGACAATCAGTCATTCTACCAGAGACAGAGAGAGTGAGAGGTCACATTTTGTGCAGTGTGACCTGTGTGAAGAAAATGCCAGTTTGTAACTTTGGTTGACGACAAGTTATCCTGTGGTGTGAACTGTGTTGATCTACAAGAGGTAAATATATGCCTGTAGTGTTTCTGTGCTGTAACCAAAGTGTTGGAGTGAAACAGTTAATGTGTTTGTTAATCGCCATAAGCAATTAGCACCTTCACAACATTCAAATGGCTATGTATTGTGTTGTAAATGCAGTAGCTTGGCATTATATATGATTGGTCAAGTACAAGCTACAACTATCTCTTCATGATATAGCATATGGACTTGTTACTTAGCTGATATATTTGCTTTAGGATACTGACAAGTGTGAGCTTCAAGACTTTGCCCTGCTGAAGAGTGACTGTCCTGCTGTTTCTTCTGGAGTGTTTCATCGCGTGTCATCGCCACTGTTTCCTTTGCTGCATTCCCCCCATCATGCGGTAACCCCTCACCATTCCCCTTCTAACCCTATACCTGGACTTGTGAGTGAGTACTGTACTGTGCACGTGCATTTTATTTTCTGCTTGGTGAACAAGTGAAGCGGCCACCACCGTTTGTAGGCCTCAACGCACCCAAGCTACAACTCAGGCCTGCAACGAGCGTTCAGTTAGGGTCACTAAAAGGACATTGAGTTGCAGTCAGGTGTGTGTGTGTGAGTGCGAGTGGGGCCCATTATTGTGTGTGACCTGTTATTTGTTTATCCACATTTATTCACAATTCTTGTTATGCTTTTATTTTGTGCTGCATTGAGAGACTATTGTTTTTTGGTGTAATAAATACCCCTACCTACATTAGGTAGTTAAAGGTAAAGTAACCTTGTTGTGTCATAGCTCGTAGAGAATTCATGTATGGTAATTATATAATTCATGTTGATTAATGCTTGTTTAGAAAAGTAGTTAAAAGCAGGAAACAAGTTAAAAACATACTTTAAAGGAGTATAATTTCATTATATTCTAACTTTATTTGGAGGCACCAGCCAGTTGAATTAAAATTAAATAAGTACAGATTAAAATAGTTAAAGAGTTAGACTACAGGTAGTCGCGCCATTTTATTAAAACGAACCCAGGCCCCGCCCAGAGTACTACTACACAAGAATCCTCATAGCTACCTGGGACGGGTGTTACAATTATAAACACATTCTCATTTACAATGGTGGCTGGGCAAGTGACAGGCCAGTGTACTAGCAACTGCAACCACAGAGGGGTGTGCAGATAAGTCCAAACTTAAAGCATTTGCAGTATCCAGAACATGCTTTTTTACATCCACATCGTGTCAGCTTCTGGCATAATTTGGCAAACAGGACTGCACAAGAGTGACTGCCCCATATATGTCCTGCTTGGAATGCACTTCACTTGCATTCACTTCCTTGTAGGAACTACTTCTATGAAGTTCTATCGTACATGAGTACTATGAACTCCTCCATGACTTGCATATGTTTATCATTTATTGCAACAGGTGTTGAACCTTATAATTTGGAGAAGTTGTCTGCCATGCTGACCTTTTTCCCTTTCCATGGAAGGACGAAACTGTGTGGCATCCCCTGAATGCATGAAAGAAGCAAAGACCTGATGACTTTGATTCAATAGCTGATGCAATTTCATGAACGGGGATCCATCTGAGATCCTTCCCTCCTTCCAAAGGCAATCCACAGCTAATTCAAGCCAAGTCTCTGAACAAGTGAAACTGTTATGTCAACAATGTCAGTATCTGAGGCAGAGCTGCAGAGGATAGCATCTGACACATCATGATTCGCAGCTCAGATACTGACGTTGTTGTCATAGCAGTTGCACTTGTTCATATTAACCCTTGCATTGTGTTAGAAAACTGCATCCACTTGTGGTGTTAGCGGGTCAAATTTGACCCAGATTTAAATCAGCCCAAAATACAAAAAAAAAAAATAGTATTTTCATTATTTTGTTTCTCCCACCTCATAGCTGACTTGTAATGCATTCATATCCATGTAAACACTTTTTAAAATATTATGTTGGGTTAAGGCTAGGGTTACATCTTTCAATATATCTCGTTTTCTATTATAAAAATGTTAAAATTCACTCATTACATTTCCTATAATGAAGGCAATGGATAATGATGTTATCTAGCTATAATAGAATAATAATTAGAACACACTTCCAAATTATTATTTTTTTTAATCTTGTTTTTTGTTGCATTAAAATGGCTATTTCTGAGGATACCATGAAGCCTCGTTCCAATAAAGAAATGTAAAGGGTACTTTTTACCTATTCAAACTTGAAAGCGGGTCAAAAAAGACCCTAACACAATGGAAGGGTTAAGTAAGTCTGAGACTTATTGTCAGTATCAGCTGAGAACGCAGGGGTCTTATAGACCCCCTGGTATTGCTGAGGTGGAGCGCCACACTCACCGTACCTACTCATACACTGATCCTGATTGAATCCATGACCATGTGATCCGAAGGTGAAAGCTCTACCGACTGAGCTAACCAGACACAAAGACTTGGCTTGAAAAAGCTGTCGAAGGACCTCAGATGGATCCCCCTTCATGAAAATGCATCAGCTATTGGATCAAAGTCATCAGGTCTTTGCTTCTTTCATGCGTTCAGCAGTTTTGTCCACAAAACAAAAAAGAGAAAAAGGTCAGCACCTGTTTGAGAAAATATCCCTATATCTAAGTTTTTGTATTTATTGGTGAACATATTGAAAAGTCTGTCGCCCTAGGTCATTAAAAAGCTACCAAATCACTTTAAAATGGGCTATAAATTGATTCTGTGTATGGTAATTAATAAAAATAAATGTGCTACAAGCTCATGTACATTTATACAATTTATCGGCAGCCATATTGGAAAATATGCCGCAATATTGGAACCAATTTTTTTTAATTTATCTTACTTGGTAGAAATACCTTCAGAACATATTCTCCTATATTAAAATAAGGGGTAAATCAAAGATTTACAGCCCCAGCAAAGTTATATAGTCCAAAATGTTGGCCCAGTTGCAGCCATTTTGAAAACTGGTGGTGGTCATCTTGAAATCTTAGGATTTTTGCGTGGCCAGAGGTCGATTATCAATTAGGGTTATATGAAGGACATCTGTGCCAAATTTCTCACTTGTATCACCAAGTGCACTATCGTGTATTGAAAACGGCAATTTCCCGCCGTACTAACATGCAAGTATCTGACAATGTAAAAAGTCAGAATACCAACTTTGAGGCCGTATTGTGTTTTAAAAAAGATAGGTTACTAGCATAACCCCGGTTCTATGAAATACGAAGCGAGAAGTCTCGCTATGGGAGAGCGCCCTCTAGTGCGAACACAGAAGCATTATCTTGATATACTTCCAGACAGGAAACCCCCTGGCTGGATCCTGATTCGTTCCCCTGACCCAGAATTCCCGCCCTACACTCTATATAATCAGGGGACAAACTTACGCTCAGTCCTTCAGAATAAGACTTCTCTTCTCGTCTGCTACAACAAGAAGGGTGTCCTTTGCGAGACCTCTCGCTTCGTATTTCATAGAACCGGGGTTACGCTAGTAACCTATAGTTCTATAATTCAATACTCCGCTTCGAGGTCTCGCTATGGGAGAGGTCTGATGAACTCCCTGATTGTTTAATCCGAAGTTTGGAGCCACCAGCCAAGGCGTTAAATGCCTGGAAGCTACACCTAGGACCGTGCTCGCCACTAGGGGCGCAGCCACGTCCCAAGTGCCCAAAAAAACAGGCAAGGCTCCAGCCCCGCTGGAACCCGCACTGACCATGGCCCAACCACAGGGCGGGGATAGTATGGGCCTCTGACCCCGGCTCAGCTGGGGACAAGGACACTAAAGCAGATGTACACCATCGCCCAGGGGCAAACCCCTCACTGGGCGCTCTGGGTGCGGGCAGAAGATTTCACCCCTTGCCTGCGTCAACATATCCCTACGTGATGGCAGCGGCCAAGGATGATCGTATAAGAGAGGTGTGATATCCGAGAGCCAGTGACCCCACCGTGGGGCCACCAGTATCACACTCAGTCCCTCATCCCTTACTCTAGCGAGTTTGGGTGCCATGAGGGGCAGAGGAGTGTGATGCTGGAGGCAGGAGTCAAAAGACGTCATTGGAGGTGTGGGAACACAAAAAACAGCCGTCAAAAGACATCATTGGCAGGGAATTAATTAATGTAGCACAGTGTCGATATGTTATCAGTTCGCACCCAGCCCCGAAGGAAAGGGAGAAAATGCCTTTGTGCCAGAAAAAACGCAAATAATTCAAGGTAGATTATGTGGCAGGTTTGTAAACTGGGTGACTACACCCCTGGCAATTCTGCCATTGTGGGTGCACGGCATCCCACCTAGGCAGGCGGGCATCCGTGGTGATAACTTGTCTAGAGGTAACCAGACCCATCGGAACCCCCACCGAGAGGAACCGTGGGTCCCTCCAGCGGTTAACTGCTCTCACACATCCCTCTGTGACTAACACTTTTCGGTAGAGATGACGGCTGGGATTGCCCCTGGCCACCATCCACCATTGAAATGGTCTCATATGTAGCCTCCTCATTCGGATCAACGAAACGAAAGAAGCCATGAGACCCGCCATTCTCATGTATGTTTTCAGAGTGACTCTGCGGCCCACTCTGAACTGTAACAGGCATGATTGAAAAGATTGGAGCCTTTCTTGTGAAAGGCGGGCAATAAATGACGTGGAATTCAGAGTTATGCCTATGAAAGACGTCGTTTGTGTGGGTAGCAACACGCTTTTCTCGTAGTTGATCATGAAACCAAGGTTCAGTAGATGATCCACCACGTGTAGCGTGTTCTGCTGCGCCTCATCACGTGAGTCCGCCTGCAGTAACCAGTCATCAATGTACATGGATATACGCATTCCTTCTTGACGAAGGGGGGTGATAGCCACCATTGTACATTTGACAACTACCCTTGGACTAAGGGACAGACCAAACGGTAGGACCGTGTACTCATAAACCTTACCCTTGAAACCAAACCGCAGGAATTTCCTATACAGTGGGTAGATGGGGATGTGAAAATAAGCATCTTTTAAATCTATGGTCGTGAACCAGTCACCCTGTCAGATCGAGTGCAGGAGAGACACCGTGGTCAACATCTTAAATTTGAATACCTTTAGATATCTATTCAGCGCCCTTAGGTCCAGTATGGGCCTCAGCCCCCCCCCCTTTACTGACCAGAAAATAGCGTGAGTAAAACCCGCTATTCGCCTGGTGTGGGGGTACCTCACTATGGCACGTTTCTCTAGCAGGGAGAGGATCTGTACCTGCAGGACATCGCCCGCCGGGCCTCGGTCCTGTGAGAAGAGTATTTTCTCAAAGGGTGGAAGCCTCGCAGCGAACTGTAAAACGTACCCCTTAGATATCGTGCGGAGCACCCCCTCTGGAGTCTGGTTTTCGAGGGGTGCTGGTGTCCCGGCTCGTCTGGGTGCAGGCACGGTGGGCTGGGCTGCACTGGGGATGGAGGCCCTCAGGGTTCCTCCCTGCTCCTGCCCTAGTATCCAGGTGGCTGTGAGGGTGGCGATGGTGTACCCAAACAGCCCATCCTGTTTATTATTTTTGGGCGGTGAAACCGCCCCTATAAGTGAGATTTGGAAAAATGTACATTTTCCTGCGCTGTGATCTGGGCCCAGGAAATTTGTAGAATTATCCTGCGCTGTGATTGGCCAATCACAGTCTATTCAGGACTGTGATTGGCCAGTGTCACATGACACATGTGCATAGCCCTATATAAGAAACCATAACGTGAAAAAAACCAAAAATTTGTTTTTTTCACGTTATGGTTTCGTCCATCATAAAGAGTGTTTCAATAAATGTATTTATTGGGCGGTGAAACCGCCCCTATAAGTGAGATTTGGAAAAATGTACAAATATCTTGGGCAGTGAAACCGCCCCTAAAAGTGAGGTTTGGAAATGTGTACAATTATCCTGCGCTGTGATTGGCCAATCACAATCTATTCAGGACTGTGATTGGCCAGTGTCACATGACACATGTGCATAGCCCTATATAAGCAACCATAACTTGAGAAAAACCATAAATTGGTTTTTCTCAAGTTATGGTTTCGTCCATCATAAAGAGTGTTTCAATAAATGTATTTATCTTTTGTACATGATTGGTTGACTCCATTCAGTATTGTGATTAGCTAGCAAGACACCGCCCACTTCACACAGGGTGTGATTTTTTTTTGTACATGATTGGTTGACTCCATTCAGTATTGTGATTAGCTAGCAAGACACCGCCCACTTCACACAGGGTGTGATTTTTTTTTAAACGTTTTGTTTATTAGTTTTAGTTTTTTTTGCATACTCACAAGTAATACAGTAATTACTGAAGCAAATAAACAGAGTATCTCCAAAGGGTCAAAATAATTAAGTTACAGGACAAATCTCAAGTATGAAAAAATATAAATTGAATAGGATATAAACAGCAAAACAAGACAACAACAAAACCAACATACATAAAGGAACACAACAACAGACAACAAAACAAATACAAAACTTAAAATCTCCAATAACACGAATATATAAAAGAAAAAGTCCATGGTCTATCAACATACACACAGGTATGTTCATTGAAAGCAATGTACATGTCAGTGAGGTGTCAAGCAGGTATACACCAAGGGTTTATCACAACAGATAGGCTACTGCCATATATACAGGTTACAGACTCAATCAGGTTCCGTTGGGGGTTCAAGTGCAAGATTATCAACGTGCGAAGCCCATCCTAGTTAACGGGTTGGTCCAAGACACCAATTCGCTCCGCCTCGGAGAGGCGGGAGAGGACTAGCCACCTAGCCCTCTCCGTGGCCACCAGGAACGCCATGGCACGGCCGATGGCAGCCAGGACTGCAGCGTTGAGGAGAAGAGCCTCGTCGCTCAGCCGCCGGAGCTCCTGCATCTGCCCGGGCGTAGGCTTATCCTTTGCGGTCTTGAACAGTTGCGTCGTCGAGGCCCCCAGGAGCACAGAGGAGTTGAGTGCCTAGGACCGTGCCTAGGACCGTGTAGACTTTGGGGTTGAGGGCCAAGAAGTCTCTGTTGTGTCTCGAAGAGAAGCTCGGTCCCCTGGCCAGACCCTCTGCGCTGGGGGGCAGGAGGTGCGCGGCCAGGGCTGCCTCCACCTGTGGGATTGGTCAGCCCCTCGTCTAACTCCCTCAGGCATTTGAGACCCTTGAGGGCCGGAACGGGAGAGGAGTAGGGTTTTTTTCACGATTTGCGGAGGGAGTCCTTGGTGGCGGGCGTAAGGGGAATGAGATCCCTCGTCGTCCGGTTTGTCCTAGCTCCGCCTATGGCGTCAAGAAGGGAGGCCTGATGTGGAGCCCTCTCCTCTGGACGAGGCCACACCACGCCTGAGCGTACCGCCGCTCGATGGAACAGCTTGTGTAGGCTAGCGTCGTCGAGTTCCAGGCCAGGTTCCATCAAGGGGCTTTGCCTTGTGGTGGATGGCCTTTGTGTAGATGGCAGGGAGGCCCTGTCGCAGGAGGTGGGAATGATGTCGTCATCGTCCTCCACTGGAGAGTCGAGTGAGATGTGGTCGTCCTCGTCCCCCTCCTCCATGGCCTCGTCGTGGAGATCCTCGTAGACGCGGTCCTCCAGTTCCACGTCGGAGATCGGGACAACCGCTTTGGCCCCTGCCCCGACTCGAGGCTGGGGATGGTGCGCGGTGCGGCCCCTGTGCGATCGCTAGGTCCCTCCCCCGGAACGACCCCTGGGGGGTCCGGAGATAGAGGCGAGGTCGCGACGGGGAACTTGTTTAGTCGCTTGCGGAGAAATTTTGTGTCCGTATCCCCGCAGATCGGGCAGAAGGCCGCTCCCTTGATGAGTCCCCGTCTTGCGTGGTTAATGCCCAGGCAGGCCACACATTGTGTGTGTCTGTCGTATCCAGAGATCAACCGATCCCCGATCCTAGGAGCACATGTCTCCGCCAGGTCAGGTAGGTTATTGTGGCCTCCTGGTGGCGCTATAATAGGCCAATGTGTTTTGGGTGACATTTGCTCCTCAACATAGTGTGAATTGTGCGTGCAAAGTTTGACCGTAATCGGACGCTGCATTCATGATTTGCATTAGCATTTTGTTCAAAACAAGCCACTACTGCAAACTTTAGATGTCAATCTTAGCCAATCAGGATGGAATATGAAAAATCAAACACATCCGTCTTGATCACATGACTATAGAGATCATGTGTACCGATTTGTGTGAAATTTGGATAAAATCGGAAGGAGTAATATGATTTTTTTTTTGTATACATAAGTCGGCCTCTTGGTGGCGCTATAAAAGGCAGATGTGAAAAATGCAGGGCAAAGGTTTTTCCTTGGCCTCTAGGGAGTGTGCTTACAAAGTTTTACACAGATCGGTGCAGTTATAGGTAAAAACACGAATCGGCCTGTTATAGCGCCACCATGAGGCTGATTTGAACATTTTCAAGTGGCATTTCTTCCTCGGCATAGTGGAAATATGCGTGCAAAATTTCAAGGAAATTGCATGCTGTGTTCATGATTTGAGGCATTTTGTTCAAAACGGAGCACACCTGCAAATTTTGGAAGCCATTTTTAGCCAATCAGGATGGAATATGAAACATTTGAAAGACTCGTTTTAATGACTATAGAGATACTTTGTACCGATTTGCGGGATTTTTGGACAAAATCTGTAGGAGTACTGTCAAAAAATATGTTTTGCACAAATCGGCCTCCTGGTGGCGCTATAAAAGGCCCATGTAAAGAATTTGGGGCAGAGGTTCTGTTGTGGCATCCAGGAAGTGTGTGTGCACAGTTTCACTGCGAGCAAGCCAACGGTGCCGGAGATTAGCTGTACAGACAGAATGACGGACACACGGACGGACGGACAGGGGGTAAAACATACTCTCTCGCCATGCCTTTTGGCCTGGCGGACACAATAATGCTTCTGTGTTCGGGCTAGAGGGCACTCTCCCATAGCAAGACCTCTAAGCAGAGTATTGAATTACAGAAATGTAAATGCACTTTTATGTTTGTTTTACACCAAAGAAAAAAAACTCAACCAGAAAATGTACCAATGTACCTATCAATCAACATCAATCTTTATTCAAATTATTTGAATAATTGTAGTTGAGAAGTTCTTGCTACCCTCCTTGCACGCAAGCACACACGCACGCACACATGCACCCACACACACACACACACACACACACACACACACACACACACACACACACACACACACACACACACACACACACACACACACACACACACACACACACACACACACACATGCACGCACCTACAGTTATACGCCCTCTGGAGCGATAATCATTCTAATCATTAACTAGAATGATTCATCCTAGTTAATATTTCACCTATAACAACAGTACATGTCTTTCTTTGGTTGCACAACTGACTTTCAGGAGAGACCAGACGACCATTTTTGAAATTTGTTGGAATTCTTTTGCGATTGCCGTTGGTGCTGGTGGTATTGTTGTATTGATAATGGGTTGTCTTCAAAGTAAAGTTCTATACTTATAGTATTATTCTCTTACCATTTCCAACAGTATCAAGCTAAGGAAATTAAAGATACCGTAATTTAAGACACACTGGAACACATCAGGGAAACAACACATTTGTAACAAGTTGAATCTGCAGTGGAAATGTAGATCATTAAAATGTTAATGGCAGGTACATACGTCTTTCACCAGTTATAATACTGAATGTTTTTTTCCCCTGATTGTTTTATGACTATATGTAACACTATATGTTTTTTTCCATGACACCATACACAATTAATCAGGGTCAAAGGGACAGCTTTGCACATTAGCTTTTGTAAATAAAAATGAAAGAACAAACCATACAAACAACCTTGGGGTTCTGTTTCATGTTTTGTGTAAGGTCTATGAGAAATAGTTTGCCAATAATAGTGGCAAAATTATGATGCCTTTATGAACAGTACTTTGAAGAGTGTTTTGGGGCCATGTTGGTACAGTAGCTGAACAGGCCAGCCCACATTATTATATCATCCTTGGTGTGATTCCTGCTAAAGCTGTGTTGTATGTCTTTCACCCTGCACTCAGCTTCCTGTCTTTTTACGCTTTCCTGTCTAACTAAAGCAAAAGCTGCCTAAATAATGAAACAAGTATTGAATTTGAATTCTCTGGTGAGTGAGTACAATGTTAAGGAGAAATGATTTTGGGGTGCAAGTCTTAAGTCTAAAGCTAGTCTGCATTTCCTTATCAATAATGACATTACAATTAAGTGAAATTTGAGGAGTACTGGGTTAGTATTTAAAAGTATTGACTGGAGGGAACGTTAACTTGTTTATGTTTTAATTATAATATTATCTTCAACAGATGGAGCAAAGACGGCAAGTGACCTCGAATCAGTTAAAGGTTAATTGGCCTCTTTCCTGTTGCACCACCATTAATCACAAATTTCCTCTTTGGTCATGAAATTCACATCCATGACCACCAGTGGATGCTGCCCCATCGGTGATCAGTGGCTTATCCTTTTGGTCAAATTTGTAATTTAATTATTGTATTTTATTTAAACATTTTAAAGTGTAGATTATGCTTTATAAATGTATACATTTGTGTACTATGGTAACTTATTGTTTTATAATATTGTTATCTTAAACAGATATAGCGCAGAAAGCAGAGGACCCTGGAAGTTCACCACATGGTCAAGGTGAATGCATTGCAATTACCTTAAATCTGTTCAGATGACAATCAAACATTGTTTACTCAATGTTATAACTGAAAAAAAGAGAAGGGCTGGATAATATAACCTTTAACGCACCTGTACGCAAATTGCATATGACATTAATCTATTTGACATCAAGTCAGTGATGTATCATTTGATTCATATATTACATCACTGTTGAACACACTTTGTGAAGCTGCGTTAATGTGACTCTACTATTCTTTATGATCCCAAGATAGGTGGTCATTGGTCATAATGTATAGTGAAAGTTAAATTAGTCTACCTGATATGACAACATAATTATACCCTCAAATTGCTTGTTGTGTGCATATACTATGTAGTAAATGGACCATTCGCTAAGCCCCCCCCATTGCAATGGTCCAATGCTAGTTTAGCAACCTTTACTATTCGCCATAGGCTCGGACACGCTCCCATTCATACCATAGGAGTCAACATAATCTAGTCCACACGATAAATAGCAACATTAATACAAAATAATAGAAGTACCATAATAACATTATGTTGAAACATTGCTGCTGGGTGACCAGCAACAGTTATTTCACGTACCGAGAAAGGTTGTAGGGGCATTCTATATCCCTTTCCCAAAGCTCACAAGTGCACTGACAAATATACTGGCTGTTTGTTGCCACACACACACACACACACACACTTAAGGAGCTTGCACACTGGTCCCGTATTTTGCCAGAAGTTTATCTCACCTAAAAAAAAAAGAAAAAAGAAATGCAATCACCCTCACTGATTGATGACCATTTTGGTTCGTTCTGTGATGTTTTTCCCGCAATTAATAGAACATATATCAGAGTCAGTGTGCAAGGTAGGTGTGCGTAACGATTTACGGATAAATAAACATATACAAAAATGCGGACTTAAGTGGTCCTTTAATGTCAAGAAAATTACACTACTCAACTGCCCAGGTCAATACTAATGACATGAATCTTAATAAAGGTACAAATCATATACTGTGTGGAGCAGCTGTATAAGGAAATTACTACGCCACTCTCACATAGGAGTGAGGGATCCTACAACCACATTGAGCATATACTGTATATATTTCTGGACATTGTAACTGAACAAGGTTAAGAATGAACAGAACCAGAGGCTGATGTATCAAAAGTGTCAAGTTTATTCATTAAAAAAAATTAAGCCAGGTTAAAATACAAAGGGGAAAGGGGGTTATAACTGGGAAGTCAAGATCTTAAAAGGGGGTGAAGGCTTCAGGGCCTACTAAAGGGGCCTCTAACCTACTGTAGTTCTACACAGAAAATAAGAAAATCTAAATAATATGAATACGCAAAAGCAAAAGCAAATGAAGAATGAGTAAACACAGCAAACAAATTCAATTAAGTTAACCATAGAAAGGACCTGGAGGCTCTGGACATACAGAACATAAATTAGACTAACAGCAGGCCTAACATTGATATTCAAAACCCTCTTAAAAACTCTTTGATGATTCCGGCAGTGTCCCAGCTCCCCCTCATAAAATGCCACACTTGCCGAATTCTGTAAAGGGGATATAGAATGCCACTCATTAAAACTTGTCCCATATTGCCAAAATGAATTACAACAGCATTAACATTGGTTCACAAGTTTCCTTATCCAGTATTAGGCTGTAAACCTCAAGCCTCCAAGTCTTTCACCAAACACTCAAATGCAGGCTTCTGCCCAAACAGAAGGCCACAAACCTGGCCAACCCTTTTATGCACTGCCCTTAAAGGGGTAGCTCTACATTAAGAATGGTTGGTGAATGAGCTGAATTATTTGCAACAAGTTGAATCTGCTGTGGAAATATAGATATAGAATTACAATCGCAGTGGTAGGATTTATGGAAATAATATCTATGATTTGATCTTATCTTGGTAACTGCATGTGTTTTATGGATGGAGAAACTGGTACTGTACTGTATGTCTTTGACTAGCCCTAGAATGTCTGTGATCATACATTTCATGTATTCCAAATACACAGCCATAGATCGGTCCTATAGATCGGCAGACTGATCTTCGCAGCATAAAAGTTCTCTGCGCTACGTGTGTACTCACCCAATAATTTTAATGGGTAAAACTTGGAGTCAGATATTGTCCTCTAGTTTCATATCCATTTGAAAGTTCTGGCAGTAAGCTGCACACGGAAGACATTCTCTCCGGGCGAGGGGCCAGAAATGAGTGCAGGACTGAACATATCAAAACTTCCTTTGGGAAGCACAAATGTATGGGGCACATAATTAACAGGTGGTGTGATTAATCCCCACACCAATCGCAATGCACGTGTCAATTGTGGGCCCCATACATTTGTGCTTCCCAAATATTTATGTTCCAAAAGGATGTTTTCATATGTTCAGTTCAGCAGTCATTTCGGGTCCGGCCTCGTCGCTGACAGAGAATGTCGTCCGTGTGAATCTCGTCGAAAAGTGGAGATATTTTACTACACACACGTTTTCTGCCAGAACTTTCAAATGGATCCAAGTCTTAGGAATTAATTATTGGGTGAGTACATACGCAGCGCGGATAACTTTTATACCGTCTGAATACTTACTAGCACATTCAAACCATCAAATCATATTTTTCCCCCAACTTCTTACGGTTTATTTTCAGCAGTTGTAATTGTTGAGCATTCTGTTACAAGGAAAGCATTTGAGATTTTGAAGAGGTGTGCTCATTTAAAGATTAACATAACTTCCCCTCAATAATCTTGTAGAAAACCCCACTGAGAAGGAATTTGAAGAGGCACAATCACATGAAGGTAAAGTACTATTATTTTCTTAAGTCTCTGAAAATGAGATAAAAAAAAGTTTCTCTGACCTAAATTGGTTCTTATACATTTTTGTGAACCTGAAAACTCTTCAGCAAACTACGCCCCTTGGATTATGAAGACTTTTTTTCCCATTAAAAAAGAACTGTAAAATGTAAAAAAGAAAGAAAGAACGGGCCAGGCATTCAGCCTGGGAGGTGACTCTGTATTGTTTATGATATTTAGTTAAATTTGATACAGTCTGCGTCTGAAGAAAAGTTAATTGATTCTGTAGCACAACCCCAAAGTAGCGTAGGAAATCAGGTGATTCACTGTCCCCACTGAAGCATTTCACGCTCCGTAAAATAAATCCTGAGATCCAGGGGGCATGGTTTTGACGTCGGGACTTCAGTCTCTATGCCCACATTCTGTGTGCTGGTGTGATGAGCTCTACAATATAGCTGAACACAGTCACACATTCATTTGTTATTTCTCTCTTCTCCAAAGTGGAAATTATCCTGGATGAAACCACTGCCCATCCAAACCTGAAGATATCAGAGGGTGGAAAAGAACTACAGCGTACAGACAAACCTCAAAGGGAAAACGATGCGCAAAGTTTTGATGATAAACTGTATGTGCTGGGTAAAATGGGTCGTCATCAGAGGGCCTACTGGGAGGTGTCTGTGGAAGGCAACGATGACTGGCTAGTGGGAGTTGCAAGTTCTAAAGCTGAGAGAAAGGGTCCGTTAAATCTTAGACCTACTGAAGGATTCTGGGTAATCACACTGCTCAGTGGTCAAATGCTGAAGGCCATGGACCAAAACCCATTGGATCTTACAGAGTCTTTTGATAAAGGGCTACCAAACAAAGTTGGGGTGTCTCTAGATTATAAGGAGAAGAAGGTGTCCTTCTACAACGTTGATAACAAGTCACTCATTCATACATTCCACAATGGACCTGGATTTGAATGTGAGGTTTTCCCATTTTTTTCACCTGGTGAAAAATCCCTGTATGTGTGAAAGCCAAAAGCACCGTACTTTAGGGGTGCAGCAACCAAACCGTACGGATCACCATGCACAGTTAAATTACGGCTTTATGAACCGCATATTTTCGGTTTTGCAATTACATTTAGCTTTACGCATTAATGTCTTATGTCCTGTAGATATGAGCAACACCAGCTGGATTCACTCACAGAGATCCCCAGCTGCGGTTTTGCATGCAAAAAACAGCCGATCCACAAGCATCACAACACTAGCCTGGTAAATCATCCCCCAATTCCGGAAATCTCTTTTTTATTTGGAATTGGTCTGGCCTGCAGGCCTGTTTGGGCGTTTCTCCGGAGTTCATAACATGAACTCTCCTATTAGCATCCTCGCTCATTGTTCTGTGATTGACAGGTTGTGTAGGTTGGCCAATCAGGTGGAACCCGAGTGAACCCGAATGGAGCCGAGTGCAGCCGACAAAAATGGAACGGGCCGCCATTGAAATTCTGTCCGCTGTTTTGGTTTGGGTTTTAAAACTTCAAAACGCTCTAAAACCTCTTTTTTGAGGCACGGAATTTAAGATATCGTTCAGATAGATAGTTGTGTAACTTCATATATGTGGTCATTCAGAGAACCGGCAGGGGCGGGCAGTGACACGCATGTATCCGAATAAAGCAACCTAATTTCGGCATGGCCCTTTCAAAAGTCCCCCTGCGTCACATTGCTCTGGTGGTGGGGGGTACAAACTGCTGATTTGCTGAAGGGGAATGAACTGCTGATTGGCTGAAGGGGTTGTCAGTCAACGGTACTAATCCCGCCCAGCTCCCGGCCACAGCCAAATTGCCCATACAGGCCTGTAGGCCAGACCAATTCCTGAAACAACACAACCTGTAGATCATCTATATTTGGTGGGGGACACCATCGGATTAATAAATGAGCATAATGATTAGCCAAGTGACGTTGTTGTTGTCCTCTCCACTCGCAGCAGGAGCTTGTTAAAAGTTATTTCCATCAGACCAGTTTCAACAACTCCATGACTGCAGATAGGGACTCTAATTGTAATTGTTATAAGCATAACATCCTTATGCAGAGGTCAAAAGCCGATTTATCACCGTAAACTATAAGCATTGAAGTTATCTGCCCATCTCCCCCCACAGGGATGATAGTGACATGTTTATTTTTATTTGCCTTGACCATAATAATGAAAGTTATATTTTCCCTTGAAAATACTGAAATATGTCGGATTTTTTTTTTGTATTGCTTATCGTTTCTTACTTTGTCTTTTCTCATTTCAATCCATTCTACTCTCTTTCATTTACATATCATCTTCATAATATTATTGTCATCTGTTATTTCAAATAAATCTACTAAAATACATTTAGTTGCAATTCTTCATTCTCTCACAGAGGAAATACCATAACAACATAGTAACCTAAAGTTGTATTACATCTAATTTATAATGAGTTCATTTTGGGATGTGAAAATGCTTGGCTTACCAGAGGACCGACATTTTAGTCAACCGTAGAGGTCCTGAACTGAGCTTCTCATAAAGTTCACTAACTCACCATGTGCGGAGATGGCTCCCTAAAGACAGTAAGTAACAATGCATCGGCAGGTCCACATAGGAAGGTAGTCTGCATAAGGCGTAAACTGCAAGACAGTCAGACCGAGCAAACAGTACACAGCGAAGAAGAAAATGTGGGTCTCGGTTTCATCACAGCGTTGGGCAGTTTAAATATGACTATTATTATTTCCCCAGCAGATATCTTGATTACAACAATATTGAGCTTAAACAATTACTTTTTTTCCCAATGTGTGCTATTTATTCCGTTTTGGGAGACTACTGTATGATGTCAATGGCTTTAGGCTGGTTGTATGCTATTATAGTATTTTTTTCATGTTGTTTACAAAAACATTGAGCTCACAGCGTTGTGTTATGTGTGTGTTATCTATTCAGTTTTGGGAAACTATGACCTCTATTAGCTTCTTAGCACGAGTTGGCATGGCTATAGCGTCCTGTCTGTGCATGTACAGCTCCTGTTAATAGAGCATCGGTTGTGCTCAGCAAGGCGGAATTACCAGGGGTCTTCAACGTTTTTCAGACCAAGGACCCCCTTAGCTGAGAGAGAGATGAAGCAGGGACCCCCACTACATACAGTATTGGATTCATGTTAAATGTGTGTTTTCAGACATTTAACGACTTAAACACTCAATACTTTGAAAACTTGACCTACTCTTTTTTCCCCTGTGCACCAAACGTCTTAATTAATCCCAAAAAAAAAGAAGTCCCTATCACACAAAGATTTGGTGGCCCCCCTCTAGTATATCTGAGGACCCCTTAGTTGGCCTATGGTTCCGGGTCCCGGACCCCCTGTTGAAGACCCCTGAATTAGACAATTAACCTTTTTCCTACTTCTCCATTGTTAAGGCGGTTACACACCGGCGAATATGCGAATATACGCAAAATTCGGACTCGTTCCGAATAATTAAAAGACGCTTTTTTCGCTCCGCGAAACTGATGTGGAAGCTTGCATTGACTTTATAAGGTTTAAAAAAAAAACGTATTATTCGCATGAAAAAAATCGCCCCGGTGTGTAAGGACCTTTACTGTTTACATGAAAGAATCAGAAACTGCACTGGATATCAGAATATTGTTGCTGTCGGGCGCAAACCTCCAGCTTTTTATTTTCTTTAATAAATCGGTGCTATTGAACACCCTTTACGTCTGTGTGTGGGGTTTTACAAATATTGAACCAATGAAAAGTATTAAAAAGTGCTTCTGACTAAAACCAAACCATCTTACTCCTCCAACTCAGGTTTTTTTCCCCCTCGTCTGACTTCATCATTCTAATCAATGATGGGCAAAACTATCTCCACATGAATGGTCAAAAACCTCTATTTGAGCGTGATTTGGGTAAAGTAATGATAATATAATGACACATGCAAGTATCTGACAATGTATAAAGTCAGAATACCAACTTTGATGAGGCAGTATTGTGTTTTTAAAACTCTTTTTCTTTCTTGAAAAGTTAATAGGACAGATATACATCACCAAAAGTGGACAGCAACTGGCCAGCGAGATAGTGAGTGAAAGTGAGTGAGTGAGTGAGTGAGTGAGTGAGTGAGTGAGTGAGGAGCTACCACAATTCTGTTTTTGTGTGCCTGCACCCTCTGAAGCTTACCCTATCCAGCCAGACCTGCGGGTTGACCTGTGGGGCGTGTGGTTTTAATATGAAATCTTTAGGCAACAATGACAAATGAAAGTTTTTTATTATATTTTATGTAATACGATAAAATTGCTTTATCAGAGGATATCACAAAACAAGAACTTGCCAAACCAACAGGTGATACAAATCTGAAGAAACAGGTTGACTAGCCACCACCCAAACTAAAAATAAGGGAAAAAAAGAAAGGGACACATGTTTTTTTACTCAAGGATACTGACTCAGCTCTTGATATGATTATTAACTCTAGACAAAATCAAATCATTTAAAATTTATATTTTATTTGCTATATTTTGGCTGTAATAGTTTTGTTTACATTGGCAATTTGTATTAATCTTGGAGTAGACTGACTTGACTCAAAGATCTCAGATTGGGCCTTTTAAAGGGATATTTCACTTTCAAAAAAACTTATGGTCATTTTATCATCTACTCAGGCCTTTGTGAGCCCCCCAGACAGTTTTTAAGTTGCTCGATTCAGTATTTATATATTTGATATTCATTTTATCAGACACGCCCCCTTCCTATACAAACCCATTGTAACTTCAAACTCCATTTTAACCATGTTAGATTCGTCGAAAACACCCGTCCTTGGTTCTGGTGACTCACCCTGCCCTCCTAATGCGTGAGGGGGCCATGTTTTTCCGATATTTTTTTTCATTTATTTTATTTAATTTTTTTATTGTATATTATTTTTTTCAATTTTCAAAAAAATATATTTAAAATAAATGAAAAAAGTAATTGAAAAAACACGGCCCCCTCACGTATTAGGGGGGCAGGGTGAGTCACCAGAACCAAGGACGGGTGTTTTTGATGAATCTAACATTAGATTAGGTTAAAATGGAGTTTGAAGTTACAATGGGTTTGTATAGGAAGGGGGCGTGTCTGATAAAATGAATATCAAATGTCTAAATACTGAATCGAGCAACTTAAAAACTGTCTGGGGGGCTCACAAAGGCCTGAGGAGACGATAAAATGACCAAAAGTGTTTTTGAAAGTGAAATATCCCTTTAAGTCTCTTTATTGCAAAGCCCAACGTGTGACCCGTCAGTCACCTGTTGTTACTAGCACCTTAAAAAGGCTTAAATGTCCGAGCTGCTCCAGTGTCATTCATTCCTGAGCCAAGAATTTCATGACCGGGTCATCGGTCAGTGGGAGACCCAGTAGCGGAGACCGGTCATCAAATTATTGGCTCAGGAATGCGACAAAAACGTTTTGGGTTTTGGGTGAACTACTCCTTTAAAGCCTATTACTTAACTTCCAAGATTTTAAGTTTATTTTTGCAGATCTCTGACAAATCGATGAATGGATGGAGATTCTTCTTAAAATCACAGGAATGGAAGGAATGGATGCAGCATCTTTTTTCTACATTGAAGAATGTTATTGAGTGTTCCTCACAGTCCAGAAACACTCCAAGCTTCTCAGGTTTCAGTTCAATGGGAAGTGAAGTGGGACTCCGCTCACATGTTTCCAACTTTTCTTTTTCTACAGAACTAATGCACCAGTATCCTTCATCTGGGTAGATTTGCAAATTACCCCATTTGTCGTCCACTGATGGGAACTGGGCGACACCAACACGCCACTGGACTTTTTCCTCCAGGTCAATCTCCCAGTAATGTCTACCTGTGTCATACCCACCTTTTCCCAAGACACAACGCCTGTCTTCAAAATACTTATTGCCCTTTTTTTTTTTTGTGTTGATCTCAAGGGGTGTCACAGTCTTCCCGTCTTCAGACACTTCGAGTCTAGGATGAGCAGTGTCTTGATCAAGAATTACGCTCTCTGAAAAATTTGACATACAGCTGTAAATCTACCAGGCACAGCTGTTCATTAAGGATTTGAATGTCCGTCCGTCCGTCCGTCCGTCTATCTACTGTACATTATATGACTGTTACTATCTATCTATTTGTCTGTTTATATTTTAAGCATACTGGCATTACCTGCATGTGTGTGCATCAATTCCCACACTAAAACAAGAGATTAAAAGGGTTAATTACATGCATTTTAATAGCAATTTAGAAGAATTCCTATTCAAGAATGACATGAATATATGTTTAGACTGTACCAGGCTTTGGAATGTTCCCAACAATATCTGTGGAAGAAGATTGAAAGAAGACACATATGAGGAAAAACACATACAAGATCCTAATAATTATAATAATTTAGAATGTTTTCTTAATTTATACTTTGTTGCTCAACCCTTTCAAGACATCTCAGTTTAGACAAATAACATGTTTTAAATTGATAACTGTTAACCAAAATTGTTTTGGATGAAAATGTAATTTATGTCAACTGACACTTACTGTAGTTAAAAGGGTTGTTTGTCATGTCACAAGTTTACAGGTCTAAATGAGTGTGTGGAATTGTTTATCATATTGCACAAGCTCCCATCATTAGCATTTTCAAGAAATAAATAAATAAGTCATACAGGCCAGGAATCTTGTCATTTTAGGGGTAAGGCCACGTGGTCTTTGGAGTTGCTGAGAGCACAAATGCCAGGGCAGCATTGACATAAAATGAAATGGTGACATTAAGTCCACTGAAATAATTATTTGAATTTAAGGGTTAAATATGACTTTTTATATTAATATGTAGTATAGCAGTGACATAACTAAATAAATTAAAGCTATTTATTTCACAAAATAATGTATTAGTATTTATAAAATACCGATATTTGTACAAACTACTGAATCAAAAGTTCACACACACTCAGCCCTGAACTAATGAGAGTCAATGGATTTGTTTAAAGATGGGGGGTCAGGGGAGTTAAGAATTCACAATCTCAACAAAAGACACTGGTGTATAAAAACAAACATATTGACATGAAAGACAAATTTATATTTTGCAGGTACAGAAACATTGAAGCAGATACAAAAAATATCAGTAAATGATAGAATCGTGGCAAAAAAAAGGCGACACAACAAGAAAAATAAGTTCTTGGCTTTACGAAGGGAGACTAAGTTCTGATACACAGCACAGAAAAATATACATTCAGTCATGGTTGATAAGATTAGATCAATGCTGCTGTATGTTTCAGTGACAATAGAGATAATAAACAACAATTCAGATAAAAGAAATAATAAAAATTATGATTCAGCAAACATGCTAACATATCTAATCTAGATAAATAAATACTGTATGCATGCACGTATGCATGCACTCACGTGTGCACACATAACATGTAATTAATCATGTCGAACAATAAATCATATCGAAGTCAGCTGCGCATTTCCATGCTGGAATATTGTGCTTTATAACAGTTTTCAGGAGACAAGAAGGTGGCCACTCACACTGGTAGCCAAAGTGCCAATACTTTATTTTTGGACGCAGAGTAAAAAAGATACCAACGTTTCGGCAGGTAACTGGTATTCAGGGTATACCAGGCCATACCCTGAAGAAGGCAGTTACCTGCCGAAACGTTGGTTTCTTTTTACTCTGCGTCCAATAATAAAGTATTGGCACTTTGGATACCAGCGTGTCTCTCTTGAAGACTACTATTTTGATTATTCTGCCATGGGCCGGCACCACTATAAGGACTTTGGTGTGCGTAGCATTCTCGTGGGCAATATTGTACTTACTCATCAAGGCTTTTTCTTTAAGAAGCTCATCATCTTTCTGCTGGATTTTTTCCATGAGATCTGTGGAGAAGATTAAATAGTAAATTGAAAGAGTAAAATAAAATGCCTCTGATTTTCTAAGGTTGATTCATGGAGACTACCTACCATTTCTTTCCTTCTCTAATTCATCCTTACACTCAGCTGTAAATAGAATGAACATGTAAATGGTGATCACACAAAGTGCCAAATTGTCTTAAAATTAGCAAATGATGACGTAATGAGTAACACTAAGGGGGGAAAAATAACTCTTGTTGTGTTTGATCTTACTCAGTGGCTGTAGTTTCTCCTTTGACACTGCGAACAAAAGACAATTAAATTAAAGAAGGATAAACATGACTTCATTCATCAACTGGGGAGGTGTGTGTGAAAGACAAAAGGTACATTCATGAAGCATTTCTTCAATTTATGTCATATTATTACTCTTTTCTGATCACAGAAACAATACTTAAAATATTTAGAGACTCACTTTTCCTCTCATGCAGGGCGTACAGTAGAGATGCAGTAACAGAAACCAATCCAAAGAATATAGGAATCAGAAAGGCAGACAAGTAGGTCCGTTCAAAAACACTTTCTGTGTAGAACTCCTCTGTTATGAAAGACAACCAGGGTCAGGTTTGTTTCTTCCTTATAAACATTATTACTTACAGTTACTGCATAAATAGTTGGATCTGGTCTGACATGTGCTTTAGGGATAAATGCTCTTGGATCTTGAGACATCATTCAGGATCATCTAAACGTATATACTGTAAGCTCACCAGTTATTTGAATTCCTGACTCCAACTTGGATTTCCTGTCATGTGAAGACACCACACAAAAGACTTCCTCTGGCTGATGGTTTGCTAAGGTCAGGTAGCTCGTTACAGAGAAAAAGATGCCATCTTGAATGGTTTCAGTTTGTTCTGTCTTCTCTGAGACAATCTCCTTCCTGGTACGATCCATCCAAACCAGTTGAGGCTCCGGGGACCAGGAATGGGATCTGCAGCTCAACTTGAGGGATCCTCTCTGGAACTTTACCAAGGTGATCTTGGGAACGGTGCCCTGCTCTGGTTCAAAAATGTTGAATAAAACAATATAAAAACATGGAATTTATCTAATTTGAGATTGACGTCATTTCTCTATCTGCCTCGATTCATAACGTTGGTACAATTGTACTAAAGTAATTTTCAGCACAGAGATAATGTAAAATAGAAATGTCCTTCAACACAATGATATATCTGGAGAACAATTTTTCACTCTCTGAATTAAATAAACACTCTAGATTTAACTTTGTATGTAAAAACATTGGACTTGTCGATCCCAAATCTATCCCGTTTACAAAATGATCCGTCTGAATGTCATACTGTAATGTTTCCTCACGCCTCAAACAATGGAACATGAGTATACAGTACAGATGTGGTGTGAGGGACGTACTGCTACTTACGTGTGATTTGAAGATCAATGGCTTCTTCTTGAACCCACTCCAGGTGACTGGCTTGGCATTTGTAACGGCCTTGATCAGACATGGTCAGGTCTTTCAGGAGCAGAGACATATTGCCTCTCTCCAGCTCCTGGGTGAAGAGACTGACCCTTCCTTCATAACCTTTGCCCTCAGAGCTCTTGGGGGGTTGATAAAGATACAGGTAGTTGATGAAATCTACTTCCCTAAACCACCTGATCTCCATGGCAACAGCACTGGCTACAGGAGAGAGGTGACATGGTAGGATGATGTCATGGCCTACGGAGCCAATCACAGGGGCAGATGGGACAACGAGGTTGTGGTGTACTGTGGTGTACAGAGAGAGAGAGCAATTGTTGGAGGTACTGTAGCATCTGATCCCAGACTCTTCAATGATTATAGACCAAATTCACAGGGTGGCCATTTTGCACCCATGTCATACCGAAGTATGATGATGCAAAATGGCCGCCGTGTAAAATATATTCAATTGGAAGCATGTCCAAGGCAATAGTAGGCTACCACTTCACAAGTTAGATACCATAGCATAATGCATAATAGCATAAAGTAAACCCAATCTACGTGTACAGTAGCCAGGAATTAAGCAGGAAATAAACATACGCGACTGTATGTTACATTACTATACTGTACCTATGTTTATATTTAACTTTTTCCCTTAGTAAAAATGTTTTGTCCAATAATCACTTTAACTAGCATTAATTGTTTAGCACATCAAGTTTCAGAGTCTGATCTGTGTGTAAGAGACTGCACCAGAAAGGTAAATACATAGAAACCAGTAATTGCAGGATTGCAGGATTTAATTACCAGCGTTATTGGTGCAGACACCAAAGATAGCAATGACTGCTAGTTTCATACAGATTTTCTGTATCAAAGTCTCCATCATACACCTGTCAGAGGACATAAAAGTTATTCAGTAACTAGTCGACTTAATGTCACTCTACTGGATAACAGCAGTACTCCATTTTTACCATGCTAGGCAGGAAATGTGTCTTATCATTGTATTAAGAAAACATTTAAACTGCACTATAGTGGTTGAAACTATAGTTTGGCAAATTACAGAATACAAACATTATACAATCATGAAGTATCAGGCGCAAAGACAACCTTATTTGAATGTCCCAAATCAGTAGGATAATGACAAATCACAAATGAAGTCTGCAAGGTGAGAATATTCACGATTTGATTTGCACTCCATGACAATAAATATACAATGTATAATTGAATCACTTATATTGATGATATTTTATCAAGTGAAATAGTGTTTTAAAAAAAGAAAGGTTACTCCTACCGTAATGAAGGGAACGTCCGAGGAAATCAGTCTTGTGAGCTGTGCTCAGTGGTCTAAACAGAGATAACATCAAACCACTCCTCCCTTTATGAGAGGCAGTAGTACAGGAGTACAGCAACAGTTCATTGTAGAACTTACATTCAGACATTAAACTATACACAGTAAATGCTTTTATTTACAGTAATGTTTGAAAAACTGCTGTAAAATCTGTGTTAATTGCTATGGCAGAGAACAGCAAGTGCAAGAGTCCCTTGAGCTTCTCTCAAACCATATAAACTATATATTTAAACATAAACATTGTATTAAAAATAATGTGTACTGTTATGTTACCATGATCACACTAATGCAGTACGACAGAATCCTGGACCCTTTATTATTATTTCTTAAAGGTAGAGTAAGTGATATTTTTTGGTATTTTTATATTTTTTGTTAAAAGGTTAAAGTACTATATTCTGATGGTAATCATTGCTACAGAGTGTTTGTTCGGTCACAGGGGTCTGTCCAGCTCTTTAGTAAACAGAATATAAATCAATTTTCAGGTAGGTGACAACATTTAAGCCAATCAGGATCGCACTGAAATGCATTTTCTGTTTATTAAAGAGCTGGAGAGACATGGGAGACTCCTTTTACTGAACAAACACTCTATAGCAATGAGTAACCTTTTCATAGATTTCATAAATAGCCTCATAGACTTGTTTGACATACATTATCTTTTCTATTAATATGTTGGATTCACGTTAATGTGTATTTTCAAACAATTACCCTTTTAAACCCTCAATATTTATCTTTATATATTATATCTATCTTTTTCCCTCTACACCAACTCTCCGAAAATAGCTGAGCTTGTAGATCAGCTATTTTCGGCTAATGTTCCCCATCACCCAAAGATTTGGTGGATCCCCCTTGTAGTAACTCTGATGACCCCCCTAGGGGTCCCGGACCCCCTGTTGAAGACCCCCTGTTGAAGCATTAAGTGTTGAACTGTGACCAAACATTTAACTTTCAGTTTCATTATTACAACTTTTATCATGTGCAAACAAGGTCAGAAAGGTAGAAAGATAAGATAGGGTACAGTAATGTATGTGCACCAGACAGAACCCACACACACACACACAGACAGACAGACAGACAGACAGACAGACAGACAGACAGACAGACAGACAGACAGACAGACAGACAGACAGACAGACAGACAGACAGACAGACAGACACGGCATGTGGAACCATCACTTAGTGAAGTATAAATCAAGCGTAAAAGCATAAACTTGAGGTCTCCACCTCCCTCAACAAATCAGGCAATAAAGTGATTCTGATGTTGAAACAGAGTACAGAATTGTTATGTTCATAATAGCGTTGACACTGTGGCAGACATGTTGCAGGGCTGTTGCTCCAACCTGAGAAAAGTGTTTCAGCTCTCTTAAACCCTTGGGTGTGTCCCTTAGACAAGGTGAATAATTAACACTGAATAGTTTCTGGGTAACAACCTTCTTTTATGATTGTATGGATCATATCTTATCTTTCTGTCTCAAAGTATGTTTATCATCCGTCTCCAACTGAGCATGCAGATTACAGAGCTGTAGGGAACAATGGTGTCATATGAGGTCAATGTGTGGTTTATGTGGCAAGGTAAATTTTTATTGTCACTCACAATAGAACGCGCACTGTCAGCAGTGGTGTAAAGTAACTAAGTACATTTATTCAAGTAATGTACTTAAGTAAAATTTTGAGGTATTTTTTACTTTACTGGAGTACTCCCAATTTTCAGTACTTTTACTTCTACTCCACTACATCTCAGAGGCAAATATTGCACTTGCACTCCACTACAATTATTTTAATTATTGCGAACGCGGAAGGAGGCGCGGCTTCAAGTGGAGCTTACTATATCATCGTGCTTGCGTTGTGTGTCTGTCCCATATTTATGGTCTTTCCGTCTGTGTTCACGCTCTCATTCTCTCATTGGCTCACACCCCCATGTGACTCGAAACTCCGTGCTGAAATGCCAGCAGCTGCACTGCCTGTATACAGCCGACAGAGTGCGGCAGAGTGCACTACTACAGTGTGGTTGAAATATGGCAGCCACAGTCAATCTGCGTTCGCCTCCAGCGTTCGCGCGTCTTACTTGTTACTAGTTACTTTGTAGATGTTGATTATTATTACAAAACATACATTAACCACTTCAGCCCTATACATTTCGGCCATTTGAAAATAGCCGATCTACAAGCTCACATTGTGTCGCAATGTGAGCTTGTAGATCTGCAATTTTCAAAAGATTTTCATACATTTGAAAACTTGTGAAATGGGACATTCTGCATAATGAGTACTTTCGGTACTTTTTCCACCACTGGCTCACATTTAACCTTTTAAACCCTCAATATTTATCTTTATATATTATATTTATCTTTTTCCCTCTACACCAACTCTCCGAAAATAGCTGAGCTTGTAAATCAGCTATTTTCGGCTAATGTTCCCCATCACACAAAGATTTGTTGGATCCCCTGTAGTAACTCTGAGGACCCCCTAGGGGTCCCGGACCCCCTGTTGAAGACGCCTGCATTAAGTGTTGAACTGTGACCAAACATTTAACTTTCAGTTTCATTATTACAACTTTTATCATGTGCAAACAAGGTCAGAAAGGTAGAAAGATAAGAAAGGGTACAGTATGTGCACCAGACATAAACCACACGCACACACACACACGCACACGCACACGCACACGCACACGCACACGCACACACACACACACACACACACACACACACACACACACACACACACACACGCACACACACACACACACACAGTGTGTGTGTGCACAATCAGGCAATAAAGTGATTCTGATTTTGAAACAGAGTACAGAATTGTTATGTTCATAATAGTGGTGACACTGTGGCAGACATTTTGCTGGGCTGTTGCTCCAAGCTGAGAAAAGTGTTTCAGCTCTCTTAAACCCTTGCGTGCGTCCCTTAGACAAGGTGAATAATTAACATTGAATAGTTTCTGGGTAACAACCTTCTTTTTATGGATCATATCTCATCTTTCTGTCTACAGTAAGTATGTTTTTCATCCGTCTCCAACTGACAGCATGTCAGATGACAGGGCTGTATGAGGACAATGGTTGCGAACGCGGAAGGAGGCGTGGCAAAGCCGCGCCTCCGACCAAGTGGAGCCTACTATGTAACCCTGCTCAGGTTGTGGGTCTGTCTGTCTGCGTGTCTGCGCGTCTGTGTGCATGCACTACCTATGTAGAGGGCGCCAGAGTGCAGGAATTTAGACAATGCTCTGATTTAAATGCAACACCACACACACACACACACACACACACACACACACACACACACACACACACACACACACACACACACACACACACACACACACACACACACACACACACACTTCTCTCCCCATCACAGTGAAATAACACGGATTACAAGTCCGTAAATACACAATATTTTCGAGCTGCGTTCGCTTCCAGCGTTCGCGCGTCTTACTTGTGTCATATAAGGTCAATTGTGTGGTTTATGTGGCAAGGTGTATGATTTTTTTTGTAACTCGCAATAGAGCTGTCAGCAGTGGTGTAAAGTAACTAAGTACATTTACTCAAGTACTGTACTTCAATCCGGGAAAGCATCTGTGTCATTTTAGATTTAATAGCAATATTTATAGCAACACACGTTTTTCAGAAAACTCTTGGGATTTAGAACAGTGATTTAGAACAGTGGTTCTCAAAATAGTAGATCTACAAGCTCACAGCGTGTCACTTCGTGCCGCGCTGCGAACTTGTACATCTGCTATTTTTGAACATTTTGGGAAAATGTTGAAAGTGTTTTAGAATAATTTCATTTTTTAACACAAATAATCTCCTCTGGGGGTCCCTGGCACTAAACATTTTAAGATGGAGTTCCCTGCAGCCAAATATATAATCATTATTATGGGGGTCCTTGGCACAAATACGTTTGAGAAACTATGGTTTAGAAGGCATTTGTAGAATCGGCCTCGGGTCTTAATGAATGGGTATGGGGTAAAGCATATCCAAGCATACTACAAACATCTAGGTGTACTGTATGTAAAGACGTATGGCTGACCTTAAAATACAATTGAACATAGTTCAACTCCTTGAACACCTGCATGTTCAAGGAGTTGAAAACGCCCCCCACCACCATCCCTCCTTTATCTGTGATTATACCTTATGATGCTACTGAGTTTTCTATTGTATTGCATATTGTATTGTATTACTGATGAATTGAGTACAATGGACCTCAATGGAAACAAACCCCCTGGGGCTTTTTGTGTTATCCTTTTAGCATAACCTTTGACTGTATAGGCCTACTACATGTATATTAACAAACTTAAAAATAAATAATTCAATGTTCCTATGAATATTGAAAATGTCCATAAAGTAGCTGTTTCTCACAAACCATATGAGGCACACAACTGTATGGGATTCAATAAGATATAGAATATTGTACAATGGGGGGCACGGTGGCGCAGTCGGTAGTGCTGTCGCCTCACAGCTAGAAGGTCCTGGGTTCGGTTCCCCCTGTGGGCGCTGGGGGCGTGTTCTCTCCTCCGCGTCATCAGTGCCCATACCCTAGGTGGGGTTGGCGAAAGGGCCTGCTCTGTGTGGAGTTTGCATGTTCTCCCCGTGTCTCCTAGGGTAGGTACCCTCACAAAAACATGCAGTAATCCTGGTCACTATACTGCCTCCCCCTGGCCAGCCGGGGCGCCTGATGGAGGGGAAGGGAACTGGTTGGAATAACGTGTTCCTTCCACGCGCTACGTCCAACCAGGGAAACTCTCCCCTGTCAGGTGACAAGAACGTCAGTTGGCTCTCATGCATTGAAGGAGGCATGAGCTCGGCCCTGGCCTCCCTAGGTTGGCAGAGGGAAGGTAGTGCCCAGGAATACATAGACAATTGGCACTGGGTGTAAAAAATAGGGTTACAAAATCGTGGGATAAAAAATAAATAATAATAATAATAATAATAATATTGTACAATGGCCTATGGTAATAAGAGGAGACAAAATGATGCAATACTGACCTCATGTGTTCACTAGAAATGTTGCTGTTTTTATGAACAGTGCTGTTGACATGGTGTGTGTGCACTCCTCCTGTGTGTGTGTGTGTGTGCGTGCGTGCGTGCGTGCGTGCGTGCGTGCGTGCGTGCGTGCGTGCGTGCGTGCGTGCGTGCGTGCGTGCGTGCGTGCGTGAGTGAATGGGATTGTCCGCACACAATATACTGATTGTCCGCACACGATATACTGCTCTCCCGTCTTTTTTCTATTTTAACCAACACTTAGAACAACGTTTCCCCCTTGTAGGGCTTCTTCAAGGAGTTCATTCACAGTATAAATTTTGGAAATAAATCTCATCTGGACTCATAAAGCATTGTAGGCTGCATGGTAGTATCGAATAGCAAATATGGATTACATTTGTGATGAGGACACTTAAGTGTAACTACTTAGAGCAGTAAGGATCTTGATGAACTGAATATCTATAGATGTCTAGTCTCATTTAATCTAAAGATTTTTTTCCATTGACACATATATTTCTTTAGGATTTACAGCCCACATGTGACCTTATTTGACACTTGAATGTATAACTAATACACCTTCAATTCACAATACATTCATGTTCCGTAGACATTTCACATACTGCTTTCAAAAGACGTGTGTCAAGTCGCCTATGTGGCTGGTTGGGTTTCCTACCCTGTAAAGCCAACAGCGCCACAGGTAATTCAATTCAACATGTATTCAACATGTATTCTGCAATGTGTATTCTGCAATACTAACAAGATGGTTGAATTTGGTTGATTCCTACACTGTCATAGTTTACTTAACACTGATGATCTTACTGTGTATATGAACTAAAATGATGAAGGATAAAAATCAAGACACTACTGTACATATAGAGCAGAGACTCAACGTTTCCCCCCCTGAGTAAGCATTAAGGTCGTAACAGACGGCAAGCGGTCCACGTGGGCGTTACCGCTCGGATCAGTGGTGATCATTGTTGTTTTTTCCACCTGTGCGGTGCGGGGAAAACAAAAGCTCACCACAATCCAGCTCTTGCCGCCTGTGCGCGTGTGCACAAAAGAGCATGCGTGCGAGAATTTCACGGCCCGCCTGCCTCACCCCTCAACTTCTCCGCGCGTCCCAAATAATCGCTCGCCTCTCATTGAAAATGAATTACATAGGCGAGTCGGCCGCTTGCCGTCTGAAATGACCCTTAAGGTGACAGTGGCAAGGACAAACTCCCCTTTAACGAGAAGAAAACAAGAGCTGAACCAGGTTCTAGGGTGGGTGGCCATCTGCCTTGACCGTGCTATTTCCCAGCCCTCAACATGTCTTGTATACCATTTTGGTACATTTATACACATCCAGGATGATGACTGAATAGTCTGAAGTGTATTTTGGTTCTTCTTTGTTAGATAAGTAAATAAACACGCCTGGGTTACAAACCTGGCCAGCACCGACATATCTTGTTTTATGTCACTCTGTTCCTGAGATATGACTGATTATGTAAATCTGACCTTGATCAAAAATCATCTCTTCGGGGCAGCCTACTGATCACTCCCATGCACTAAGGTTCTTTTCTCTCATCAGGCCTGGATGAGGTGGAGAGCAGCATCTACATCTTTGCCAACAATTACATCATTGAGTATGATGGGGAGCGGGCTACTGAAACACTGGTGGAATTCCTCTATGATGTACATAATATAAAGGTAATTAAGGTTTCGAGGCCTATCAGGCTCGAAGCCTTATTGAAACTCTACCGTTTCTTCCGCCGTTTTTTCAGTTCTGGCCCAACCGCGTGGTCGCTTTTTACGAAACTCGGCAATATGGTAGAGGGCTATGCCAAACGGCGAAGACCCGAAACTCACAACCATTGGCCAAAGGGTGGCGCTGTAGCACTCAATTGAAATATGCCAACTTTGAACAGGTACAACTCATGCCCTGTTTGACCTACAGCCATGAAACTTCGATACACACATGCGCCTTCTCATGCCTAACAACTTTCACATTTTTACCTTTGACCTTTGACCTTTAGATCTCCCACCATTTTGAATTATATGAAAAGCAGTTAAAATCTATAGCTTTCTGGGATCTTTGAGCAATCTGCACAAAACTGGCTACACATGTACTTTGGACCTATGCCGACAAACGTGAGCAAGCGGATTTTCCATAAGTGAAAACATTAAGCTTTTATGAGCCAATTAATATTGCAGTTTTATGACAATTATTCGTCTGCCCCTAACACGTTCATGCAGACTCACATTTGTTTGAAACTTTGCAATAATGTAGAGGGTCATTCCAAGTATCACTGAAACCAATCTTACTCCAATTGGTCAAAGGGGGGCGCTATAGCAATTTTTTGAAAATGCAAACTTTAAACAGGCAAAAGTCATGCCTCGTTTGGCCGACAGCCATTAAACCTGCTTACACATGTGCCGTGACTCATTAGGAACACATCTATCACTTTGACCAGTAAGCTCCGCCCTTAGATTGTCTGCAATTTTGAGCAGTTTGAAAAACATTTAAACCCAGGATTTCTGAGCAATTTGCGTGAAAGTGTGTCATCTGTGTGAACTCCCTTTTCACCAGTTCAGGTCTGTTGGTCCAATGGCTTAATAATCTGCCTTGAAACCACGGGGTTGCCGGTTCGAATTCCACCTCATGTAGACTTCATTATAATTGCATTGCACACAACATGACTGTATCAATGAATACACGTGCAATGGACCCTTCGCTAAACCCCACCCCAAAAGCGATTGTCTGATGCCAGCTTAGCAACCGTTGTTAGCATAGGTCTGGCAAGCTTTCGTCACCTGCCATAGCTGTCAATGTTATTTCGCCCGCACAGGCGCACACACACAATCATTTGCAACATAATAGCAAGAATAGGAATATCACAATAACGCAATGGTGACTATGAACCACCTACCCAAACCTGTTAGAGGCTGCTTTTCCCAAGCTGAAATTTGCACTTAGACCGGGTCCGGGTGTGTTGAACACATACACAGCTTAACGTCAGGAAAGTTACACGACACGACTCACTCGCCCAGGTGGTGTCAATAATCAGAGCCGTCTGGGAGAAATGCGGGGCCCTGTGCGAAGTCGCGTGCGCGCGCAGCGCGGTTTTGGGCGGATATTTCCGAGTTTTTGGTGGTTATTTGCGGTTATTTCTCGGTATAACTCTTACTAAACGTGAATCTGTTCACTAAAAAAAAAAAAAAAAAAAAAAAGGTTTTTTTTTTTTTTTTTTGCGGGGCTCCCCCAAGCGCGGGGCCCTGTGTGACCGCACCGTTCGCACTACCCTTCCTGCGGCCCTGTCAATAATAGGCTACTAATCACTGCAATCGTAACAAAATTCAGAATCACAGCGCTGCCTGTTTCGGATTCCGCACGTTAAAGTATATTAATTCATTTGTTCGTCTATTTATTAACTCCTGCTGCAGTCTTACCCTGTGGTACATGAAAACTCCTGTTACAGTCATGGATAAACTTTAACCTGGTGTTTGCACTTTCTCCATTTACGGTCCGTACATCTATATAAACGTTCAGATTTCAAATATAAAGTGCTTACCCCATGGCCACGGATGCTAAAATTATGCACGGGACTCTCAAAAGTACCCGTATATTCTGTATTGTTCAATAAAAAGCATTTTAATCCGATCAGTGGCCATTTTCTCATAATGTATCAGAGTGCAATACACCTACAAACCGATAGGGTCGCTCAGTTGAAAGTGCATGGAGAAAATGGCCACCGATCAGACTAAAATGCTTTTTATTGAACAATACGGATGATACGGGTACTTCTGAGAGCCCGTACATAAATGTAACATCCGTGGCCATGGGATAAGCACTTTATATTTGAAATATGAACGTTTATGTAGATGTACGGGCCATAAATGGAGAAAGTGCAAACACCAGGTTGAAGTTCATCCATGACGGTCGTGACAGTCGACCGTCGTGTATCCATGGCTATTACTCCCTCTAACATTTCCCATGTTTTTAGTTTATTGAAATAATGTCATGCACATTTGTCCAGTGCATAGCCTACTGCAGGCCTTGTTGACTAGATTTAGAAGAGATTTTGAAGCTCTTGCTCCTGAAATGATCGATTATTTTTAAGGGGAAAAGCCATCATTTAACATGCAAGTCAATGGGTGAGAAGAGAAGTTTACCAGGCGCTGCCAGGCCTGGGTGTGACTAACTTCGCACCACCAGTCACAGAGTGGAGTGGGTGGGGCTTAGCGAAGGGTCCATTGTTAAAGATAACGGGAAAGTTATTTTCAATGTATGACGTACTTCATTCGCCCTTTTGTTTTGTTGGATTCTCCTTTCTCACTATCTGAGGCTGTGGATTGTATAGCTTGATCAGTAGAGTGTGAGCCTCATGAGCCGAAAGTCCCCGGTTCAAACCCCACTCATTACAGTTTACATTTAAATTGCATTGTAAAAAACATGACCTTGTTAATTCAGACATGTGCAATTTTTAAACAATAACATGAAATGCTTTTTTGAGAGTAGTTGTTTTTTATGTATGACATACTTTCTTGTGAAAATAGCCGATCTACAATCTCACAACTTTTCAGATAGCAACGTGTTGTGAGCTTGTAGATCGACTATTTTCACTAGTTTCCATTCCGAGGAGACAAAAAAAAACGTTATTGGTAAATGTTTTGTGAACCAGTGATCTACAGTAGAGAAGAGAGGCAGCCTGTGAATCCATAGGTCGCTGGTTCGATCCCTGTCCCCAACAATGTGTTGAAGTGATCATCATTTGGAATTCTTCAATTTACAAATAGTGTTTCTTGAGGTTAGGTCGTTGTTTTACTGAGGTTAAGGTTAGTGAGGGTGGGTATAGAAAAGAGTCATCTAGTCAGCAACCTTCCCCCTATTTAGGGGCGGCCATAGCTGAGTGGTTAGTGAGCCCTCCTAGGGAGCCAGAGGCCCTGGGTGCCCCAGGTATGATTCCAGGCCAGGCCAGCAAATGTGTCGATGAAATGAAATTTGTCCCTGAGCAAGACTCTTAACCCCTAATTGCTCACAGGCCCTCATTGGAAACAAGACCGCAAGGACTTTCATGAACGGACCTGTTAAAGGAATTATCCTTATCCTTTACACTGTCTACCCGCAAGTCTATAGGTCCCTGGTTCAAACCCCAATTTAACCAGTCCAAATATAATTTACTGAACCAAAATCATGACTTTGTTAATTAATGCATGTCACTTCTTCTTCTCTCTCTCTCTCTCTCTCTCTCTCTCTCTCTCTCTCACTCTCTCTCTCACTGCCTCTCTTTCTCTCTCTCTCTATCTCTCTCTCTCTCTCTCTCTCTCACTGCCTCTCGCTGCCTCTCTCTCTCTCTCTCACTGCCTCTCACTGCCTCTCTCTCTCTCTCTCACTGCGCCTCTCTCTCTCTCTCTCTCTCTCTCTCTCTCTCTCTCTCTCTCTCTCTCTCTCGCTGCCCCTCTCTCTCTCTCTCTCGCTGCCCCTCTCTCTCTCTCTCTCGCTGCCCCCCTCTCTCTCTCTCTCTCTCTCTCTCTCTCTCTCTCTCGCTGCCCCTCTCGCTGCCCCTCTCGCTGCCCCTCTCTCTCTCTCTCTCTCTCTCTCTCTCTCTCTCTCTCTCTCTCTCTCTCTCTCTCTCTCTCTCTCTCTCTCTCGCTGCCCCTCTCTCTATCTCTCTGCCTGCCTCTTCCTGTCTCTGCCTTATCCCTCGAAACCGCTTATTGCTGCTTGCAGCTATATATTTCTTTGTTTTTGTTGAGTGATTGGATGAAATTGGTATACATCCTAACCTTTGAGACTTTAAAGCATTTTCTGTTTACTAAAGAACTGCAGAGACGGGGGAACCTGTTTGTTGGCCTCTCTCCGTGAGACACTCACTATGGGAAACAGCGCCCTACTACAGTACATACACTCCTGGGGCCAATATCATTGGTCGTGAGGGTATGTCACGCGACCGGAAGTCCCTTCCAGCCGGAAGGATATAAATACCCTTGCGTGACGTAGTAACTTCCTCGTACAGTTCTCTGTGACGCAGTGCGCACAGCTATAATTACATACAGTTTGATAAAGATTGATATCGTTCAGAAAACCAGCTTTAGCCCAAAGCGGAGATTCAACAGAATCGGTTTTTCTCCTCGTAATCTTTCATCGAGCACGCTCCCACATCTATTTCCTGCCGAGCTGCGAGGTCGCCGGTGACGACCCTCACCCCGCCTGCATCGCCTGCCTCGGAGTGGCGCATGCCTTCAATGGCTGGCGTACCCTGAGGAACCAGGCCACTGCGGCGCTTGCTCCAAGTTTCGGAGAAGCACCTCGGCTCCCGCCTAGCAGCAGCGAGGGCTCTCGCTGATGGACCGGCGAGCAGCTCAGCAGTGAGGCCTCTTCCGTCGCCGGCCAACCGGCCCTCTCGATCGGGCCACACCACCATGACGACGGGGCCCTGGGAGCTCAGCGGACTAGCGGCTCGCGCTATGCCCCCGTGCAACCTCCCTGCCCCACTTCTACAGGCTCATCGGCCGCGAGCGGCGTGAGCCTAGGGGCCCACCTGTGACCGTGGCGTCCACGGATGGAGGCACTAGCCATCCGCGGCGCTACCATGTTGCTAACCTGGCCGTCGCTTCTGTGAGTAGTGGGACTAGCTATTCGGGGGTCATCCCTATGTGCCCCGGGTTCTATGTTCCCCCACTAAGGTTAGGGTTAGGGTTAGGTTTAGGTTAGGTCCTATATTCCCGGCACACCATTGCCCACTGCTGCTGTGTCTGGCGGGACTCGCCATAACAGCAGCGTAGCGGCCCTCTTCCCTCCTCCTCCCCGATGGGCCTCGCCTGGCTACTTCCCTCCTTTTGGGGTCATCAGGCCTGCTCGCTCTCCAGGGGTATGGAGACGCTGATGCCCCAGCTAACCCAACGTTTTCTTTGCTCGTGGGTGAGTTAGCCCTGACTAGCTACGTTAGCTGCTAGGTTAACGTCGACCCAGTCAGGCAGTGTTTTGTTGGCTTAGCGCTTAACTAGCCTCACTAGGCAACACCGGCTCTTTAGCAGTGCTGTTCTAGCTTAGCTTGCCTCGCTAGGACAACACCAGCTTGTTAGCCCTCTCACCATGTGTAGCAAGCGACCCCGTTCGGTGGCCCTTCCAAAGGCCGCAACTTGAGCCGGCGTTTTACCAACCCGAAGGACGAGGCCACTTCCAGGGCACCGCAGAGTTTCTACGCTACTCCACGGAGTCCAGGTAGGCCAAGACTACACCTCCTCCTAGCTCCAGGCTCCCAGGGCTGGCCACCCCCCCGCACCTCCTCAGCCCCGGCAGCATCCAGGGAGAGGCTCCATGATGAGGAGGGCAACCGCGAACAGGTTAATTGGGCACCATGAGACACATGATAGTAATTTTCACAAGAATGTGTTAAAAACTGTTCATGATGTTCACACTGTTTCTGTGCCTCCTTTTGTTCCATTAAAGATGTTGCAAAATACATACTGTAAGCACATTATCCAGCCCCTGTCAGGAGGCCGCGAGGCATGCGGATCCCTAGGGGGGTCCCCAAGCATCGATGGTCCCCTTTATAAGCCCAAAGTGCCTATCATGCCCGGTTTCTCAGCATGGCAGACACTGCTGTGATACTTTCTCTACCTGTTCAACCCTTGTCAGGAGGCATGGGAGTCCCCAGTGGGGTCCCCCAGCGTCGATGGCCCCCTTTATAAGCCCAAAGTGCCATTCATGCCCGGTTCTCGGCATGGCAGACACTGCTGGGATACTTTCTCTACCTGTTCAACCCCTGTCAAGAGGCATCGAGGCGTGGGGTTTCCCAGGGGGGTCCCCCAGCGTCGATAGCCCCCTTTATAAGCCCAAAGTGCAGACACTGCTGGGATGATTTTCTATGCATGGCCCAAAGCCAATTTTCCCCCCGTCCACAGGGGGCGCCTAAACGCCACTGTATACGGGTCACTGCAGTTTTTCCTCCCGTTCCACCAGGGGGCAACAGAACGCCACTGTGGAACAGGAAGATAGACAGCAAGATAGACAGACGGGCCCCGTCTGGCGCCAAAATGGCGGCGATGGTGGCTCGTTGTGGTCTCAAGCGTCTGACTGCCTTCCTCCCGTCCACCAGGGGGCGACAGAACGTCACAGTGGGACGGGAGCCTCACGAGAGATATACAGAGGGGCCCCATCTGGCGCCAACATGGCAGAGATGGCGGCTCGTCGTGATCTCGAACGTCTGTTTACTTTCCTCCCGTCCACCAGGCGACAGAACGCCACCGTGGAACGGGAGCCTCACGAGACATACAGACAGCCCCCAGCTGGCGCTAACATGGCGGAGCTGGAGAGCTGTCGTGTTTTTGGGACGTCTGACTACTGTACCACGTTCTCCTCTGGAGAGCGGCAGAGCGCCTCCAACGAGGAGGGGAGCTTTGTCAACAACTCGAGCCTCACGGGCCAAGCCAAGATGGCGGCAGCCTAGGGTAAACCGGATGCTGACGTCGCGGAATGCTCTCGTGTAGAGTCACATGACTTTTCCCACTCTCCTGACCAGACCTTTGGTACCTTCACTGTCTCTAGCGGCTGCCACGCATATGGGCCAGCTCGATCATGTGACGACGTCATCCGTCCCCATGGAAACGGACATCAACGTTACTTCGCTCATGGTGAGTTAACCTTGACTATCTACGTTAGCTGCTAGGTTAGCGTAGCCTCCAGTCAGGCTACTGTTGTTTAACTTAGCGGCTAGCTAGCCTCACTAACAACAACACAGGCCTTAGCAGTGTTGTTTAGTGCAGCGCCTAGCCAGCCCCGCTAAAGCAACACCGCTACCCTTTCACCGTCTCTAGCGGGCGCCGCACGTGCAGGCCCGCTGGATCACGTGACGACATCACCGGTCCCCATGGAAACGTGCGCGTGCACGCTCACGGCGTCTGTCCTGGGACAGGATAGACAGCTTCTCAGCCTGTGTGAGGTCTTCTCGCGTGGGGCGACAAGTTACATACAGTCTATGCATGCAGGCGGTGGGTCTCATGGCTTCGGCCATACACCTGTTTTGTTTGGGCAGGCTCCACATGAGACCTTTTCCAGAGGGATGGATGCGGGCTCTCGGAGTCCCTCCCACCCGAGGTTCTCTGAAGGTCCTGGTATCCCCACGGTGCGTGGACACACTCAGACCATGGTCAGACGCGGAAGGTCATTACCACGGACGCCAGCCTCACGGGGTGGGGTGCCATCCACGAGGGCCGCTCGGCCAGGGGGGTGTGGGATCCCAGTGTACAGACGGCCCACATCAACCTGGAGCTGATGGCAGTTTTTTCTGGCGGTCAGACATTTCGAGGCTCGTTTTCGAGGTTGTCATGTCATGATCAGAACCGACAACACCACGACCATGTGCTATGTCAACTAGCCTCTGGCCTGGCCTGGCCTCTCCGGTGTTGGACAAGCAAGCTGGCGATCTGACGCTGTGGTGCGACGCGCGTCTTGCGTCAATCAGAGCCTTATATGTACCGGGCCTCCTGAACAGCGGAGCGACTCTGTTGTCCAGGGGCAAGCTTTGGTACGCAGATTGGTCTCTCCTCCCGGAGGTAGCGAGCCAGATCTGGGCCAGGTTTGGCCGACCGCAGGTCAATTTGTTTGCCTCCGAGGAGAACGCGAAGTGTTCTCGCTTCTTCTCGGTGAAGGGGACCCCCCCTCACGGGCTGTGGACGCCTTGGCGCACAGTTGGTAGAACGAACTGCTTTATTCGTTCCCACCACTGGACTTGAGTCTATGGATCTGAAGGTCGTCAGTCTCAAAACGGTCCTCCTAGTGGCCCTGTCTACGGCCAAATGGGTCAGTCATATGCACACGCTCTCTGTGAGTTCGGAGTGAATGAATGTCTCTGGCGACGACAGGAGGGTTCTGCTTAAACCAAACCTGGCGTTCGTACCCAAGAACCGAGTGGTGGCCCATGCCCCAGTCGAACTGGTGGCTTTCCATCCACCTCTTTTCGATTCAGCAGAGGATGGAACGGTTGCACTGTCTCTGTCCTGTGATTGCCTTGAGGCTCTATTGCCAGAGGACGGCGGCCGGCCGGTCGTCGACGCAACTTTTTGTCTCCTATGGCCCGTGTGGTCAGAGGAAGGCGGTTGCTAAGGCGGCGCTTTCTAGTTGGATCGTGGATGCCATTAAGCTGGCCTACGCTAGTGGTGGTGCCCCAGGACTGAGGGCTCACTCTACTAGAGGCGTGGCGGCATCCTGGGCCCTCTCCAGAGGGGTTTCGGTTCAGGAGATATGCGCGGCTGCAAAATGTTCCCTTGGGACCGGCGGTTGGCTGGGTCTGGGGGGAAGGGGGCCCTGTTTCTTCATAATGATTTATGGGGCTGGCTGACCTATGTCTGCTCATTATTTGAATGAGGCACATTTTGGTCTGTCAGGGTCTACCTTTTCTTTCTGTGTCCCGCACCCAAGTCCGGAGGGCTCGGGCGCCCGTGAGGCCGAAGGTCACGCCCGTGGGGGCGGGGCTGAGGGGCGTACAGGCTATAGAGGGTTGAGTGGTTTTATAGCTTCCGGGGGGTTTATAGATCCCATAGTGAGTGTCTCATGGAGAGAGGCCAACAAACTCGGAGTGAGACACTCACCTAACGCCCCTTTTTGTTCGCAACTGCGTGCAGAGAGGAGAAGTTAGAGGAAGTTACTACGTCACGCGAGGGTATTTATATCCTTCCGGCTGGAAGGGACATCCGGTCGCGTGACATACCCTCACGACCAATGATATTGGCCCCGGGAGTGTATTGTATGTAGCTCTGTGCATCGCCTGAGGGCGCTGTTTCCCTTAGTGAGAGTCTCACTCCGAGAGTAAACAAACCGGGGTTACATACGTAACCTCGAGTTACTGAACAAACATGTGCGCTTGCCTGGGGGCGCCATTACCCAAGTCCAAGAGGTTACTCAAAACCAAGAAAGAGGTTGACCGTCTTGGACTTCTATGGCGGTTTCAGACGTCATTGACATTTCAAAAATTAAATAAAATGTGTGTTCCAATGCTCAATAATATCATTTTTCATTATTAACTGTCTTGGTTGATGGGTATGATTTGGGAATCATGACATTTTGCTAAACATTCATGCTAAACACATTATAGTCTATAGTGGTAAAATATATACCTTATAAATAAAAGGACCTGTTACAATGTTGAGCAGAATTAGGAGCATATCTAGCAGAAGATAAGACTGAATAATACGTGTGAGTTTGTGGTGGGATTTTTTGGGGTTTCTTTAAAATCATCTTTGCCAATAACAGTGCACTTTCAAACATGTAAAGCATTTATTTTCTTTAATGAAGAAAATACACAAATACACATCCACATGACATTGTCAGCCAGGGAGAGGGGAGGGGGAGGGTGGTGGGATGGTCGGGGGAGAAGACAACCACGCCTACTTAGGAGACCATTTGTAGGATTTGTGTACTACTTCGCCTCTAGTGGCTCCAATGGAGAATGTGTATCTTTCTATATTAACAATCTTTGGTTGTGACTTGTGATTATACCTGCAGTCTGTTAATACATGGCATTGAGACACAGCCTGACTTGCCTTGTTATTCTGCACCTACATCCATAACAAAGTCCACTGTTGAACATTAATTCCAGCTGCCATAAGCCACATGTGAGTTGATGAAAAAACGTTAAGAGATGTTTGCGCACTTAAAGATACAATGAAGACGTTTCATACTTTTTGAGTTGCTTACTTCTCAAGAACCATCTGAAAGTTGGGACATTTCAACTTGAGCGAAGTGAGTGAGGTAAAATTCATGCATTTGCGTCAGGTTATTATTAGGCAATGTCGCATCAATTTGCATCTTTTCATTGACTGTGAATGCACCTTTACGTTGTTTTAAACCAAAGACAAAACCTCAACCAGAAAATGTACCCACACCTACTATCAATCAACATCAATCTTTATTCAAATGATTTTAATAATTGTAGTTGAGAAGTTCTTGCTACCCCCCCTTGCACACATGCACACATGCACGCACACATGCATTAACACATGGGTTCCCAAACTTTTCAGCCCGCGACCCCAAAATAATGCGGAAATTGACTCGCGACCCCACCTAAATCTGGAGGTCATTTATACACATAAACTTGCACGTTCGGTGCGCATTTGTAATGTATTATAATGGTAAAATGTTCCATTTGTAATCATTTTTAGATTGTATTTCATCCATTCTGTTGAATTTAAAGTATTTTTTTTTATTTTTATTTTATGACCCAAAATAATCTCGTGACCCCACCATCAGTCTCCCGCGACCCCAAGTGGGGTCGCGACCCCAACTTTGGGAACCCCTGCATTACCACACACACACACATGCACCCACACACGCATGCACCTACAGTTATACGCCCTCTGGAGATTAGATTCATCCTAGTTAATATTTCACCTCTAACAACCGTACATGTCTTTCTTTGGTTGCACAACTGACTTTCAGGAGAGACCAGAGGACCATTTTTGAAAATTGTTGGAATTCGTTTGCGATTGGCGTTGGTGCTGGTGGTATTGTTGTATTGATAATGGGTGGTAGGTAAACTTCTATACTTTTAGTATTATTCTCATAACATTTCCAACAGTTTCAAGCTAAAGAAATTAAAGATACCGTAATTAATTTAACAGCTTTTCCATATTACCATGTTCGAAAGAAGGAAGACAACAAGATAAGAACATATTAAATAGTAGTGAAAATAATACTGACAGGCTAATATCAATGCTTGGACTTCAAATATTTTGTATTTGTTATTAATATATATATTTTTGTAATTCCTCATTTGAATGAAAACAGATTTCTTTTCAAACAAAAACAACAAAAACCTTAAATAACTAGCTGTATAGAGCGTTAGAAAGTGCCATTCCACAGGCTGGCTAGAAGTTTTGGTAGCACTTTACATTTATAAACGTTTATAAGCAGTTTGTAGACTATTAACAAATTAACAACCTGTTTGTTGACATTCGTGAATGATTACTAAAAACCTTTATAACTATGTTTAAAAATAATTTATAAGGTATTAGTAAATAGTAAACTATTCATGAATAAGCCATTTATATACATCTGTAAATGATTATTAAATATTAACTGATGTTATATAATATAAGCTATTTGTAGATAAAGAACTAATCATAGACAAACTATTTATATACATTGGTTAATGATTATGATATAATGTATAATAACATTGTAGAACATTTAAGAATCATTTAAACATTATTTAAAACACATTAAAACATTATTTATACTCGATTTTGTTCATCATTATTATTAAATAATGTCATTTAAATCATGTGTTAAATCTTTGTTGTAGCCCAAGGCATTAACAAACCATTTCTAAACTATTATTACATATTTTGTAAATGTACAAATTAAACATTTAAACATTATCTGCAGATCATACTTTCCACATGATCAATTTTACTTATAATTTGGGAAATGTATACCTCCCAGGGCCGGATTACCCATAGGCCGTAGGGGGCGAGTGCCCTGGGGCACCAGCCAATGGGGGCACAAAAAAAAAGAAAAAATAATGAAATAACATAACCCTAACATAACCCTAACCCTAAATCTGAAATAAAGTAACCAAAAACCGAAAAGAAACTAACAAAATCCAACCAAAAAACGAAATCTTTCGCGCGAGTGCACGATTTCGGCGCCCGGCCGACCTCCCCCAGCCTCAAGCCATATCTCCGCCCCAGGGAGCAGGGGGGGGCACTTCAACTTGAGGTCGCCCTGGGGCACCACATAGTGCTAATCCAGCCCATGTTTGTTCATGTTTAACATATGCTTTGTAAAACATTCCTAAAATATCTATAAATCCTTAGTAGATGTTATTATGTGCCCTAATATAATATATCATACTACCTGGCTTTCATGAGTGCAGACACCAAACAATTACTAGAATTATCTTCTGTTCTGCTGCATGTTTTGTGTAAGGTCTATGAGAAATATTTTGCCAATGATAGTGGAACTTTAATTTGTTGAATTTTATATTAGCCATAAAGATATCCATAACGAAAACCTGAATCATGAATTAAATAATAAATAGTCTACTGTCTGTTTGCCGTAGGCCTATGTTGTTGAATGACACCAATCACATCGTCATGATTAATACGTTTGGGTTTTAATTTAACCCCCAAGCAGCGTGCAGCTGAGTGGAGACGCGCACACTGCTGTTTATAGTCCATGAGCCAGACAAGATTTCATTACCGAATGAGTGGGCAAAACCATATTAAATTGTTCATAGGGTCAATATAAGTAAATAAATATATGATAACCTTTCCACAGGAGTAGCTTTTTCATAGTTATCACACATTTTGTTATTTTCCCCATACTGTACGTACATGACAGGTGAAAAATCACAACATTTAAAAAATAGTTATCATAATGAAACTTCCCCAGTTGATTACTTACATGAAGACATTCTTAAACAGAGCCTGTCTAAAAACCCTTTACTACAGCCTAATATATCCTTACCTAACCTACTGTAATATTGTATGGGCTAGTACCTATCCTTCTTTTCTCCATAAATGATTTATACTACAAAAAAGGTTTGTCAGATTAGCCACAAATTCTAATCCACGGGAGCCCTCCTCACCCCTTTTTTCAACACTCAATATACTAACAATCTTTAATATAAATGTACTCCAAACATGTCTATTCGTAAAACTAAATACCAATACACCCACCTCCCAGATCATTTCAAATTGTATTTCCAGCCAAATTCCAGCTTTCACCCATATCCCACTAGGCAAGCAAACCAACTGCACGTCCCGCTGTATACCACCAATAGGGGGCAGTTCACCATCAAGTACAAAGGGGTTTCACTATGGAATGCCCTGGTAGGTATACCTACCTATAAAAGAAGCCTAATAAGTAAGTTAAATACCCAAATGGAAAACTAGACCAGCTTCCAAATCATTTCATCCTGATGTTCACATATGTAACAGCATAATTGTTTTGCTTTGTTTCAATACTTTTTGCTTTTGTTTTGTTTTGTTCTGTCTCTTCTGCTCAGTCTTGTACTTTTATTTTTTATCAGATGTCCTATACCCTTTATCATAGGTATATGTATATACTTTTTATATTTTCTTTTTGTCTTTGTTTTTGTTTTTTTCTGTTTGTCTTTGTTTTTAATATTAAATAACTCTTATTATATGCAATGTAAACGGTGAGGTTCTCACATAAGCCCCCCAGGGTTTCTTACCTCACCGGCACAACAACTATCACATAATGTTTCCCTCGGAAATAACTAACATGTTCTGTAAATGTATACAAAAATGTTGTGCAAATAAATCAAATAAAATCAAATCAAATCAAAGACAATGATTTATCGTATTACAAGTTTTCTGAAATTGTATATTTAAATATGCAAATTAGGGCATGTTTTCCTATATAATGCCTAATTTGCATATTTAAATATACAATTTCAGAAAACGTATAATGCAATAAATCATTGTCTTCATGTAAGTAATCAACTGGGGAAGTTTCATTATGATAACTATTTTTCAAATTTTGTGATTTTTTTTTCACCTGTCATGTACGTATGGGGAAAATAACAAAATGTGTGATAACTATGAAAAAGCTACTCCTGTGGAAAGGTTATCATATATTTATTTACTTATATTGACCCTATGAACAATTTAATATAGGTATGGTTTTGCCCACTCTTTTGGTAATCATTGCTCAATTTTGGGGCTCTGGCTCATGGACTAATATTAGCCAAATAAAGTTCCAAAAGTTCCATCAGTCCATGGCCGTTACACCACGCTTATGAGAGACAGATAGCCTGGGGCTGTTGGCATAATTTGAATGTTTATGAAGTGATTGAGGAATGCGTAAACATTAATGGATGAATGGTGGGCTGGTTACCTCCGATCTCCCACTGTGCTCCCGTGGCCAAATTCCACAATGAAGATCACTTGCGCTGAAGACTTAAATATTCCAGCAGAGCTGTCCCCAAAATCCTCTCGCAAATATGCGCTCATATGTCTTCACACAGAGCCAGTAAAGCACTGTTTAAATGGCTGAATGATTAAGCATCTTGCTTGTAACATTGTAATTATGCAATATTGTTTTTAATTGCGGGATTTTGATTGCTTGTACACTTGGAAATATCCTACCAATTTCACATGACACATCGTTGATGTATGCCTTTACAAAATATATTTTTATTTCACATGTATTATTTATTAGTTTTATAGCTATACATTATTGGAGTGAAGTATTGTGTAAGTAAGTGTTGGCTACAGTGTGTTGAGTAATGAGAGATGAAATGTGGTGTGATCTGTTAGATTTAAAACTATACAGATATACCGTAAGCACATTTATACAAGTAATAACAGTCTGTGACTGTGATGAGCAGTTCAATGGTGAACTCAAGTACTTTCCTCCATTAATGTTCTAGGCACCAAGAGTAAGACGGAATTTGAAGAGGCGCGGTCACATGAAGGTACATTAACCAATCTCTTCTTCAGTCACTGAGTTCAAAGGGGATTTAAGAAAAAAATAACAACACAAACAGAACTTGTCAGATATGAAATAGTTCATATACATTTTTGCTAACATGGAACCCAGAGAAATCATACAGAATTGTAAGCCGATGCCCACGTTTGGTATGCTGATGAGACAATAAACTATGAACTAAGCCACACATTCAGTATTCGTTTACTCTCTTCTCCACAGTGCAAGTTGCCCTTAGTAAAATCCATTCTCATCCAAACCTGAAGATGTCCGATGATGGAACACTACAGTTGACAAATGAGAGTGCACCTTCCTCATTGCATGATGAATGGTATGTGGAAGTTAACATGGAACGTCCACGGTGGGCCTACTGGGAGGTGTCTGTGGAAGGCAATGAAAACTGGCGAGTGGGAGTTGCACGTTCTAATGTTGAGAGAAAGGGTCAGTTGAAACTTAGTCCTTCTGAAGGATTCTGGGTAATCGCACGGTTCAGTGGCAATAAGATGCGGGCCATGGAAGATGAAGAAAAGGAACTGAAAAAGGTCTTCGCTAAAGGGCCACTTAAAAAAGTTGGTGTCTGTGTAGATTGTAAGGAGAAGAAGGTGTCTTTCTACAATGTTGATACCAAGTCACACATTCATACATTCAAAAATGGACCTGGATTTGAAGATGTTGTTTTCCCTTTTTTTTCCAAGTAGTAATGATGAAAACCCCATGTGTATTTGAAAGCCAAAAGCACTGCACTTTCATTTAACTGAAGAAGTTTCAGTCTGCACGTGTAAAACTGAAACTATAGCCTTGTTCTTTGTAAACATAAAACAAATGTACAGGTTATTTTTCGAAAGGAAATCCAAATTTTGTTTTGTTGGCGAATTATAGCCAATTATCTGAATTATACATGTTCGACACATGACTCCAGAGATAACATATACTGATTGGTGTTAGATATGGATATTATTTTATCTAGATCGATCTGTAGGAGTAGTAAAGTGTGTTTTAAAGAAAATGCAAAATGGTGGAAAATCTAGTTAAGCGGAAATGAGTGTGGTCTATATGGAGTTGTGTGAAGATCCAAGGAATCCAGGGAAAATAAATGTAGGCTGATATATGCCACCATGAGGTTGATTTAAATGTATTTGGGGTGGATTGTCTTTCTTGGTCTACTGGGAGTGTGCATGCAAAGTTTGATGCCAGTCGTTCCAGAGGTGTCCGAGATTAGCTGTGGACAGACACACAGAGGGACAGCGGCAAAACCATAATTTCCATAAAAAGATTTGCAGCATTTTAAAACAATGAATAATACCAATCTTATCTTACTATTATAATTCGAAAAGGGATCTGTGCATGTTGTGTGTGTCCAGTCTCCTTCTCCCAGCAGACCAGTTGTCCAATTGCCTTCAAACAGGGTCATGGGTCTTGCCTTTTAACCACCCATGCTTTCCGTTTTCTCAAAATGTTTATAGATTACATTAATATTCAATTTGTGGCCCATATTTTGGCTACTTGGGTGCCTGTCGATCTACCCAGTACTGTGCATGTCCTGTATTAATGAAGTTCAATTTGTTTTAAGTTTTAAAGATATATAGCTAATTTCATTTTTGGGATTATCTCTAATAATGTTATTAATAATTACATTATTATACTAATCATACTAATAATCAATATTATTTAATAATTTTACCATTATATCAGACTGCTGACAAGGTCGTCAGATGGGAAGGGGGTGTCCTCTCTCCCAGAAAACTGCAGCGCTTATTTCTTTTAAAACTAAAGACCCTTCTGTTTACCGCTGGCTTTAATTGAGTAATTTTCTTTTCTCTTTTCTCCTCGGCACTGTAACTGTATCTATACATTTTTGTTTCTTTTGTTTTATGCATCCTAATGTAATTTCATAATTTTATAATTGTATTATTGTGTTTTGCTTGATGTTCTGTGTAAAGCACATTAAATTGCCTTGTTGTTGAAATGTGCTATACAAATTTCCTTGACTTGCCTTGCCTCTCTGTAAACTGTGTATTTTGGGCTATTCATCAATCAAATAAACACGTTTACATTTTTTAAATATGAAGCATATTTTTCTCCAGATGCTGTACAAACAGCTGCACAAAACCTTCGCCAGGGAAGCGTCCTTGTTTTTTGTTATATTGGATTATTTGTTAAGAATTCAGCTACTACATTACAATATACAAGGAAGAAGTACTGTTTGAGTGTGACATTAGAGACAGGACACAAATTTCACATTACAAAAACTAATTTGCCAACTTAGTTTTCTTTCATAACCTGTTTATTATATGCATTTGATATACAATTAATTAACTATTTAATTAAGACACCAGTTAAACAATTAACTGGTGTAAAGAGGAAATAGAATATAGTGGAAAAAACATTTACAGATGCAATGTATTTCTATGTACAATTCATTTTCATATTAGCTACCCGACATTTAATGACAGTATTTAATGTTTTTTTTCTCTGCGTCTGATAGCCGTTTCAGAATATTTTTTTCACTGTAGAATTTTATGATTTCTTTAATATTTCCAAACAGAACTGCTGTAATACTGGGTTTGATGGTTGATACGTCCTTGTTTACAGGCTATGGCCGTAGCGTTCTCTGCCCTCTCCGCCTTGCATTGGTGGCGGTAATAAACCCACATAGAGCTACATTTGTCACTGCTATATATGTAAGATCAGAAGAGAACACAAATCCAAGAAGACAGTTTAATTCTGCTGTTGCCCCTTGCTGGAGTACACATCATGCTTGCGTCACATTACGGTTTTCAGGTGACAAACACATTAGAGAATGCAATCAATCTCGGAGTGTCAAAGTAAAACAAAATGCAATGGAGACATGTTTTGATTGACTCAGCTCTTGCTAAAATAACAGACAGCAGATGTATCATTTTAAACTGTGCGCTGTATTTTGAGACTGTTATAGGTTTGTATACATGGAGAAAGTTTGTAAACATTGGAGTAAAACCCTAATTTATATGTTCAAAACAATCTCTTTAAATCTCCTAGGCATTGCAAAGCCATACCCAACTGTCAAGATTTTAATTTCCTTCTTGTAGCTTTTCCCAAGATGAATGAAAGGAAAGAGTTTGCCCTTAAAATCACACTGGAGGGAATGGATGTGGCATCTTTTTTCTACATTGAAGAATGTTACTGTCTTTCCTTCACAGTCCAGCAACACTCCAAGCTTCTCAGGTTTCAGTTCAATGGGAAGTGAAGTGGGATTCTGCTCACATGTTTGCATTATTTCATTTTCTAAACTAATGCACCAGTATCCTACATCTGGGTATGTTTGGAAGTTATACCATTTCTCTGGGAACTGGGCGACACCAACATCCACCTGGACTTCCTGCCCCAGGTCAATCTCCCAGTAATGGCTACCTGTGTCATACCCAGCTTTTCCCAAGACACAAAGCTTGTCTTCAAAATACTTCTGTTTCTTATTTTTGTTCATGTTCTTTTCAACTTGGGCCACAGACTTCCCATCTTCAGACACTTGAAGTTTATGATAAGCCGTGTCTGGATCAAGTACGACGTCCTCTGAAGTATTAGACAGTAATTACAGTCATTACAGTAACCATTTGAATGGCAATTCGTATTGTGTCTAATGTGGATCAAGTGTAGTATGATGACTTTACCTGCATGTTTGTGCATCAGTTCCCACACTAAAATAAAATTGATTACAAAAATGTATTATACTGTATACATTTTTCAATGGCAATTTAAAAGATGCCAATTAAACAATGTCTTTAATATCATGTTTTACTGTACCAGACTTTGGAATTTTCCTAAAACTTTCTGTGGAGGAACATTGAAAGAGGAAACAGATTATTTACAGACAGATAAGACCACAATAATTACATCGACAAAAATTGTTTTAATTCATACCCTTCAACACGTGTCAGACGATAAAAATGATGCATGTTCAACTTACCTACCTACCTACCTACCTACCTACCTACCTACCTACCTATCTACCTACAGTACCTACCTACTATCTACCTACCTACCTACCTATCTACCTACCTACCTACTTATACCTACCGTGGTCCATGGTACAAGGCAACTATCCCACCAAAATGTCATACCACACAGCAAAAGGTTATTACAATATTATATGCATTAGCAAAATATTCTGTTATGAAACGGTATACGTGGCAAGCCAAAGCGGTACCCATTATTCAAAAATGTATTTGGTCATGTTAAGTATGATTTTTTGTCAATACAAACATCATTCATTCAATCAATCAATATTGCATCATAGGTTCATAGTAGGGGAGGGGGAAACCACACACACGGACAGACAGACAGACAGACAGACAGACAGACAGACAGACAGACAGACAGACAGACAGATACGTATTGTCAGCCAGCCAACGTAGGCCTACATAGCAATAACAGGCAGCTACCATAACCTAACAGTACCTATCTACTAGCTCTAGTCCACAGCGTTAAGGCTATGCGACTGCACATGTAGTCTCCACATTTGAACGGGTTCACAGTGTCTGCACTTAAAGTAAAAATAAACAATATACATTTGCTACTCATTGAAACAAAGACGGTTTTAAGGTGTTGCAAGCCTACTCTCCTCGATGGGAAGACTGACTCAGACCCCCACCTTTTGTTTAAAATCCACTTTTTGGTCAGAAAATAAAATCCTCCCCGGGGCAGAGAAATGTTTTATTCACTCCAGTTTGCAGAGATCTGGAAATGTATTGACAAGAGTAACTCTCCCCTACTCCATCCCTGTCTCTCCCTCTTAGATAATAAATATTTTTCAGCCCCAATTTTTTTTTTATAATTCATTTTGGATACTGTATACTATAATGACTGTATACTGCGTGCATAAAATTGGGGACAACAGAGGGATGGAAGGGATGGGAGTTAGTATACATGCTGCAATATTGTACAATAATATTGTACTTACCCATCATAGCTTTTTCTTGAAGAATTTTATGATCTTTCTGCTCAATTTCATGATCTTTCTGCTCAATTACATGATCTCTCTGCTCAATTTCATGATCTTTCTGCTTGATTCCTGTGTCGAAAGAATTATGAATTGGATAAGTAAAACAAAAAGTGTCTGCTTTTCTACAGATGATTCAGGAAAATGACCTACCGTTTCTTGCTTCCTGTAATTGGAGCTCCTTTTCATCTGTAAAAAGAATGAGAATTGAAAAACGTGCTTACAATTTTTATTGCAAATTACATTTTAAGACAGTTAGGACTGTCTTAAAAGGAACAAATGATAGTCATGAGTAACATGAAAACTCTTGTTGTGTTTGATCTTACTCATTTGCTGCAGTTTCTCCTTCACCACTGTGAACAAAGAAAATGTAAATACATTGGAAAGACAACTTAATTTACTGGAGAAGGCATGTGTGAAAGACAAAATGGTACATTCATAAAACATTTCTCAATTAATGTAATTAATGCAATTAAATATTACCGAAACCTTTAGAGACTCACTTTTCCTCGCATGCAGGGCGTAGAGCACAGAAGCCGCAACAGCAACCATTCCAAAGAATATAGGAATCATAAAGGCAGACAAATAGGTCCTTTCAAACACACTTTCTGTGTAGAACTCCTCTGTTATGAAAGACAACCAGGGTCAGGCATGTGGTTCATGATAAACTTTCTTATTTACAGTATCTGCATACATTTTTGGACCTGATGTGACAAGTGCTTTAGTTCATAGGTTAGATAGATTGAGGTACTGCTATATATTGAGACATATGGATGATCGAAAACAGTGGTTCTCAACCTTTTCAGGCTGCGACCCCCCAAAATAATCATATTTGAACTGGGGACCGCCCAAAATAATCATATTTGAACTGGGCACCCCCTGCACTGACAAGCACTTGGAATTGTAGGCATTTCATTTAATTTGACTCAGTTCCACAGATAAATATTGTGAAAAAAGCCGATCTACAAGCTCACAACGCCTCACAAATTGTAGATTAGCTATTTTCACAAATGTTGCCTCTTGCTTATATTATTCGACAATTTGGCCAATGTTGACCAGTCTTTATAGTATAGTTTGTTGATTACTTTCGATGCAGTAATGGTCTTTTTTCATTTATTTCTTTCCTTATTTTGGTATTAAAAAGGTTTTAAATTGTCACTTTACTGTCATCTGAGGACCCCCCAAAAATCACGTGGGAACCCCCCTGGGGTCCCGACCCACAGGTTGAGATCTAAAATGATAAGCTCACCAGTCATTTGAATTCCCGACTCCATCTTGGATGTCCTGTCCTGTGACAACGCCACACACAATATTTCTTCTGGCTGATGGTTCACTAGGGTCAGGTAGCTCGTTACAGAGAACAAGATGCCATCTTGAATGGTTTCAGGTTTTTCTGTCTTCTCTGAGACAATCTCCTTCCTGCTACGATCCATCCAAACCAGTCGAGGCTCCGGGGACCAGGAATGGGATCTGCAGCTGAACTTGAGGGATCCTCTCTGGAACTTTACCAAGGTGATCTTGGGAACAGTTCCCTGCTCTGGTTCAAAAAGGTTGAATACAAACTATTAACAGATGTAATTGATCTCATTTTGAGATTGATGTCATTATCTCCCTTGACTCACAACTGTGGTACAATTGTACTCAAGTCATTTTCATCCCAGAGATAATCAAATAGAAATGTGCTTCAACACAGATACAGATAACACAGATAGGTACACAGTAATATATCTGGAGAACAATGTTACACTCTCAGAATAAAATAAACACTCAATATTTGAATGTGTATATAAAAACATTGGACTTGTCCATCTAAAATCTTTTCCGTTTTCAAAATCCTTCTGAATGTCATGTACTGCAAGTTTCCACACTGCTCAAATAATGTAACATGAGTTGTGCAACTGTGTATACAGTACAGATGTGGTGTGAGGGATTTTCTCTGCTGCTACTTACGTGTGATGTGGAGCTCAATGGCTTCTTCCTGAACCCACTCCAGGTGACTGGCTTGGCATTTGTAACGGCCTCGATCAGACATGGTCAGGTTCTTCAGGAGCAGTGATATATTGCCTTGCTCCAGCTCCTGGGTGAAGAGACTGACCCTTCCTTCATAACCTTTGCCCTCAGAGCTCTTGGAAGGTTTATAAAGATACAGGTAGTTGATGAAATCTTCTTCCCTAAACCACCTGATCTCCATGGGAACAGCACTGGCTCCAGGAGAGAGGTGACATGGTAGGATGATGTCATGGCCTACGGAGCCAATCACAGGGGCAGATGGCACAACAAGGTTGTTTGTGTCTGGTGTACAGAGGGAGAGAGCAATGGAGAGTTGGAGGTATAAACATCTGATCCCAAGTACTTCAACGATGATTGCACAGGGTGGCCATTTTGCACTCATGTGACATGTCATGTATGATGATGCAAAATGGCTGCTGTGTGAGTGTGTTCAATTGGAAGCATGTCCAAGGCAATGGTAGGCTACCACTTCACAAGTTAGATACCATAGCATAATGCACAGCATAATGTAGATCCAATCTACTTGTACAGTAGCCAGGAATTAAGCAGAAAATACACGTAAGTGACTGTATTGTTGTTGTTGTCAATGGTTACCTTACCAATGTTTATATTTAACTGTTTCCCGTAGTCAACATGTTGTCCAATAGGATTTTAATTACCTGCATTATTGGTGCAGACACCAAAGATAGCAATGACTGCTAGTTGCATAGAGATTTTCTGTATCAAAGTCTCCATCATACACCTGACCTGTCTGAGGACACACAAGTTATTCAGTAACTAGTAGACTAAATGTCACTCCATTTTACCATGCTAGGCGGGAAATTAGTCTTGTAATTGTATTATTAAGAAAATATTGAAACTACACTATAGTGACTGAAACTTGCAAAATACAAACATTAGGATATAAAATCATGACATATCAGGCACAAAGAAAACTTTATTTTAATGTCCCAAATCAATAGGATAATGACAAATCACAAATTAAGTCTGCAAGGTGAGAACATTCACAATTTGATTTGCACTCCATGACAATAAATATACGATGTATAATTGAATAACTTATATTGATAATATTTTATCAAGTGAAATACTGTTTAAAAAAAGAAAGGTTACTCCTACCGTAATGAAGGACGTTTGAAGGGAATGTCCGAGGAAATCAGTCTTGTGAACTGTGTTCAGTCTAAATAAAGATAACATCAAACCACTCCTCCCTTTATGAGAGGCAGCAGTACAGCACCAGTTCATTGTAGAACCTACATTCAGACATTAAACTATACACAACAGTAAATGCTTTCATTTACAGTAATATTTGAAAGGCTGTAAAATGTGTGTTAATTGCTATGGCAGAGAACAGCAAGTGCAAGAGTCCCTTGAGCTTCTCTCAAACTGTATCAACTATATATTTAAACATAAACATTGTATTTAAAATAATGTGTACTGTTATATCACCATAATCACACTAATACAGTACGACAGAATCCTGGACCCCTTAGTATTATTTCTTAGTACAGGACAGGGAGCATAATTAACTTATTCAATGTTTTTCATTCATTACATTTAAGTGCATTGTGAAAATTGCTTCATAATAATAGTTTATTTGTATTATTATTAATATTATTATTATTGTATTGCATGTTCTATTACTTGAAGGCTACATATAGCATACATTTGTTATGCAGATTAAACCTTTTCATACATTTCATAAATAGCTTCATAGACTTGTTTGACATACATTATATTTTCTATTAATGTGTTGGATTCACGTTAATGTGTATTTTCAGACATTTAACCTTTTAAACCCTCAATATTTATCTTTATATGCTATATATTTTTCCTCTACACCAACTCTCCGAAAATAGCTGAGCTTGTAGATCAGCTATTTTCGGCTAATGTTCCCCATCACACAAATATTTGTTGGATTCCCTGTAGTAACTCTGAGGACCCCCTAGGGGTCCCGGACCCCCTGTTGAAAACGCCTACATTAGGTGTTGAACTGTGACCAAACATTTAACTTTCAGTTTCATTATTACAACTTTTATCATGTGCAAACAAGGTCAGAAAGGTAGAAAGATAAGATAGGGTACAGTAAGGTATGTGCACCCAGAAAGAAACGACACGCGCGCGCGCACACACACACACACACACACACACACACACACACACACACACACACACACACACACACACACACACACACACACACACACACACACACACACACACACACACACACACACACACACACACACACACACATACACACACACACACACACATACACACACACACGGCGTGTGAAACCATCATTTAGTGAAGTATAAATCAAGCGTATAAGCATAAACTTGAGGTCTCCACCTCCCTCAACAACAAATCAGGCAATAAAGTGATTCTGATTTTGAAACAGAGTACAGAATTGTTATGTTCATAATAGCGTTGACACACTGTGGCAGACATTTTGCTGGGCTGTTGCTCCAACCTGAAAAAAGTGTTTCAGCTCTCTTAACCCATTCAATCTGGGAACGCATCTATGTCATTTTAGATTTATTAGCAACATGAGTTTTTCAGAAAACTCTTGGGATTTTGAACAGTGGTTTAGAACAGTGGTTCATAACGCCTCATAACGGCTCATAACGCCTCACGTTGCGAGGCGTTGTGAGCTTGTAGATCAGCTATTTTCACAATATTTGTCTGTGGAACAGAGTCAAACTAAATGTAATGTCTCAACTCCTACATTTACAAGTGCTTATCTGGGTGGGGGGTCCCCAGTTCAAATATGATTATGTTAGGGGGTCCCCAGTTCAAATATGATTATGTGTGGAGGTCCCCAGTTCAAATTATGATTATGTTGGTGGGGGGTCCCCAGTTCAAATATGATTCTTTTTGGGGGTCGCAGCCTGAAAAGGTTGAGAACCACTGGTTTAGAACAGTGGTTCTCAAATAGATCTACAAGCTCACAGCGCATCACTTTGTGCCACGCTGCGAGCTTGTACATCTTCAAAGTGTTTTCGAATAATTGCATTTGTTAATTCAAATCCTCTCTTCTGGGGGTCCCTGGCACAAAACATTTTCAGATGGAGGTTCCCACAGCCAAGTACATAATCATTATTATTGGGGTCCTTGGCACGAAAAAGTTTGAGAACTACTGGTTTAGTAGGCATTTTGTAGAATCGGCCTCAGGTCTTAATGGGTTAAACCCTTGGGTGTGTCCATTAGACAAGGTGAATAGTTAACATTGAATAGCTTCTGGGAAACAACCTTCTTTTGTGATTGTATGGGTCATATCTTATCTTTCTGTCTCAAAGTATGTTTATCATCCGTCTCCAACTGAGCATGCAGATTACAGAGCTGTAGGGAACAATGGTGTCATATAATGTCAATGTGTGGTTTATGTGGCAAGGTTTATGAATTTTATTGTCACTCGCAATAGAGCTGTCAGCAGTGGTGTAAAGTAACTAAGTACATTTACTCAAGTACTGTACTTAAGTAAAATTTGGAGGTATTTTTTACTTTACTGGAGTACTTCCAATTTTCAGTACTTTTACTTCTACTCCACTACATCTCAGAGGAAAATATTGTACTTTCACTCCACTACAATTATTTTAATTATTACTAGTTACTTTGTAGATGTTGATTATTATTACAAAACATACATTAACCACTTCAGCCCTATATACATTTCGGCCATTTGAAAATAGCCGATCTACAAGCTCACAATGCGTCACGATGCGACGCATTGTGAGCTTGTAGATCTGCTATTTTCAAAAGATTTTCATACATTTTATGCATTTGAAAACTTGTGAAATGGGACATTCTGCATAATGAGTACTTTCTACTTTTGGTACTTTTTCCAACACTGGCTGACATTTAACCTTTTAAACCCTCAATATTTATCTTTATATATTATATTTATCTTTTCCCTCTGTACCAACTCTCCGAAAATAGCTGAGCTTGTAGATCAGCTACACACACACACACACACACACACACACACACACACACACACACACACACACACACACACACACACACACACACACACACACACACACACACACACACACACACACACACACACACACACACACACAGCATGTGAAACCATCATTTAGTGAAGTATAAATCAAGCATATAAGCATAAACTTGAGATCTGCACCTCCCTCAACAAATCAGGCAATAAAGTGATTCTGATTTCGAAACAGAGTTAGTACAGAATTGTTATGTTCATAATAGTGGTGACACTGTGGCAGACATTTTACAGGGCTGTTGCTCCAACCTGAAAAAAGTGTTTCAGTTCTTAAACCCTTGCGTGCGTCCCTTAGACAAGGTCTCCAACTGACAGCGTGTCAGATGATAGGGTTGTATGAGGACAATGGTGTCATATAAGGTCAATGTGGTTTATGTGGCAAGGTTTATGATTTTTTATTGTCACTCGCAATAGAGCTGTCAGCAGTTGGTGTAAAGTAACTAAGTACTGTACATTTACTCAAGTACTGTATAAGTAGATTTTGAGGTATTTTTTACTTTACTGGAGTACTTCCAATTTTCAGTACTTTTACTTCTAATGTAATGAAGGGAACGTCCGAAGAAATCAGTCTTGTGAACTGTGCTCAGTCTAAACAGCAATAACATCCTCCCTTTATGAGAGGCAGCAGTGAGTACAGCACCAGTTCATTGTAGAACCAACATTCAGACATTAAACTATACACATGCAGTAAATGCTTTTATTTACAGTAATATTTGAAAAACTGCTGTAAAATGTGTATTAATTGCTATGGCATAGAACAGCAAGTGCAAGAGTCCCTTGAGCTTCTCTCAAACTATATCAACTATATATCTAAACATAAACATTGTATTCAAAAAAATGTGTACTGTTATATCACCATAATCACACTAATACAGTACGACAGAATCCTGGACCCCTTAGTATTATTTCTTAAGCACAGGTCAGGGAGCATATTAATGTATATGTATTCAATGTTTTTCATTCATTCATTACATTTAAGTGCATTGTGAAAATTGCTTCATAATAATAGTTTATTTGTATTATTATTAATATTATTATTATTGTATTGCACATTTGCAAGGACCCCCTTGCTGAGAGAGAGAGATGACGCAGGGACCCCCACTACATATAGCATAAATTTCTTATGCAGATTAAACCTTTTCATACATTTCATAAATAGCTTCATAGACTTGTTTGACATGCATTATGTTTTCTATTAATGTGTTGGATTCACGTTAATGTGCATTTTCAGACATTCAACCTTTTAAACCCTCAATATTTATCTTTATATATTATATTTATCTTTTTTCCTCTACACCAACCCTCCGAAAATAGCTGAGCTTGTAGATCAGCTATTTTCGGACCCCCTGTTGAAGACGCCTGCATTAGGTGTGGAACTGTGACCAAACACTTAACTTTCAGTTTCATTATTACAACTTTTATCATGTGCAAACAAGGTCAGAAAGGTAGAAAGATAAGAAAGGGTATATGTGCACCAGACAGAAACCACGTAGATCTGTTATATTCAAAAGATTTCCATACATTTTATACATTTGAAAACTTGTGAAATGGGACATTCTGCATAATGAGTACTTTCTACTTTTGGTACTTTTTCCACCACTAGCTGTCACAACACTGCAGGCAGTGAGATCCCTGTGTTTAGAGCCTTGACAACTGTCTGACAACAATACAAATACAATAAGAAGATTAAAAATAGTCATATTAAAGGTTTAATGACATTCACTTTTACACCACATTCAAAGTCTTTGTCCTGGTCCTTCAAAAGTGTACAAAAAGTTTTAAGTGAAAATTCCATTCCAGTGATCAATGGCAGGTGTTTTTCTCTCACATTTCTAAAGCCTTTTCAACTGCAATGAAAAAAGAAATCTTTGCCTGCGGGTGTCGCTGGTGAGGGATTTTGCCTGTCAATCATCGCCTCTGCTCCGCCCCCCCCCCCAAAGGAAAGGATAGGGGAGGGGAGGGGCGAGGAGGAGAGTGGGCGGGATTAATCGACTGTGACCTCACTGTCGAAGGGCCAAGCTCAGATTACTTTTCAGCCTAATTATTCAGAAAACCCCAGACCACAGAAAATCCACTGAATGTTCTAAGTTCAGGTTTTTTGGGTGTAATTGAGGTCATAAAACCCCAAATAAAACATTGAAAATAAAAAAAAGTGAAAATGAATGTCATGATACCTTTAAAGTAAAGAAAAATCATATTTGAGGGATGGAAGATGTTAATTAATTATAATCGAGTGTGTGTGTGTGTGTGTGTGTGTGTGTGTGTGTGTGTGTGTGTGTGTGTGTGTGTGTGTGTGTGTGTGTGTGTGTGTGTGTGTGTGTGTGTGTGTGTGTGTGTGTGTGTGTGTGTGTGTGTGTGTGTGTGTGTGTGTGTGTGTGTGTGTGTGTGTGTGTGTGTTTTGAAAGAATGTCAGGCACAGACATTACATAATTCAGGCAGTAGAATAATACAGGCAATATAAATCTTTCACCTTTTTCAGGTTCATGAAAAGTTTCATACTATAATAGGTGACTAAAGAATAGGTTCATTCAAGGCCTTATTCTGGAGATATGGGCATCACAAATATAGTGCAGTACACATTTCCCAGTGCAATGCCTCCCTCTGCTGGTCAGTTTTTTAGACGACAACTTGGGGCTCATATCTGCTCAGTCTAAAACGTTCCTGTTACCAATATAGACCCTTTTAACTAGTGGTGGAAAAAGTACTCACATTTCTTTCTTAAATAAAAGTATCAATACTGCAATGTAGAAATACTCTGTTACAAGAAAAAGTCCGGAATTCAAAATTTACTTGAGTAAAAGTACAAAAGTATTGGCATCAAAATGTACTTAAAGTACCAAAAGTATAAGTACTCATTATGCAGAATGTCCCATTTCACAAGTTTTCAAATGTATAAAATAAAAAATGAAAACACTTTTGAAAATCAAATGGCCGAAATGTATATAGGGCTGAAGTAGTTTTGTAATAATAATCTAAATCTACAAAGTAACTAGTAACTAAAGTTTTCAAATAATTGTAGTGGAGTAAAAGTACTGAAAATTGGAAATACTCCAGTAAAGTAAAAATACCTCAGAATTGTACTTAAGTACAGTACTTGAGTAAATGTACTACTTTTACTTTACTATTACTTTACACCACTGCTTTTAACAGCGCCCATATTGACACATTAACGCAGGTGAAGGTAAAATTAATAGGCATTGGCAGTTGGTGTGTTTCGGACAGATGCACAGTTAACTTTGATGGCACACACACACACACACGCACACACGCACGCACGCACGCACGCACGCACGCACACACACACACACGCACACGCACACGCACACGCACACGCACACGCACACGCACACTCTCTCTCACACACACACACACACACACACACACACACACACACACACACACACACACACACACACACACACACACACACACACACACACTGCTCTGTGAGCAATAGGGTTCAGTGCCTTGCTAAAGGACGCTTTGATTTGAAGCCAGGAGGAGCCAGGGTCCAGGCATCGAACTGGACTCTTCCCCAGGCCTGGGTCAGTGCCATCCATTAGAGAGTTACGCCAACTCCGTTCACTTCTTCGGGCCAGGTCTTCTACATAGCCGACGCCGTCTATTGGCGAATAGTGACAAATCCCTAAACCGGAAGTTCGGAATGCATTGAAGTCGACGGCTCCTTGTCACTATTTCCAGTTACATGAACCACGTGACCGACGCTGTTTCTGACCCCTCATTGGCGCAACTCTCTAATAGAAGGCTCTGGCCTGGGTTATTGCTGACCTGTGCACAGTGAAATGTGTTTTCACCCATGACAACACTTACCAGTCTTGTGTGGTTGACCTTGTCGATGAGCAGTGGTGGAAAGTAACCAAGTACATTTACTTAAGTACTGTACTTAAGTACAATTTTGAGGTATTTGTACTTTACTTAAGTATTTCCAATATCCAATACTTTTACTTCTACTCCACGACCACTACATCTCGGATAATAATAAATAATACAAATAATGTACTTTTACGCCACTACATTTATTTGAAAACTTTAGATAATAGTTACTTTGTAGATTTTGATTATTATTACAAAACATACATTAACCACTTCAGCCCTACAGTATATACATTTTGGCCATGAAAAATTGCCGATCTATGCAATGCATTGTGAGCTTGTAGATCTGCTATTTTCAAAATATTTATACAGTTGAAAACTTGAAATGGGACCTTCTGCACAATGAGTACTTTTGAGTACTTTAAGTACATTTTGATACCAATACTTTTGTACTTTTACACAAGTAGGCCTACATTTTGAATTCCTGACTTTTACTTGTAACAGAGTATTTCTACATTGCAGTATTGATACTTTTATACTAAGTGAACTAAGTTGTGTTTACAACGACTGTGGTGATTCTCTTGACACTGTCAAGACTCACATGGGTCCTAAATATCCACTCAATACTCACCAGAGTGTGTCTATAGCTTATTTTTTTAACTCTATGGTCTATAGCTATGCAAGCTAAAGGAGAGCTTGCTTTGTACTCCTGCTCTGTCATACTGAGACATGAGGGAGCGGTGTTTAGCTTTGTCACATGTGCAGGGGGGTGTGAGTGGCATGAAATACTAGTTAAACATAAATACACCTTCTAAAAGAGGTGCCAAAACACCACTTATATAATACATTAATAGTACTCTATGCGTTGGAATTGATTATCAGCGCATTGAAGATCCAGAAACTGCTGTTTGATGTTCAGTCAGATCTTGACCCAGTAGAATAGATGACATTCTGTAACCTGACTCTGCCAGATGGGGGCGGTATTGACTTCACAGGTTGTGAAACAAATGTGATGCAAGCTCCATCTGAGTCAGGTTAGACATTCTGACTGCACATAATCTACTGAAATGAGAAGTTGAGATGGAAGTAGATCACATTGTGTGCAGAAAGCTAACAACATTTGGTGAGCTTGTAGGTCGACAATTTTTTTACTTTTCTTTAAAAGGTACCCCCTATAAAGACATGCCCAAATAGGGAAACCAGGTTGAAAGTGGTTATGTACACAATTTGTTTACACCATAAATGTGGTGCTGAGTGAGAATGCTGTTGATTGACTACAGTGATGCAGCATTCACAACCACTGAGCACTCCAAGCTCACATCATGTATGTGTGTTTGTACAGTATCTGTATTTTGATTTGATATAATTTTCTTGTGTAAGTGTGTGTGTGTGTGTGTGTGTGTGTGTGTGTGTGTGTGTGTGTGTGTGTGTGTGTGTGTGTGTGTGTGTGTGTGAGCCATTTGAGCCATATATATGATTGCTTGTTAATTGATGATGTCACCGCAGGGCTTGGTCAAGGCCAAGTTGCATAGGTATTTAACAGGACTGTAATCAGCCGCAGGTGTTGCCAGTGGCAGAGGCAAACCAGTTTTCGGCTGCCTCATGAGAGCTGGAGTTCTGTGTGCGTTTGAGTTGTATTCATTGTATTCATTTATTGTATGCTAAAGTGATTGGCACGACTAAGCTACTAAGAATAAATATCATTGTTTATGAATTCAATGGACACTTGTGGACATCAGTTTGTATGGAGCACACGTCAGAACTCCCTCTGCAACCAGTATAGTGCCAGAAGTATAGGACTTTGACACTAATAGTACCTCAAGTATAGGACTTGGGTGCTACAGAACCTATTGAGTATTTGTTTAGTTTTTTTGTTCAGCTGTTAGGGACAACAAACAAATGCGTGTCAAAATGACCCAGAGCATTGCATTTTTTTTAAATAAAAGCAAAATAAACATTGTTTATTGTTCTGAACTTATTGTGTGTTTGGTTCCCTCATGACAATTCTCTTATTTTTTTGGGTCATAAGTCATAATAATATTTGCACTTTGCAGGTAAAGCCAGGAGAAGAGGGGTTGGGGTTTTGGGCCTTCCATGTGTCATGTTAGAAAAGTGTGTGTGTGTCTGTCTGTCTGCATGCATGCGTGAGAGAGACATGCCCGCATTGTGAGCTTGTACAGCTGTTACTAGTTGTCATACAACACACCATATTAGGCCATGATGGTTAAAGTGGATCGATTTGACCTTCAACACAACAGTCATTTTGACCCGGGAACTTTTGAGCTTTCCCTGACAGTTTAACAGGAGGGGAAAGAGTTTGTCAATGTTGCATTACAGTGTGGAAACACTCTGCAATGACTTTAATCTAACATATTCCTTTGTGCAATATCTCATAGAAGACAGTGCAAGATAATACTGTATAGAAATGTAAGCAAATACGATGAGTCCTGAAATATATTTGTGACAAATATATAATAATTTGTGACAATACACAAGTGGTTGCAGTGACACACACGCACGCGCGCACACACACACACACACACACACACACACACACACACACACACACACACACGCGCGTGCACACGCGCACACATGCACATTTGCATGCAGAGTGCTTTTCCATGCATTTCCATATAGTACACTGCAATTAATTCACCGCTGTTAAATCAAAATCAATACAGAATCCTTAACGATCACACAAACACATTGTGGTATTTCACATGCAACAGGAAAAATAATAATACTGCATATCAGTATTATTCTTTTTTTATCAATCCTTGTCCTCCGAAGTGTCCTACTGCCATAAACAAGTGGTCCACGTGGTCAATGACAGATAAGAGTGGTACATTCTGACATGACACAGAAGTCACCAGCAGGCAGCTGGGTAATTATCAATCCACTAGACTAGACCACTGTTTCCCAAACATATAAGGGCTTGTTTGTATGGGTTGGGAGGAAAATATCCTGTTTTTAAAATGTAATGTATTTATTTTTTCTGTGTTAAAACGGAGCATTGTGAGCTTGTAGATTTGCTACTTTTGCTCGTTTTGAAATTGAGCTTATAGTGGATGTGTATGTATTTTTGTACGTTTGGATTCCTGGGAAGAGGCCATTCGCTGGACCAGAGCAGGAAAGCTGATTCCAACACAGATTCCAAGGACTAGAAAAAAGTGTCCTTCAGGCTTTTGGCCCCTTCCATTGTGAAAGCCCCCTGTAGCCCCAGATACTATCAGGCCCAGCTGTCTTCATCACCTTTCAGTGTAATCTATTATAGATCATGTATGTGTATACATGTAGGCAGCAAAGTAGTTGTAATTGTGAAAAGCAGAAATCATTAGAGAATGTGTTGTGAATTTGAGGGCACAAAGTCCAAATGCAATGGGGCAGGAAGGCCATCAAATAAAAGAAAATAAAAGTTAGTCCACGGAAATAATGAATTTAACTTGAAAGTTAAGGATGATTTAAGTTTAATATAGTACAAGAATGGTATAACTATCTGTGAAATATAACCCATTTATTTCACAAAATAATGTATTGGAAAACTACCAATATTTGTACAAAGTCATAGCCTATTGGTCTCAATATTTGTCACATTCAGCCGTGGACTTCACTGACTTGTACATAGTTTTCACTCTTCATACCAGTAACCTGTAAGCTGATTGTACGACGTTCTGTATAGTAGTGTGTATATCTGTCTGTCTCTTATATATCATCATGATTTGTGTGCATTGGGATCTCATTTTAAACAAGCTTAGTGCTTTATGAGTCTTCCAGTTTAGTAGACCCTGTATTGTGAATTTGTACTTCCATGTACTGTTGTTCTCATGTCTTACTAAATAAAGTACATCAATCAATCAATCAAACTGTAGGTAGGGGTCACATAAATCACATTAGATTCACAGATTAGAGATTTTATGTATTTTCCCCTCAAGTTATTTTCATTCAAATGAAATGTGATTGAACTTGCACTAATTATGACTTTAGTAGATTTTTCGCTAAAATATAGTATTTCTTAACTATTCATAATTATAGCTACTAGATTGGCTATTTTCAATAATAATAGTAGTTAATAATAATAATAGTTTTTAATAATCATTTTAAAAAAGGAACATTTTTTCCAACCGACAGCGACAATATATATAGTCCATGGGCCAGACGAGATGTCGAAACTGTAAAACTTTTAATAGCACACATTTTTCCACCATTTTTGCCTAAACCATATATTTTCTTTTAGTCCTGTGGCATCAAGAAACATCAGAGACAAAAACCACAATAATTGGAATATTGACATGACCCTAAGGATTCAGGGCATGTATAATTTATATACCTATATTATTTCATTCTGAGGTGGCACTTATATGAGAAATAGAGAGGTCAATAGGCCTATATGAAAAAACATCACTTAAAGGGATATTTCACTTTCAAAAAAACTTTGGGTCATTTTATCGTCTACTCAGGCTTTTGTGAGCCCCCAGACCGTTTTTAAGTTGCTTGATTTAGTATTTAGATATTTGATAATCATTTTATCAGACACGCCCCTTCCTATACATACCCACTATAACTTCAAACTCAATTTTTAACCTGTTAGATTCATCAAAAACACCTGTCCTTGGTTCTGCTGACTCACCCTGCCCTCCTAATACGTGAGGGGGCCGTGTTTTTTCGATTACTTTTTTCATTTTTTTTATTTCATTTTTTTATAGTATAAATTTTTTTTTCATTTTCCCAAAAAAATATTAAAAATAAATGAAAAAAGTTATTGAAATCTAACATGTTAAAAATGGAGTTTGAAGTTATAATGGGTTTGTATAGGAAGGGGGCGTGTCTGATAAAATGAATATCAAATATCAAAATACTGAATGAAGCAACTTAAAAACGGTCTGGGGGGCTTACAAAAGCCTGAGTAGACAATAAAATGACCAAAAGTTTTTTTGAAAGTGAAATATCCCTTTAACCTCCCAAAACATTGATACAAAAGGTTTTTCAATGGATTCTGGTACCTCTACATGCTTGAGAACATACAAACAATCTAGGAAAATTGAACTCCTGGAAAGGCGTCATTTTCAAGATGATGTCCATAATGGCTGCCAGGAGCTTAAAATAAAATCTCAATTACTATTCAACCTAGAAAGGTGGTTTTGGTGTCTAACCCTAGGTTATTAGCTCAAAGAATGCGACTGAATCAGTGAAATTATCGATTCAGTTAATTATTTATTGACAAATCCAAGATGGCGTCCGTCCAAAGGTGATGTCCCATACGTATACAAAAAAACAATGGTAAACCGTTTTAGAAGCATGTATCTATTACTTAAAAAACATTACTTAAATAACCACAAAGTAGTCAAGCTATCCAGTAAGCAAGGTTTACCTGCATATGAGACAGTATTAGCAGATGTAGATTTCATTCTTATTGGCTACTATGACTGCCTATGAATTTCATGGGCCTGGGTAGGTCAACCTGCCCTGGTGGGGATCTGCCCTGTTGCGCACAGCAGAACAACAGGTGAATGCAATTAACTTAAACGAGGAGCTGCACCAAAAACAGGCTCAAACAATGTCAAACTGTCACATTCTAGCTGCTGAAATAAACTTCCCATTTGGATCATTGTTGACAAAGGAACAGAAGATGGATATTGTTTGCAAAAGGATTATTTATTTCTTGTCCATCAGAGCGGTGAGGTCACAGAGTCTCTCTACTTTTGCATGATAATGATAGCCTAAACTTTGAATTTGTTTGCAGTTATTCATTTCTATTGCTTGCTGGATAATTAGACTCGGAATTTCGTGATTTTGGCTGTATGTTGTCAAATGTATTAATCTATATTTTGCTGTTGATCAAACGTTGGGTTTTGTAGGCTAGGGGCCTACTGTGATTTGATGTGCACACATGCCCTGTCACTGACAATTAATGAGACAGACAGCTGTTATACAGTTCACTTGTTCTACTGGGTAGTTCTAGTAAAATGGTAGTTTGAGCCTTCTAAAACACAAGTGTAGGGTAAATTAATGATGATTAAAAAATCGGGGCACATCGGTCCTTACGGAATACTCTCTCTCTCTCTGTCTGTCTCTCTCTGTCTCTCTCTCTCTCTCTCTCTCTCTCATGCTCTCTCTCTCATGCTCTCTCTCTGCTCTCTCTCTCCCCCCTCTCTCTAGGGCAGGGGTTTTCAACCGTTGGTCCGCAGAGGTATTGCAGGTGGTCCCTGGCCATGCATTCAGAAATGTAGTAAAGTCTTATTAAGGGGCCGAGGCCGTAGGGCATTCGGACCCTTATTGCATCTCAAGGCTTTCGTCTTCCGCTGTTTTACGCATAAATGGATAAATCTCTACCGTGCAGTGACCTTTTACGAAACTCTGCAATATGGTAGAGGGTCATGGAAAACGGCAAAGACACAAAACTCACAATTATTGGCCAAAGGGTGGCGCAATCAATTGAAAAATGCTAACTTTGAACACGTATAACTCATGCCCTGTTTCAGCCATTGCCATGAAACTTCAATACAAATATGTGTCTCCTCATGCCGAACAACTTTGTCGCTTCGACCGATTTGACCTTTAGATCACCCACCATTTTGAATTATATTAAAAACAGTTCAAATCAATCTCCTCCTGGGATTTTTGAGCAATGTAAACAAAAATGTCTACACATACACACGTACTTTGGACCTATGCCGACAAAACTGTTGTGGCGAAAGTGAAAAAATAAGCTTTTATGAGCCAATGAATATTGCAGTTTTATGAAAATGATTTGTCTGCCCCTAACACATGCAGACTCACATGTTTTTGAAACTTTGCAGTAATGTTGAGGGTCATTCCAAATATCACTGAAACCAATCTTACTCCAATTGGCCAAAGGAGGGCGCTATAGCAATTTTTTGAAAATGTAAACTTTAAACAGGCATAAGTCATGCCACGTTTGGTCGACAGCCATGAAACTTGCTTACACATGTGCCTTGACTCATGAGGAACACATCTATCACTTTGACCAGTAAGCTCCGCCCTTAAACTTTTCCACCATATTGAGCAGTTTGAAAAACACTTAAACCCAGGATTGTTTTGCAATTTGCGTGAAACTGTCATCTCTGTGGGCTCCTTTTTCACCAGTTCAGGTGTGTGTATCGGATGGCTTAGTCGCTAAAATATTTGCCTCTCACTCACAAGGTCCCCGGTTCAAGCCTCAAACGTCATGCAGACTTCATTTAAATTGCATTGCACAAAACATGACTATCAATGCATGTGCAATTTTAAAGATAACATGAAATGCTTATTTGAGAGTAGTTATTTTCAATGTATGACATACTTCATTGTAAAAATAGCCGATCTACAATCTCACAACTTTTTGGATAGCAGCGCTTTGTGAGCTTGTAGATCGGCTACTTTCACTATTTTGGTACCAAGGACACATCACATTTCTCTATTGGTAAATGGTTTGTGAACCACTGATCTTAGTGTTAGTGAAACAGGGGCTTGGTTCATGATAGAAGGCAAGAGTCTATGATCTTCAACAGACACCATCAGCCTGGAGCCTTAGCTTAATCAGTAGTGTGACAGCCTCTGAGTCACAAGGTTGAGGGTTCTATTCCTGTCTATGGCCATGGGTTGAGGTGTCCATGAGTGAGTTTCCTAACCCTCGATTGCTCCGCTGCGTGCTATATATGACCTCATCTTGGTTGAGCTGAAAAGTAGTTTACGGTCTTTATTGTGGGCTCGCTGCAGGAGCAGTGAGCACACTATACTGTAGATATCTTCACTATTTATAGACTATATTCTCCTCAAAACTTTAGCACCCTACTCCTCCTACATACCTTCACTTAGAAACTCCATTCAAACTTTAAAGCATCCAGCTTACTGTGGACACCTATGCTTTGTCTTTGAAATAATGTGTAGTTTTTCAAATATTTAACTTTAAGCGCCCAATGCCACGTTAATGGCCATGGCCGTTTAAAGGGTAGCAACATTAACAAACACATGAGTCTATTACCTGTTACAATGCTCTATAACCCAGCGAGCCAGATTACTCATATGCTGTGTTGCTACTGCCAAGATTCGATCCCATAACCTTGTGGTTCAGAGTCTGGAAAACACGATAAAAACGACATTCCATCAATGTGTAATTTAAATTAAAATGTAAATGATTATTATAATCTTATTTTTTCTGCATTATAAGCAACACAATACAGAGATACATTACAATATCCACAATCCCTCAGCACTCTGCTCAGCTCTTCAGAATGCTCATTAATTAATTGCATGGGCTGCTTTGTCTCAAGTTCAATCTATTCTGTTTCTACGTCTTATTGTGCTATTGCATATTGCTTTTTGCCTTTCATTCCTTGACCCCGTTTATCACTTCTTGCAGCTATATATATATATATATATATATATATATATATATATATATATATATATATATATATTTAAAAAAAATTAAAAAAAATACTTCTTTTTTTTTACAAATAAGGAAAAAAAACGAATCTTAACCCATGGAATGGTGCATGAACCCTATAGAAAAAATAAGACTGGCACATCCACTGGACAGCAGGTGCAGGACCAACAGTGGATTAATATAAAAGTTTGCACACTGTAACTTGCAAAAAGCTCCCATGGTGCATGATCCCCCATCACTATTGTGTGGGGTGGGTCTATGATGGACCCACCCGACACAATAGTGGTGGTCCCCAGGTTGCTCTTAGTCAGGATGGTGGTCCCTGGGTCAAAATCAGTTGAAACCCCTTGCTCAAGGGCATGTAATTTTTCAAGGGGCACACGGTCAAAGAAGTGAAAGTGAAATTCCTGCCCTGGTTGTGAATGTTGCGTGTTATTAAATCAGCAAAACTGAGTTATTAAACATGTATCAAACATTCGTTTGGCCCTGGCATTTAATGCCTTGACCAGCCCACTTTTGATGTGATAAAAACTTGCAAGCAGTCACCAGGGCAGTCAGGCATGTCTAGTAGGGTTATGATGCCATAGCATGGGAGGACGACCACCGTTCAGAGTATGGGAAGTCAGGAAGGCTTAAAGGACAGCCAATGATGAAAAAGTCGAAAAGGTATCGCATAGGTGTTGACTAGTTGCTCTGTCTGTTCATAGACACTTGATCATGAATCAATCTTTTTCACACAGTTAGCAATATGAGACAACAGGAGCATTGGCAATGGGAATAAATAGAACGCAGGGCCGGACTGGGACCAAAATTCTGCCCTGACATTTTGGTCCGAACCGGCCCACCACCCCCCGGGCCGTTTTGTCAACGGGGGGGGAGTCCGTTTTGTCAACGGGGGGGGGGGGGGGGGAGTTTCACTGTTTCCGACCAGTCCTGCACATGAACTCTGCAGCCGCACTGAGGCCCCTGCTGGAAAGCATCCCAGCCCAAACATTAATGTAACTAATAATTGGGCCACGCGACCCGGAAATGACCGTAATAATCCTAAAACGGGAGCGAAAATATTATATTATATTTTTGTGGCCCACTGGCCCAGCGGCCCACCGGGCATTTGCCCGGTACGCCAAATTGCCCGGTACGCCAAATGGCCAGTCCACCGCTGATAGAACGTTTGTATTAGAAATATCATGTCACGTAACTGAATATTTGTGAAGTAAATAAATCGTGTTCTTCCACATCTTCAACGATCCCAGCCAGGATATGGCTTATTGTCGTATGTGACAAGTTACAACACACCACTCTCCAGCAAGGTCTTCAGTGACATCACGAACACTCTCACCCAGAGCTTGAGATGAAATGGCTTCCTTGTTGCGCATCATCTTCTGGGGCTGTTGGCTTAGGTGTTGTTGCATCTAACTTATTTCAGGCTGGATTTGTGGTGCAATTTTGGTTGACAATGGGTGGAAAACGGGACAGATTGCCTCTCTGTTTCAGAAACAGCTGATTGTGCTGTGGTAGTAGGATGAATGCTCATTGTTTGCTTTGTCATGGTCATGCTTTGATGGTGGACAGCTCTTTGGGAAGCTGTGGGTATGTTGATAATTCTGGCTACCTGTGACGAATACAAGAACGATAGGCTCGCCCCGGCGACCACAGAGCGGTCGGCAGGTATTCCTAAACGTAACCTCAGTAAAACTATGCCTATGCCTAAACCTAACCTTATTCCTAAACGTAACCTCAGTAAACCTACACTTATTCCTAAACTGTGACAGTGTTTTGGGGCGAGCATTCTGGTTACCCCTGTGAATCTGCATTTCACTTTATGGAGACTCCAACTCCATCAGCAAGCCCTGGTCATGACCAGAAATCCTATTTTTTTTACAGAATGGGTTCCCAGATTGGCTTCAAGATAACTCCAGTTTACATCAGTGACTCCCATCTGGAATGGAATGATGTTCTTCTACATTGGTGGAAAGTAACTAAGTACATTTACTTAAGTACTGTACTTAAGTACAATTTTGAGGTATTTGTACTTTACTTGAGTTTCCAATTTTCAATGCTTTTACTTCTACTCCACTACATTTCAGAGTCAAATATTGTACTTTTACTCCACTACAATTATTTGTAAACGTTAGTAACTAGTTACTTTGTAGATTTGTATTATTATTACAAAACATACAGTAACCACTTCAGCCCTATTTACATTTCGGCCATTTGAAAATAGCCGATCTACAAGCTCACAATGCGCATTGTGATCTTGTAGATCGACTATTTTCAAACGATTTTTATACATTTGAAAATTTGAAATGGGACATTCTGCATAATGAGTACTTTTACTTTTGGTACTTTAAGTACATGTTGATACCAATACTTTTGTACTTTTACTCAAGTCAATTTTGAATTCCGAAAGTTTACTTGTAACAGAGTATTTCTACATTGCAGTATTAGTACTTTTACTAAAGTAAAATATTTAGTACTTTTTCCACCACTGCATTTATATACAGTATACAAGGGCAATCCAAGTGTCAGTGAACGTTTCAGGAAACAGCTGTGATGAAAGATTTGTCTTTTTTTTCATTTTTAAATTAAGCTGATTGATACCTTTGTCCACCCACACCATCCTATCCTTGTCTCTTCTCTGAAAATTCCTGTAAAAAAAAAGAAGAAAAAAAAAAAGTTGTCCAGATATCAGTGCCAGAATGGCACGTCACATCATTGATAAGATAAGCCTCTATTGATCCTCAGAGGCAAATTCAGGGGGAGTCAACAACAATCTGCAGGGACGCCTAAATGTCAACCGACTTGATATAAAAGAGCAAGAGAGCTTGTACGGATCCCAGAAACTGATCAAATTATCTTCAATCCAAATTGTAAGATGAATCCTTTGTTTTATCTCATCGTGTTGCTGTCTTGTGGACTAACTTGGGAGCAGGGAGCCGAAGGCCCGCCCATTCCCGCAGTCCCTAAACCAGGTTCTGCAGCACCAGTTTCACCTATCGTAGAGTTAACCGATCAACAAATAAATGAGAGAAACGAGGGGTGGCGGCTGGCCGTTAATGAGATCCTGACGGAGTTTTTCCTAATGATGAAGAGAACGCAAACTGTGGCAATCGCAGTGGAGCACATGAAGAAGCCAAGAGGTAATTTGAAACTAGATGTTTCTTCGTTGCTGTCGGGCAGAAACCTCTTATCTCCATAATTCTAACTTTTTGTGTTTTTCCGTAAATGACTTGATCGTACTACAGCGTCACACAAAAGCATCAAAATGATCAGATCCGCAAGCTCGGAACGCAGCGCGAAGCGACTCATTTGGAGCTTGTCGATCTGCTACTTTTGCTATTTGTTTATTTGAATTCTGAAAAGTAACAGTTTTGGACATATGAGGTTTCCACCCGTCAGAGACGTCTTGTAAACTTGGCTAAGCTAAGCAAGGAGAAAGCCAGAATATAAGTATACCCAAGGATGCCACTAAAGAATGTACACCATACCTGTAGTATGTATAAATTGGTACGAAATAGTGGAAATGCAATTAGAAAACGGTTGTAAAGAAGTACAATGAATTAACCAAATATCCATATGTGTTTACAGTGGTTATAAATAATGGATCATTTAATCCACAGCTATTTCAATGTACTATGGTGAAGACATTTACCATGATTGTGTTTATGATTTCATGAAACATTTACATTACATTACATTACATTACATTACATTACATTACATTACATTACGAACGCTTGTTTTCTATTGCTGTATTGTTTATTGGATTATTGGATTGTTTATTGGATCTTGTTTAGTCGATATACTTATTTGTTTTAGCTCATGCTCATTTGATTTAGCTATTTTGTCTCATCTGTTTAAGGAAATAGGTAGCTGATATATTGCACTTTTACCTTAGCGCTAGGTATACTCTTGGTTGCTTGTTTATGCAGAAAATGCACTAAAGACTTCTGGTGATTAGTAGTTTTCGTTCCCTACCTATGTTGAATACACTTATTGTAAGTCGCTTTGGATAAAAGCGTCTGCTAAATGACTGTAATGTAATGTAATGTAATGTAAAAACATTTAAAATGAAGATTTTTATTTTGTCAAAGCAACGTGATGTGAATGTTTTCTCTCTCAACAGTTGCATTTAGTTGTGGCAACCCTACGACTTCACTTGGAGGGCTCGGACCCCATGCGTCTGACACCACGCTCATCTATAAAAAGCTTTTCACCAACATTGGCGATGCCTACAATACGGAAACAGGTAATATATATGTATTTATTTATTTTTGTTTTGTACTTAATTAACATTTCATTTCATTACCAATGAATATGTCAATTATGTTTTATCGTGAAATATTTATCCAGCCATCAAAACAGAACAGAACAGAACGGAACAAAGACAAGAGTTTATTTGAATTACTTTCGCTTACAGTGAGGTTTCCCAAACCTTTCAGGCCGTGACCCCCCAAAATAATTTGAACTGCCGAACTACAAGCTCTCAACGCCTCACACTGCGTTGTGAGCTTGTAGATCGGCTATTTTCACAATGTTTGCCTCTTTCTTACGTAATATTTGACAATTTCGCCAATCTGGTATTAAAAAGGTCTTAAAAGTCATTAAATTGTAACTGTAAAAAGACAAATAAAAAGAAATACAGTTTGGGAACCACTAGCTTACAGTATCGCTTGCTCTGAAAAAAAGAAAAGAAAAATAAATAATGTTGGTATTTGCTTAAGAGTCACTGTGACCCACAGTTATCACTGGGACAAAAACATGTCACAATAATGGAACATTTCCAGTGGTGTAAAGTAACCAAGTACATGTACTCAAGTACAGTACTTAAGTAACATTTTTAGGTATTTTTTACTTTCTTCAGTATTTACAATTTTCAATACTTTTACTTCTATCCCACTACATCTCAGAGGAAAATATTGTACTTTTACTCCACTACAATTATATGAAAACTTTAGTTACAAGTTACTTGTAGATTTTGATTATTATTACAAAACACACAAACTACTTCAGCCCTATAAATATTTCAGCCAAAATAACAGATCCACACGCTCACAATGTGTCGCATGGCGACGCATTGTGAGCTTAGATCGGCCATTTTCAAAATATTTTGTATACATTTTGAACTTGTGAAATGAGACATTCTGCAAAATGAGTACTGTTACTTTTGGTACTTTAAGTATATTTTGATGCCGATACTGGTGTACTTTTACTCAAGTACATTTTGAACACGGGACTTCTACTTGTAACAGATCTACATTGCAGTATTGATACTTTTATTTAAGTAAGAAATGTGAGTACTTTTACCACCACTGAACATTTCTCCACATCAAAGTAAAATTGTCAGTCCTAATTTAACTCAGAAGAGTGTACAAATGGAACCAAATGGTCCCATAACTAAGGATTTCACTGTGCAAATATTAAGTAATGTCAGCCTCTGCCATATGGCTCAAAGCAGCAATGACGGAATATAAAAATACTCTGTTACTATGTAAAAGGCCTGTTTAAAAATTGTACTTAACTACAGTACAGTACAGTACAGTACAGTACAGTACAGTACAGTACAGTACAGTACAGTACAGTACAGTACAGTACAGTATGGTACAGTGCAGTACTGTACTGTACTGTACTATACAGTACTTATAATAGTTACTCTCCTCTACTGCTGCTAACCATAATTAAACAGCCAGACTGAAATGTTATGATGTGCGACAGATCAAGGAAAGTGTGGGACATTGATAACCAACACTTATATGACCAGTGACCACTTATATGAAAAATATGACCAGCTGGTAGAGAGGGGAGATTCTCAACTTTCGAATGACATTGATATATAATTATTTTAGTGAGATTTGTCACCCATCAACTGTCACCAAATAACCCCCCCCCCCCCCCCCCCCAAAAAAAAAAAGAAAAAAAGAATAAATGAAGAATAAATAAATCCCCGCCCCCTTACATTTACATTTGTATTTAACCTCAAATTCAGTTATTTTCTGCATATTTTCTCCACCCCTGAATTTTTTGTTTTGTCACATATCTGCCACATGTGACATGGGACATATGCTATTCCCAAACTTTTTAGCTCAAGACCCAGAAGAAAAATGTGATGTCTAGTGAAAATAGCAGATCTAGTAATAGTGTTGTGAGCTTGTGGATCTGCCCCCCCCCCCTTTTTTCCTCTCTCTCTCTTTTTTAATTCATGGAATTTCTTAGATTCTTTATTATTTATGAAATACTTCTGGAAAATTTTTGGATTTGTTTTTAATTGATGAAAATCTTTTCAAGACACGTTGTTCTTGCTAATGTGTTCTATCATTCAACAGGTATCTTCACAGCGCCTGTATCAGGAACGTACTACTTCACGTTCTTCTATCACACTATGAACAAGAAGTTCGGTCCCCTCAGCGGCCTGGCGCTTCACCTCAACGACATACTGGTGGTCAAGAGCGTGGAGCAGGTCGCCGGGGGGGACTACGGTGACAGCGCCGGCAACGCGGTGGTCCTGGACCTGGATACGGGTGACAAAGTTACTGTGGTCCTCAAAGCGGACATGGACATTAAGGAAGACGATTATGTGAACACCTTCACTGGCTTCACACTAACCCCAGCTTAATCCCCTCAGTGGGGTCCGGGACTTCAGGGATCCTTAGGGGTTCCAGGAGGTCCCTAGCATATGTTGGTTCCAGGGAGTCCCCAGCAAAAGTAGTTAATGTAGCGTCACAATCATTTTAACCACTTTATCCATTTATATGTTGGTTATTCAAAAATCGCAGATCTACAACTACATCTACTATTTAATTTTGGTTTTTGAAAAATATCAAAAATGTTTGGAACATTTTGAATAATTTTTCTTTTTACATAAATCTTCTCTTTTGGGGGTCCCTGGCACAAAACATTTTCAGATGGGGGGTACATACGTATCAATTTGGGGGTCCTTGACATGAAAAAGTTTGAGAACCACTGCTCTATAATTGATAAATTTGACAGGGGGCTGGCTGTACTTGGTTTTTCCCCCTCTACACCAAATGTCTTTGCCGTAAACAGCCGATCTTCAAGCTCACGGCACATCACGCTGCGACGTGTCGTGAGCTTGTAGATCTGCTACTTTTGGCTAATGTCCCCCCCCCCCCCCATAGGGATTTTTTTCACATCATCACATCCCAAGCTAAGACAGGACAAACACATTCAGTCAGATCTAGACCCAGTAGAATAGATGACATTCTGTAACCTGACTCTGCCAGATGGGGGCGGTATTGACTTCACAGGTTGTGAAACAAATGTGATGCAAGCTCCATCTGAGTCAGGTTAGACATTCTGACTGGACATAATCTACTGAAATGAGAAGTTGAGATGGAAGTAGATCACATTGTGTGCAGAAAGCTAACAACATTTGGTGAGCTTGTAGGTCGACGATTTTTTTACTTTTCTTTAAAAAGTACCCCCTATAAAGACATGCCCAAATAGGGAAACCAGGTTGAAAGTGGTTATGTACACAATTTGTTTACACCATAAATTTGGTGCTGAGTGAGAATGCTGTTGATTGACTACAGTGATGCAGCATTCACAACCACTGAGCACTCCAAGCTCACATCATGTATGTGTGTTTGTACAGTATCTGTATTTTGATTTGATATAATTTTCTTGTGTAAGTGTGTCTGTGTGTGTGTGTGTGTGTGTGTGTGTGTGTGTGTGTGTGTGTGTGTGTGTGTGTGGGTGTGTGTGTGTGTGTGTGTGTGTGTGTGTGTGTGTGTGCCATTTGAGCCATATATATGATTGCTTGTTAATTGATGATGTCACCGCAGGGCTTGGTCAAGGCCAAGTTGCGTAGGTATTTAACAGGACTGTAATCAGCCGCAGGTGTTGCCAGTGGCAGAGGCAAACCAGTTTTCGGCTGCCTCATGAGAGCTGGAGTTCTGTGTGCGTTTGAGTTGTATTCATTGTATTCATTTATTGTATGCTAAAGTGATTGGCACGACTAAGCTACTAAGAATAAATATCATTGTTTATTAATTCAATGGACACTTGTGGACATCAGTTTGTATGGAGCACACGTCAGAACTCCCTCTGCAACCAGTATAGTGCCAGAAGTATAGGACTTTGACACTAATAGTACCTCAAGTATAGGACTTGGGTGCTACAGAACCTATTGAGTATTTGTTTAGTTTTTTTGTTCAGCTGTTAGGGACAACAAACAAATGCGTGTCAAAATGACCCAGAGCATTGCATTTTTTTTAAATAAAAGCAAAATAAACATTGTTTATTGTTCTGAACTTATTGTGTGTTTGGTTCCCTCATGACAATTCTCTTATTTTTTTGGGTCATAAGTCATAATAATATTTGCACTTGGCAGGTAAAGCCAGGAGAAGAGGGGTTGGGGTTTTGGGCCTTCCATGTGTCATGTTAGAAAAGTGTGTGTGTGTCTGTCTGTCTGCATGCATGCGTGAGAGAGACATGCCTGCATTGTGAGCTTGTACAGCTGTTACTAGTTGTCATACAACACACCATATTAGGCCATGATGGTTAAAGTGGATCGATTTGACCTTCAACACAACAGTCATTTTGACCCGGGAACTTTTGAGCTTTCCCTGACAGTTTAACAGGAGGGGAAAGAGTTTGTCAATGTTGCATTACAGTGTGGAAACACTCTGCAATGACTTTAATCTAACATATTCCTTTGTGCAATATCTCATAGAAGACAGTGCAAGATAATACTGTATAGAAATGTAAGCAAATACGATGAGTCCTGAAATATATTTGTGACAATACACAAGTGGTTGCAGTGACACACACGCACACACGCACACACACACACACACACACACACACACACACACACACACACACACACACACACGTGCACACGTGCACACGCACACACACATGCACATTTGCATGCAGAGTGCTTTTCCATGCATTTCCATATAGTACACTGCAATTAATTCACTGCTGTTAAATCAAAATCAATACAGAATCCTTAACGATCACACAAACACATTGTGGTATTTCACATGCAACAGGAAAAAATAATAATACTGCATATCAGTATTATTCTTTTTTATCAATCCTTGTCCTCCGAAGTGTCCTACTGCCATAAACAAGTGGTCCACGTGGTCAATGACAGATAAGAGTGGTACATTCTGACATGACACAGAAGTCACCAGCAGGCAGCTGGGTAATTATCAATCCACTAGACTAGACCACTATTTCCCAAACATATAAGGGCTTATTTGTATGGGTTGGGAGGAAAATATCCTGTTTTTAAAATGTAATGTATTTATTTTTTCTGTGTTAAAACGGAGCATTGTGAGCTTGTAGATTTGCTACTTTTGCTCGTTTTGATATTGAGCTTATAGTGGTTAATTCACCTTGTATTTTTGTACGTTTGGATTCCTGGGAAGACGCCATTCGCTGGACCAGAGCAGGAAAGCTGATTCCAACACAGATTCCAAGGACTAGAAAAAAGTGTCCTTCAGGCTTTTGGCCCCTTCCAATGTGAAAGCCCCCTGTAGCCCCAGATACTATCAGGCCCCAGCTGTCCTCATCACCTTTCAGTGTAATCTATTATAGATCATGTATTTGTATACATGTAGGCAGCAAAGTAGTTGTAATTGTGAAAAGCAGAAATCATTAGAGAATGTGTTGTGAATTTGAGGGCACAAAGTCCAAATGCAATGGGGCAGGAAGGCCATCAAATTAAAAAAAATATTTTTTAGTCCGCGGAAATAATGAATTTAACTTGAAAGTTAAGGATGATTTAAGTTTAATATACAGTAGTACAAGAATGGTATAACTATCTGTGAAATATATCCCATTTATTTCACAAAATAATGTATTGGCAAATTACCAATATTTGCACAAGGTCATAGCCTATTGGTCTCTATTTGTCACATTCAGCCGTGGACTTCACTGACTGTAGGTAGGGTCACATAAATCACATTAAATCACAATGAAATGTGATTGAACTTGCACTTTATTTTTATTTTATTTATTTATTTTATTTGTTTATTTAGACAGGACAGAGCATATTAATGAACGTCACATGAACGTAAATACACCGGATTTAGCAAAGATGCTACTTTCATCCGCAGTCCTCACACAAAACATAAAAACATAAAAACAATAACATCTTATTATAACTATGACTGTCAAACTTTTAATAGCACACATTTTTCCACCATTTTTGCCTAAACCATATATTTTCTTTTAGTCCTGTGGCATCAAGAAACATCACAAACAAAAACCACAATAACTGGAATACTGACATGACCCTAAGGATTCAGGACATGTATAATATACCTATATTATTTCATTCTGAGGTGGCACTTTTTATGAGAAATAGACAGGTCAATAGGCCTATATGAAAAAACATCACTTAACCTCCCAAAACATTGATACAAAAGGTTTTTCAATGGATTATGGTACCTCTACATGCTTGAGAACATACTAAAAATCTAGGAAAATTGAACTCCTGGAAAGGCGTCATTTTCAAGATGATGTCCATAATGGCTGCCAGGAGCTTAAAATGTCTCTATCTCAATTACTATTTAACCTAGAAAGGTGGTTTTGGTGTCTAACCCTAGGTTATTAGCTCAAAGAATGCGACTGAATCAGTGAAATTATCGATTCAGTTAATTATTTATTGACCAATCCAAGATGGCGTCCGTCCAAAGATGATGTCCCATACGTATACAAAAAACAAATGAACACTAACTGTCACATTTAATGTAAAAATGGTAAACCGTTTTAGAAGCATGTATCTAATGTAAAACATTACTTAAACTAGAAAAAGTGCTCCTCGGAGCACAGGTCTCCGCCAGGTCAGGTACGTTATTGTGGCCTCCTGGTGGCGCTATAATAGGCCAATGTGAAAGGGTTGTCATTTCTTCTTAGGCTTTTCACGGCAATCAGACACTGCATTCATGATTTGAGGCTTTTGTTCCAAAAATGTGTTTTGCTAAGATTAGACCTGCTGGTGGCGCTATAACAGGCCAATGTGAAAAGGGTGCCATTTCTTCCTTGGCCTAGTGGGAATGTGCGTGTGAAATTTCACGGAAATTGCAAGCTGCGTTCATGATTTGAGGCATTTTGTTCAAAACGGACCAATCCTGCAAACTTTGGAAGCCAACCTTAGCCAATGAGGATGGAATATGGAAAATCGGACAGATCTGTGTTGATCACATGACTATAGAGATAATGTGTACCGATTTGCATGACTTTTGGATAAAATCTGTAGGAGTAAATGGGTTTTGCACAAATCGGCCTCCTGGTGGCGCTATAACAGGGCTATGTGACAAATTTAGGGCAGAGGTTCTGAATTGGCATCCAGGGAGTGTGTGTGCACAGTTTCGGAGCGAGCGGGCCAACGGTGTCGGAGATTAGCTGTTCACAGACAGACGGACGGACGGACGGACGGACACACACACACGGACGGACGGACGGACGGACGGGGGGTAAAACATACTCTCTCGCCATGCCTTCGGCCTGGCGGAGACAATAACCACAAAGTAGTCAAGTTATCCAGTAAGCCAGGTTTACTAGCATATGAGACAGTATTAGCAGATTTAGATTTCATACTTATTGGCTACTATGACTGCAAAGAGCTGTCTACTGTTCTCTGAAAAATCCTGTAAAAAAAAAAGTTGTCCAGATATCAGTGCCAGAATGGCACATCACATCATTGATAAGATAAGCCTCTATTGATCCTCAGAGGCAAATTCAGGGGGAGTCAACAACAATCTGCAGGGACGCCTAAATGTCAACCGACTTGATATAAAAGAGCAAGAGAGCTTGTACGGATCCCAGAAACTGATCAAATTATCTTCAATCCAAATTGTAAGATGAATCCTTTGTTTTATCTCATCGTGTTGCTGTCTTGTGGACTAACTTGGGAACAATCCGAAGGCCCGCCCGTTCCCGTAGTCCCTGCACCAGGTTCACCAGGTTCACCAGGTTCACCTATCGTAGAGTTAACCGATCGACAAATAAATGAGAGAAACGAGGGGTGGCGGCTGGCCGTTAATGAGATCCTGACGGAGTTTTTCCTAATGATGAAGAGAGGGCAAACTGTGGCAATCGCAGTGGAGCACATGAAGAAGCCAAGAGGTAATTTGAAACTAGATGTTTCTTCGTTGCTGTCGGGCAGAAACCTCTTATCTCCATAATTCTAACTTTTTGTGTTTTTCCGTAAATGACTTGATCGTACTACAGCGTCACACAAAAGCATCAGAATGATCAGATCCGCAAGCTCGGAACGCAGCGCGAAGCGACTCATTTGGAGCTTGTCGATCTGCTACTTTTGCTATTTGTTTATTTGAATTCTGAAAAGTAACAGTTTTGGACATATGAGGTTTCCACCCGTCAGAGACGTCTTGTAAACTTGGCTAAGCTAAGCAAGGAGAAAGCCAGAATATAAGTATACCCAAGGATGCCACTAAAGAATGTACACCATACCTGTAGTATGTATAAATTGGTACGAAATAGTGGAAATGCAATTAGAAAACGGTTGCAAAGAAGTACAATGAATTAACCAAATATCCATATGTGCTTACAGTGGTTATAAATAATGGATCATTTAATCCACAGCTATTTCAATGTACTATGGTTTACCATGATTGTGTTTATGATTTCATGAAACATTTCAAATGAAGATTTTTATTTTGTCAAAGCAACGTGATGTGAATGTTTTCTCTCTCAACAGTTGCATTTAGTTGTGGCAACCCTACGACTTCACTTGGAGGGCTCGGACCCCATGCGTCTGACACCACGCTCATCTATAAAAAGCTTTTCACCAACATTGGCGATGCCTACAATACAGAAACAGGTAATATATATGTATTTATTTATTTTTGTTTTGTACTTTAATTAACATTTAATTTCATTACCAATGAATATGTCAATTATGTTTTATCGTGAAATATTTATCCAGCCATCAAAACAGAACTGAACAGAACAGAACAAAGACAAGAGTTTATTTGAATTACTTTCGCTTACAGCGAGGTTTCCCAAACCTTTCAGGCCGTGGCCCCCCAAAATAATTTGAACTGCCGAACTACAAGCTCTCAACGCCTCACACTGCGTTGTGAGCTTGTAGATCGGCTATTTTCACAATGTTTGCCTCTTTCTTACGTAATATTTGACAATTTCGCCAATCTGGTATTAAAAAGGTCTTAAAAGTCATTAAATTGTAACTTTTGAATTGTGCAGATACCCTGTATAGGCTACACTTAGACTGTATGTTGGTTTGTTTACTTTTGAGTGAGAAAACAATGTTGCACATTAAGCTAATCATCTAGGGACCCCCCCCCCCCCCCCAAAAGAAATTATAAAAGACAAATAAAAAGAAATACAGTTTGGGAACCACTAGCTTACAGTATCGCTTGCTCTGAAAAAAAGAAAAGAAAAATAAATAATGTTGGTATTTGCTTAAGAGTCACTGTGACCCACAGTTATCACTGGGACAAAAACATGTCACAATAATGGAACATTTCCAGTGGTGTAAAGTAACCAAGTACATGTACTCAAGTACAGTACTTAAGTAACATTTTTAGGTATTTTTTACTTTCTTCAGTATTTACAATTTTCAATACTTTTACTTCTATCCCACTACATCTCAGAGGAAAATATTGTACTTTTACTCCACTACAATTATATGAAAACTTTAGTTACTAGTTACTTGTAGATTTTGATTATTATTACAAAACACACAAACTACTTCAGCCCTATAAATATTTCAGCCAAAATAACAGATCCACAAGCTCACAATGCGTCGCATGGCGACGCATTGTGAGCTTGTAGATCGGCCATTTTCAAAATATTTTGTATACATTTTGAACTTGTGAAATGAGACATTCTGCAAAATGAGTACTGTCACTTTTGGTACTTTAAGTATATTTTGATGCCGATACTTGTGTACTTTTACTCAAGTACATTTTGAACACGGGACTTCTACTTGTAACAGATCTACATTGCAGTATTGATACTTTTAATTAAGTAAGAAATGTGAGTACTTTTACCACCACTGAACAATTCTCCACATCAAAGTAAAATTGTCAGTCCTAATTTAACTCAGAAGAGTGTACAAATGGAACCAAATGGTCCCATAACTAAGGATTTCACTGTGCAAATATTAAGTAATGTCAGCCTCTGCCATATGGCTCAAAGCAGCAATGACGGAATATAAAAATACTCTGTTACTATGTAAAAGGCCAGTTTAAAAATTGTACTTAACTACAGTACAGTACAGTACAGTACAGTACAGTACAGTACAGTACAGTACAGTACAGTACAGTACAGTACAGTACTGTACTGTACTGTACTGTACTATACTATACAGTACTTATAATAGTTACTCTCCTCTACTGCTGCTAACCATAATTAAATAGCCAGACTGAAATGTTATGATGTGCGACAGATCAAGGAAAGTGTGGGACATTGATAACCAACACTTATAGGACCAGTGACCACTTATATGAAAAATATGACCAGCTGGTAGAGAGGGGAGATTCTCAACTTTCTAATGACATTGATATATAATTATTTTAGTGAGATTTGTCACCCATCAACTGTCACCAAATAACCCCCCCCCCCCCCCAAAAAAAAAAGAAAAAAAGAATAAATGAAGAATAAATAAATCCCGCCCCCTTACATTTGCATTTAACTTCAAATTCAGTTATTTTCTGCATATTTTCTCCACCCCTGAATGTTTTGTTTTGTCACATATCTGCCACATGTGACATGGGACATATGCTATTCCCAAACTTTTTAGCTCAAGACCCAGAAGAGAAATGTGATGTCTAGTGAAAATAGCAGATCTAGTAATAGTGTTGTGAGCTTGTGGATCTGCCCCCCCCCCCTTTTTTTTCCTCTCTCTCTCTTTTTTAATTCATGGAATTTCTTAGATTCTTTATTATTTATTAAATACTTCTGGAAAAAATTTGGATTTGTTTTTAATTGATGAAAATCTTTTCAAGACACGTTGTTCTTGCTAATGTGTTCTATCATTCAACAGGTATCTTCACAGCGCCTGTATCAGGAACGTACTACTTCACGTTCTTCTATCACACTATGAACAAGAAGTTCGGTCCCCTCAGCGGCCTGGCGCTTCACCTCAACGACATACTGGTGGTCAAGAGCGTGGAGCAGGTCGCCGGGGGGGACTACGGTGACAGCGCCGGCAACGCGGTGGTCCTGGACCTGGATACGGGTGACAGAGTTACTGTGGTCCTCAAAGCGGACATGGACATTAAGGAAGACGATTATGTGAACACCTTCACTGGCTTCACACTAACCCCAGCTTAATCCCCTCAGTGGGGTCCGGGACTTCAGGGATCCTTAGGGGTTCCAGGAGGTCCCTAGCATATGTTGGTTCCAGGGAGTCCCCAGCAAAAGTAGTTAATGTAGCGTCACAATCATTTTAACCACTTTATCCATGTTGGTTATTCAAAAATCGCAGATCTACAACTACATCTACTATTTAATTTTGGTTTTTGAAAAATATCAAAAATGTTTGGAACATTTTGAATAATTTTTCTTTTTACATAAATCTTCTCTTTTGGGGGTCCCTGGCACAAAACATTTTCAGATGGGGGGTACATACGTATCAATTTGGGGGTCCTTGACATGAAAAAGTTTGAGAACCACTGCTCATTAATTGGTAAATTTGACAGGGGGCTGGCTGTACTTGGTTTTTCCCCCACAACACCAAATGTCTTTGCCGTAAACAGCCGATCTTCAAGCTCACAGCACATCACGCTGCGACGTGTCGTGAGCTTGTAGATCTGCTACTTTTGGCTAATGTACCCCCCCCCCCCCCATAGGGATTTTTTTTTCTTCATCACATCCCAAGCAAAGACAGGACAAACACATCTCCTCCCATTTGACTAGGCAGAGTGACCAAGAGTGATCAGTTTGGCCATTTGTGCCCATCAGACCCTCAGAGTCGGCCCATCGGTATACAACACACACAAAGGAAAGCTAAAAATTATATATGAGCATATATATATGCAAACGCATGTACAAGTACATTAAAAAGAAAACCTTGCTTCTCAATCATTCAACTAACTCACATACAGTATGGTGCATGCTTGATTGAGATGATTGCCCAGCCCAACCTCCCATCCTCCCTCTCACCCTCCCATGGGTCCTATAGGGGAGGTAACACAGTACCATACCTAAATAAATAAAATACAATAAAATAACCAAAATTATTTAAGTTCGATCGAGAGTGGGAAAAAAGAAAAAGAAAAAAAGGAAATAAAACAAAAACAAAGAGTGTCACTGACAGAAACTTTGTATAACTTTGTAAAACTTTGTATAACTCTGTACAACTCTTTGAATAAAAAAAACTATAAAAAAACAAAAAAAGAATAGGGATGCTAGCCTTCAAGTAGTTGAATCCAGTATAGATGTCAGATGGTTCACTATACTCAAGTTATTCATAATGTGTTAATCTCTATTTGATTATAGCCTAACTGTTAAGAAAAGAAAAAGATAGATAATTGTATAACTCTATCGTTCGACAAAATGTAGGCTACTTCACCATGTCTCAGCCCACTGTTGGAAGCAATATGAATGTCCTTGGTTACAGCTGGAGTAGCCTACACCACAGATATGATTTCTGAAATTATGAACATACAAAGTAAAGTCCTCACTGTTAACTTAAACAAATAAATGGACCTAAAATTAACCTGAATGGACCCTGTCAAGTTAAATGAACATTTTTACATTATTGTCTTTAACTTTTTTTTTTTTTACATTTTTCTGTGTAGACACTACCACACTACTATTCCACTACTGCAGCATATTATTCTACTTTATCTCATAGTACATTCTGAAGCTTGAAAAGGGAACAAAATGTGAATATTATGTTAAATCATATATATATAATATATTGTTTTCCTTTTCCTTTTTTTCCTTTTCATTCAATCATTTTGACAGTTAGATAAACATTTCAGGGAAATAAAAGACACACACATTGTTTCCTGATCTTTTATTTCTGCAAGTATACATAATATTATAATATCGTCTCTGTCGGTTGCAAACCTCATATGTCCAGAACTGTTACTTTTCAGGATTCAAATTCAAAAGCATCAAAAGTAGCAGATGTACAAGCTCGAAACGTGTCGCTTCACGCCACGTTTTGAGCTTGTAGATCTGCTACTTTTGATGCTTTTGTGTGACTCTGTAGTACGATCAAGTAGGGCAGCAATTTACGAAAAAATACAAAAAATGAAAATATGGAGATAAGAGGTTTATGCCCGACAGCAACGATACAGTGTATATTCTTCTCTTTGTCTTGGTATCTGAAGAGGACAGGTCTCCGACTGTCAGTGAGGCAGTAAGGTGAGAGGAGACAAACAAAGTGGCACTTGATTTAGCTGCTTTTAACATAATATGCAAAATTATAAGTAGTGATTGAACATACCAAGGAGATATTTTTTAGACCAAACTCCAGTCAGGTAATAACAAATGATATGACTTGTGTAGCTAAATGTATTTTGAGGCAGTATAGTAATATTACAGCACAGTACGGCTAATACAATGTCTACAGCCTAGCTCTATAGGGAAACTACAGCCCTTCTGATGTAACAGTTTATCTGCAGTAGTTACTCCCTTAAATCTAAAGTGTTAAATCTAATGTTTGTGTATGATTAATGTGTAACAAGCAATTAGTAGTGAATAGTGGGTTAGAAAGCTTAACACTGAATGGGTAACAACACCATTCTATAGTTAGCAGCTAATCTGCTGAGGCTATATGGGACAAATTAATAGTGCCACATAAACATCTGAGTCATACTGCAATATTTATCTATTTAGGAGATGATTAATTGCCCAGTATGTAATGGGAAACTAAAGGTACATACTGTAGCACTTCATTTAAAATGGGTTAAATGCATTGACTGCACATTTATAGGTTAAAAATAGGCTAAATGCATTGACTGCACATTTCTTAGACTCTAGTTTTTATGTATATCTGTCTGATGTATTGATGTGTTTTCGTTTGTTGTGTTGTTTAGTTTTTTTTTTTTTTGTGAAGAGGACCACACTCTTTATTGTGTTTGTATCCACGGTGATGCTATGACTGTAAGTCTGTAAGTCGCTTTGGATAAAAGCGTCTGCTAAATTACCGTAATGTAATGTAATGTATGTCGGGAAAGTGCTATTGTGCTCTTTTTATGTGATGTCACCAAATAAAATCAACCAATCATCCAATTCAGTCAGGATCTTAAACTCATTTTGATTTGCTATCAGAAAAAAAGGTAGTATAGGACGTAGAGGACACCACACCAATCAGTGTTCCTATATGGTAGCCTACTGTGACCAGCAACCTTCAAAGGCTACTCTCACTTGAGAAGAAATATTACAGCAATAAGTAAGTAATAATGTAACAATTATTAAGGAGCTTGTGTCAAACCCATAGTATTGCAAATTGGATTACGATTATTATTATTATTATAATAGGATCTGGTTTAGTCTTATTTGTGTTCTGCTAAGCAGGCCTTGATGGAGGCAGCAGTTTTGGTGCTTTTGTCACAGACTTCTTTCTAACCATATACAATCTGCCCTCGTGCCATGATTGGATATGGAATGGATATGCTAGACATGGGGTCTTCAAAGTTTTTTCAGGCCAAGGACCCCTTAGCTGAGAGAGAGAGAGAGAGAGAGAGAGAGAGAGAGAGAGAGAGAGAGAGAGAGAGAGAGAGAGAGAGAGAGAGAGAGAGAGAGAGAGAGAGAGAGAGAGAGAGAGAGAGAGAGAGAGAGATGCAGCAGGGACCCCCACTACATATTGGATTCATGTTAAATGTGTGTTTTCAGACATTTAACCACTTAAACCTTCAATACTTTGTAAATTTGACCTTTGGCTCTGTACTTGGTCTGCTTGTTTTCCCCTGTACACCAAACCTCTTCGCAGAAAATATAGCAGAAGCTCACAACGCGTCCCAGATGCTTTGTGAGCTTGTAGATCTGCTATTTTGTAGATCTGCTATTTTAGATTTGCCATTTCCCCCAGAATAGGGATTGCGATAAAAATAAAGTCCCTATCACACAAAGATTTGGTGGCCCCCCTGGCCCCTGCAGTATCTCTGAGGACCCCCTAGGGGTCCCGGACCCCCTGTTGAAGACCCCTGTGGTAGACCCTGTGATAATGTATTTGAGATGTAGGCTAAGAAATACCAATCTTGAAGAAAAAGTGAAAATGAAAATATGAGTTTACGACCTACAGTATATGGTTCAAGACTTACAGGCCTAAACGTAAAGTGGGCTACATGTGTCACAGCCCCTTTGGCCTGGCCTGTCAGGGCCTTTGTGTGTGTGTGTGTGTGTGTGTGTGTGTGTGTGTGTGTGTGTGTGTGTGTGTGTGTGTGTGTGTGTGTGTGTGTGTGTGTGTGTGTGTGTGTGTGTGTGTGTGTGTGTGTGGTTGTAATCTCTCAAGAACAGATTCTGCTCTGCGTTTGAATCTGTCGGGGAGGTTCGTCATAACATGTTTTGATTGATTGATGTAGTTTATTTAGTAAGACATGAGAAATAGTACATGACAGTACATAACAGTACATGGAAGTACAAATTCACAATACAAGGTCTACTAAACTGGAACTCTCATTAAGCACTAAGCTTGTTTAAGATGAGACCCCCATGCACACAAATCATGATGAAATATAAGGCAGATAGATATACACACTACAATACAGAATGTCATACAATCAGCTTTCAGGTTACTGGTATGAAGAGAGAGAAACAAAATATATATATACAAAAGAGGAAAATGAAGGAGGGGGGGGGGGTAGGTTAAGACTTAGACAGGGGCCATTTTCGAATTGCAGCCTCCTGAAGGTGTATCTTTAGGGCAGTTTTGAAAGTGAGTAGGGTTTTACACTCCTTTACTCCTTTTGGTAGGGCATTCCACATTTTCGATGAATAGCATGAGAACGAGTTCATTCCCTTAGTTGAGCCAAATCTGGGTTGAACATGATTTGTGGAGCTGCCTCTGGTGTTATGATCATGGACTGCATTAACATTTTGGAAGTATTTTGACAAATACAGGGGGATCCCAATGTTGTGGTGTATCTTGAAGACCAGGCCCATAGCAAGTTGCTGTACTCTGTCCTCAACCCTAAGCCATCCAATCCTAGCAAAATGAGCAGGGGTTAGATGAGTTATGTGATTGAGGCCAAGAAGTAGCCTTACAAGTTTGTTTTGGGATGTTTGGAGCCTTGTTTTTAAGGCCTTGGAGGTGTTGTGATACCATGAGGTGCATGCATAATCATAATGACCTTGAATGAGGGCCCCTGCAAGAATTTTCAGAGTATTCTTACTGACTAGACGATCAATCCTCCACAAATAGCGTGTTGTTTGGTTGACATTTTTTATCACTTTTTCTGCGTTTTTGTTACCAGAGGTTTGCCTCCAAGATGGAGCCCAGGTAGGTCATTTCATCCTTTCTTTTGATGACATCACCCACTTTGATTGTGAAACTCTCTACCTTGCTAAGGTTAGGACTGGACCCAAAGAGGATGGATTCAGTTTTACCCAGGTGTAATGAAAGTTTGTTGTCAGAGAGCCAGATGCAGATCTTGTTGAGTTCGGAGCTGAGAGTTTTCTCAACCTGCAGCCTGTCCCTGTCCGAGACTAGCAGGGCCGAGTCATCTGCGAACAGGAACAGTTTGCAGTCGCAGGCTGATGACATGTCATTCACATATCAGGAACAGTAAAGGTCCTAGTATGCTTCCTTGTGGGACACCACAAGTCACAGGGAGGGGGGGGGACTGGGTGCCGTTTACTTCCACTTGCTCCCTCCCTTCCAGGTAGGATCTCATCCAGTTCACTGACGTATCATCAAAACCTATTGCTTTGAGCTTATGTACACAGTAGCCTACAAGTGGGCGTGCCTTCAGATCAGGAAGCAGGCCGCGCTTTACCCAATCAAATTTAGTGGGCGGGATTCACGTGTCCGTCGATCCTTCCCCACTCGAAACAAACCGAAACGAATTTACCAATAGCACCGGAAGTGATGCGCTGAAGGCAGACCAAAACCCCGGTTTCCTTGCGCACGGGTGCTACGTTTTCTTCCTCCCAGAGCCAACTGAGATAGTCAAAAACAGCAGAGGGCGCTGTTTTTCCTTTTCATTTGGCGCTGGGTTCCCAGATTGGTGTGGTTGTGGTTGTGGTTGTGTATTCATTCCCCTGTCTGTCTGTGTCTTCCAACAGGTCCTGCTCCAGCATCTCATCATTAGATGCCTGAAGAAGGTCTATTGACCAAAAAATTGCCTCAAGCCTTTTAATACAAGTTGTTCATATTGTGCAAGTGTATGCGCAGGTTATTTTATTTTATTTTATTATTTGATACTGAAATGCCCAAAAATCATGTCCGCATCCACTGATCTACAAGTAGGCCTACCCCACATTTGGGCAACTCAGGGGCAAAAATAGGGGTAAAAAATGATTGGCTACAAAAAGAAGACATTTTATAGAATCAGCCTCAGGTCTTAATGGGCTAATATAGCAGGACAAAAAACGTCCATGGATCAGAATGGCAACATTACAGAAGAGATAAGAGAAAGAGTTATTGATCCCCGGAGAGGGGAAATCAGGAGGAGTCAACAACAAGCTGCACTGTTGACTAAATATCCACCAACTCAATACAGAAGAGAGCGAGAGCGCTTGTGCAAATCCCCAGCAATTGATCAGGCCAGACCGCACCAATGCAACTAGTCGCAACTCCTTGCAACAAAACAGTTTTAAGGCCAGTCCACACCAATGCAACTCAATGGTCTTCAATTCCGGTCTAGAAGATGAATATTTCCATGTATCAAATTGTGTTGCTGTCTTGTGGACTGGCGCTGGTCGGAGTGGGCCCAGGGGTTGATGCACAACCCCCAGGGGAGCCCGACACAAATACCAGGACAGAGGATGTTACAGCATGGATACAGAGTGCTGATGAGATGCTGGAACATCTGTTCACCATGAGGAAGACACTGGAATCTTCGGATGCCCCACTGGAGGCAAAGGCGAATAGAGGTACAGTTGCTTGAGCAAAGATGTTCTTGTAACCTATACTGTAGGCTAAGCTAAGCTATAGTAGAATTCAGAATATATACAGGTAGGCCTATACACACATGTGCCACCAAAGAATATGTACCGTATGTAGTTTTATACAAAATAGTGGAAACATTAATTAGAAAAAAATCCATAGCGTTCAAAGTTGTTTTTAATATGTGCAAATGATGTATATAAAAACTGGTATGAAGTAAACATTTCATCCATACATTTTCTATTTCGCCGGGCAGAAACATTTTATCTCGATTTTTGTATTATTTTATTTTTTCATAAAGGAACGCAAAGTAGCAAAAGTAGCAACATTGCATCACATAATTGCGACACGTTGTGAGCCAGTTTTTTTCTCTATTTTGGAGGGGGAAAAAGAACATTTTGGAAGATTTTTTGCTATAAGAACTTACCCAAAATAGGGACATCAAGTTGAAAGCGTCTGTGGGGTTTATAAATATTTAACCACTGAAAGGTATTAACAAGAGCTTGTGACAAAATAATAAATACTGTACAATGGATCCATATTGGAACGCAAGTTCTTTTTTTCCCATTTCCGGAACAGAACAGTTCTGGACGTACAACGTACTCCCATTTGACGACGATATACCATAACCTATCATGGTAAATAAATGTACCATGATAGTGTTGATTGCAAAAAATATATATTTGAAGTAAAATATTGAGGTGAATGTTTTTTCTCTCATTAAACAGCTATCTTTAGTGCAGGTAACCCTACAAGTGCAACTGGAGATGTCGGGCCCCACCCATCTGACACCATTCTCATCTATAAAAAGGTTTTCGTCAATGTTGCCGATGCCTACAATAAAGAGAAAGGTAAACGGTCATTTTAGTGTTGCCCTTAAAGGGCAAGACCACTTTGGTAGAGGTTGGGTTGTGTATTTACCTTGCCATGGTATAACTCCAAAGGTAGACAAGAAATCAAAAATAATTGCTCCAGTGATTAGAAATAGATAATTCTAAATATGCTCCTCATTGACTTACATTGTACAGTGAAACAGCTCTCAAAGTCACTCTTTTAGCATGTAAACAAAAGGTGACGCAAACAAAGGTGATTTAAAGGGCAAGACCACTTTGGTAGAGGTCTGGGTTGTGTATTTACCTTGCCATGGTGTAACTCCAAAGGTGGACAAGAAATAAAAAATAATTGCTCCATTGATTAGAAATGGATAATTCTAAATATGCTCCTCATTGACTTACATTGTACGGTGAAACAGCTCTCAAAGTCACTCTTTTAGCACGTAAACGGACGCAAACAGAGCATCACCAAACCCAGTACTGTTTTTTTTTAAATAAAAATGTCAACTTCCTGTTGATTTTACTATTTGAAGATCCGGATCCGGATCTGCGGATCCAGTCCGGGTTTTCATCTACATAAAAATAGCAAAATCAACAGGAAGTTAACATTTTTATAAAAAAAATAAAACAGTACTGGGTTTGGTGATGTTCTATATTGTCTGAATCAACTTTGTTTGCGTCCGTTTATGTGCTAAAAGAGTGACTTTGAGAGCTGTTTCAGCGCACAATGTAAGTCAATGAGGAGCATATTTTCATAATAATTTCTAATCAATGGAGCAATTATTTTTTATTTCTTGTCCACCTTTGGAGTTACATAATGGCAAGGTAACTACACAACCCAAACCTCTAACAAAGTGGTCTTGCCCTTTAAGGTACATTTATTTGCATCACTGATTAATCTGTCAATCATTGTTTTATCATGAAATACTGTAGTATATTTATTTGTGGAACAAAAGGCAAGCTTTACCAAAACACTAAATTGATTATTAAAATGAGATCAGAATAATGTTCTGTTGATCATTATTTGATTAATCGCTTCACTCCTAACTTTGCCAACTTCAACTTAAACTCCATAGTGTCCCAACTCTGTGTTTGGCTATTTTTATTTTTCACAATGAATCCATTTAGACCTGGAAAGGCTATATGTTGTTATACCTTTCAATCCGCGAAAGCATCTGTGTCATTTTAGTTGTTCCTATATATCGTCACTGTCGGGCAGAAACCTTATATCTCCAAATTACAATTGTGTATGTTTTTTCCCCCCGTAAATTAAAGCCTCACTTCATCATACAAGAGTGTCACACAAAAGTAGTGAAAAAAATAACAGATCTACAAGCGCACAACCCATTAAAACCCTATTTTAAATCGTTTTTTTTATAATAATAAAAAAGGAGCGGTTTTGGACATACAAGGTTTCCACCCGACAACAACGACATATAGCAACATCAACATGATAATAATAAGTTTAAGTTTATAAGTTATAATACGTTTTTCAGAAAAAAAAGATTTAGAAGGTGTTTTTAGATTCTGCCTCAGGTCTAAATGGGTTAATTCTGGGAGCTGTGGCGCAATGCCTTAAATTTAAGCTTTTATTTGTGTCTGCAAATATTGGGCTTATTTGAATGACTTTTGCTTATCTTGCTCTGCAAAAACAGAACAGTTTGCTTTTAAGAGTCACAGTGACCCCACATTTGTCACTGGGACAAAACCATTTCACAATACCTGACAACAGGGGTCTTCAACAGGGGGTCCGGGACCCCTAGGGGGTCCTCAGAGTTACTACAGGGGGGTCGCCAAATCTTTGTTTGATAATGTAGGATTTTCTTTTTTTACATTAACCACTTGAACCCTAACCCTATTCTGAGGGCAACATTAGCCAAAAATAGGAGATCTACAAGCTCACAGCGCCTCACGCTCCGAGGCGTTGTGAGCTTATTTATATATCTGGAACACTATAAAAATGGAGGTGGGGGTCTCTCTCCTGATAGGATGAAATTGATATCCTGACCTTCTGTTTACTAAAGAGCTGGGAAAGACCCCTGTTACTGAACAAACACTCCATAGAGTTCTTTTTTTTTTCACACAAAAAAGGAGGCGCTGTCCCCAGGGGCGAAAACACAATTTTTTAACCGAATAGGTTCGCAGATTGGAAAAAATATGACCTGAAAGATGACCAAAATCAGCCACTCAAAATGACAGTAATGCACTACAAGAAAGAGGAGACACGTAGGCCTATATTATTTTTGTGAGGTGCGTCACTCATCAACGGTCACCAAACAGCAGTTGATCAAGACCGAAAACAAAATAAGTCAGAAATAAAAGGCTAACAATGTGTTTCATTCAACAGGTATTTTCACAGCACCTGAAAGAGGAGTGTACTTCTTTGCTTTCTTTTATCACAGTCGAAGTAGGAAGTCTGCCCACAGTGGCCTGTCACTTTTCAAGAACAGTGACCGTATCGCCACCACCGCCGCCCATATAGGGGAGCACATCGTCGCCAGCCCTGGCCACGTCTTTGGGGGTGACTTTGGTGACAACGGTAGCAATTCGGTGGCCCTGGAGCTGGAGAAAGGAGACACTGTGTATGTGGGTCTTGACGAGGAAATGAGCATTTGGGGAGACGAAGACAGCCATAACACGTTCAGCGGCTTTCAATTAGTTTAAAGAATTTAAATTAAAGAGAATAGACAGCTCACCCATCGTCTTCAATTGCTCAATAAAGAAGAAGCTGTTGATTCAACAATGCAACGTTTTGTTCAAAGACCTTCTTCAGATGCCTGGAGAACCAAAATGTTGCATATTTGAATCAACAGTTTCTTCTTTATCGAGTAATTGAATATGGCGTGCAGGTGTTTATTCTTTTATCTGTGTGTGTGCGGCTACTCCACCAATGCGCCTGTCACTGAGATTTTATTCAAGTGTGCAAAAGGCTTCTGATTACAATTGACATGTTATTAAAACAAAAAAATAACTGGGGGAAATTGTCTTTTTCCTAATTAGGAGAGTCATATGACCTATTCCTGTCAGTTTGGCCCTTTTTCCACACACACACACACACACACACACACACACACACACACACACACACACACACACAGACAGAGAAGCAAGAAACTGTATAACATTTTTTCCACAACAATGTTTTTAAACCCAATCTGAGGTTAGTATAACACCACTGTCATACAAAGAACCTGTTCAGCCCCTGTATGGTTCATTAAAACTGGGGTTTTCAACTGATTTTGACCCAGGGACCTAAGAGCAACCTGGGGACCACCACTATTGTGCGTGGTGGGTCCATGATAGATCCACCCCACACAATAGTGGTGGGGGTTCATGCACCACTGGGAGCTTTTTACAAGTTACAGTGTGCAAACTTCTATTATTTTTTATATTACTCCACTGTTGGTCCTGCATCTGCCGTCCAGCGGATGTGCCAGTCTTATTTTTTCTATAGGGTTCATGCACCATTCCATGGGTTAAGATTAGGTTTTTTTTCTTACTTGTTACTCACTAATCACAGGCTAAATTCATGAGCTGGACAAAAAAGCATTTTATTATCAGTAAAGAGTAGGGATGTTCGATATTGACTTTTTCCGATACCGATATGAACCGATACCGATATATGCTGGCTTTTTCACCAAAAGTCAAGTAATTGTCAGGAAACAACATCACATATACAGTAACATCTAATAAAATACAGTGATTTTGTTTGTTTTCAATGAAGTGAGTCCTGTGACTCACTGGTGAGTCCCACTAATTTTAGATTAGATGTTAAGGATTTTTTTTTGTCCTAATTGACAGTGCAGAAGCATAATTGCCTCGATGCCAATAACATTAACGAGTGTCAACGAGCGCCAGCTGGACAAAGACACACACACCTTCCCTCTGCAGTGCTCTAATTTTTTGACTGGAGTCTGTCTCATTTCTGTGCAAAAGCCCTTGAATATGATGAAATATGCTTTAAAAGGTTCTTTAGAGGTTCTCTATTGGTTCTTTGGCTTAGTTTAGGAACCTCTATGGTTCTACTACAGTAGCACTGTCAAAGTTACAGACTTTGCCTGTCTTGTCCAGGTCTTGTATTTCTGTTATGTGCAGTTTCTAGTTTTCTTGGGTCTATGTTCATGTCTTTCCCAGCCAACAATCATGTGTAATCAGCCCTCATGTGTATATTAGTCTTGTTCCCCAGTTAGTCCTTGTCGGGTCATTGATTGTGTTGCATCATGTCAGTTTGTCTGTGATGTCTATGTTCACCTGTATTAAAATACCCAATCATGGGTTTTGAACACTATTCCGCCTGGCTGTCCTACATTTTGGTTCTCACCGCACAAGTATGTGACAAGCACTGTGTGTGTGTGTGTGTGTGTGTGTGTGTGTGTGTGTGTGTGTGTGTGTGTGTGTGTGTGTGTGTGTGTGTGTGTGTGTGTGTGTGTGTGTGTGTGTGTGTGTGTGTGTGTGTGTGTGTGTGTGTTTTACATCTGACTGATGAAATATCTTATGTCCAATACATAAATATTTTTGTAAAAACGAAATATTAATAACATGTACAGTATTAGGCCTTGTTAGTCAAGGCTAAAATCTGATTCCAGATTTCCTGGTTTTATGCAGTCTGAACAAGGCTAAGTATTGCGATTCAAATGTAATTCATGGAAAACCGATTCGGAAAGCCAGTGATTTGGGGTGCCTTAATGGTTTGCTAGACACCTTTTTAAAATTTGTTTCGTTTCACCACAAAACGGAACCACGCAAATCTGGTGAAATGGTCCACATTTATTGTTTCATGTGAATTGACAAGCATGAAAAGAAATGAAAAGAAATTCAATTAAATAATGAATTCATTCATTGATATCATTTTGTTGACTGATTGTTTGATTTATATCCAAGTAAATCAAATAACATATTAACACTTATTTCATTGTTATGAGTGAGGTGCAGTTCATTGCAATAAAAATGTATAAGCCATCTGGGGCGCAGTTTAGACAGAAGAGGAAAGATGAGGAAGAATCGAGGACCAGACTAGGTTCTTGGGAAAAATAAGCTCAAAGTCTCAACCGGGCTGTACTGGATGACAAAAGGCAGAGGGGGCAAGTCCCTGCGACATACAGTACTAGCGTCATGTCCAGGGGGTGTACTGTACTTGTACATCATGCATGGGTAGGCGCTTCAAATCTGTGCCAAGCCAATCAAACAAAGCTACGGGAAAGTGACCTAGAACAGATAACCGGTATGCTACCTTCTGGAAACCAGGGACTGCAGTTTTGCACAGACCCTAATACAGGAGACCCAGGGGGAGAGAGAAAACATGGTTAACACAAGGAGGGAACTAACAGGGGCACGGCGGGGGCCCTTACAGTAAATTACAAAGAAGATTCTTCATCTAAAGTTTCACAGGAGAAATGGCCAGAGGTTCAGCGTTGTTGTCATCTTGTCTCAGGTGTGGACTGAGATAAGGGTACAGCTCGCCACCGAACGAACACCCTGTGAAAGAGTAGATGTGTGAGCCGGCCGTCACGTCATAGAAAGACACGAGACCCTCGTCACGGTCCACAAACACCCCCACCTTCTGGGGCTTCTCTTTCAGGGCCAGGCGAGTCGGCGGGAGCGTCATGGCCGCGTAATGCTCGTCGTCATAATGGACGGTTACCCAGTAACCATTGTCTGGATTCAGAAGGAGTTGCCCCTTGCGGTTTGCGTCACCGCGGGCGATTCCCAGGTCCCATCCTGTCTTGTCGCCGACGTCCACCTCCCAGTATGACTTGTCTGGGTTTACGCTGTCCATACCCAGGACACTGGCGAACACATCGAATCCCTCTGGAGCCTCCACGACTTCCTCGCTTTCACCTCCGTCTCTCACTTGCGTCTTTTTGTCGGACAGAATAAGACGTGCGTGTGCCGTTTTCGGGTCCAGCTTCACGTCCACTGCAAGCCAAATATGGAAACAGATTTTGGCACTCGATACAATACATTGTTGAATGCTAAATATGTTTGTATTTTGTTTTAAGGTATTTTAACCACATGAACCCTAGCATCCCTATTCTGGGGGCAAAGGTTCAGTGAAAATAGCCGATCTGCAAGCTCACATCGCAGCGTAACGCTACTCTTTATGAGCTTACAGATCGTCTATTTTCACCCTATCTTTGGTGAAGAGATTTGATGTACAGGGAGATTTGTTGTAGAGGGAAAAAAGGAGGGTGCCCAGTATAGAACCCTGGGGGATTCCGGTCAACAAAGTAAGCAGAATTATAGGGTTTATGTAGTAAATGAATAAATACATGAATACAACACACCTGCAAACTGTGGAACCCTCTGGATTTCTGTGAAGTAAAACAATTGCAATCATTATTGTCATACTATCGGTTACTGTGCTTCCATCCTGATCTTTACTCATACTCCCTCACTGACTTTACTAATTGAACGTTAAGTTTAAGTTAATGTTACCGATGGAGGTCAGTTTCTCCAGTTCCAGCTCAATTCTCTCCATCATGGCAGCCATGATTGTTCGCATGGTGCCGAAGGACGTTGTGGTGTCAACAGCTACTTTTGTCAAGTCTCGGTCGACCTCCTGACCTGGAGGCCGGTACGTCTGACGGACAGAGATACAGAAAGATAAATAGTGGCAGACATACAGACATACAGACAGACAGACAGACAGACAGTGGTGGAAGGATGGATGGACTATATTATAACTAAAAACCTTATGTCCTTTTTACAATTTACAATGTAGGCATTTAGCAGACGCTCTTAATCCAGAGCGATTTACAATAAGCAAGGTAAACACGAGTCAAATGCATAGAAATTGTAATCTAGGATCATAGGTAAACCAAGAACAAGAATCTGTACATTGAAACTATACAAACAAATGAACCTGGCATCTGTCTACATAACATGCTATCTATTTATTAGATGATATTATTTGAGATGATTTCAATGAGTGCTTACTTAAAGGCAGCGGAATCGTAGGCCAAACTCTCACCTGAAGGAAGTGGATGTGATCTTCTAAGGCAGACAGGTCATTCAAGTCAGCGATGGCCTTCTTGAGCTCGCTGACCTCTTTCTGCAAGTCGTCTGTGAGTTCTTTTGCCTCTTCCTCTGCAGCCTGTCTCTTTACTTCCAGAGGACGTAAAGCTCTATGCTGGGCGTCCTCTACAGATTTCATTATAGCTGTGAACACAGCCTCGATCGACCACCACTCACCATCCAGCTGGTCCTACAAGTGGGAAAACAATATTTTATTTATATTTTTTCATTATGTGTTATTTGCTCGTTCCTTTGCAGAATCGCGCTCTTTGGTGCTTTGACAGTGGCTCAGGATGTAAAGGGGTCATCTGGAAATAAGAAGGTTCCCGATTTGATTAATATCGATATAACCTATTTCAGATGGGCAGGTTTGCGCCTTGTATGGCTGCATGCATCCGCTGTGTGTGTGTCTGTGTGTGTGTGTGTGCGTGTGTGCGTGTGTGTGTGTGTGTATGTGTGTGTGTGTGTGTGTGTGTGTGTGTGTGTGTGTGTGTGTGTGTGTGTGTGTGTGTGTGTGTGTGTGTGTGTGTGTGTGTGTGTGTGTGTGTGTGTGTGTGTGTGTGTGTGGTTTAACATGAGACATATACATTGTAAGTCCTTTTGAGCAGTCAGAAGAGTAGAAAAGTCCAAAATAAATACAGTCCATTCACCATAATTTTCAGGGTTTCACTATTTGATCAAATCAGGTTGAACTTCAAAGTCATTCATTATTTTCAGTTGACTGAGCGAGTGTCTAAGCGAGTCTTGTTTTGCGAGATTTGTTTTCAGTTGAAAATGCATAATTTCTGGGGCGTGACATGGAAATGTAACTAAATATAAGCTAAGTATAAACTAGCCTTAAAAAGTGAAGCTTACTTTGAGGTCAGACAGAGATTTACTGATCTCCTTCACCTTCTCCTCTCTCTTGTGGATCCTTTGCTGCAGCTCCGTCTTAGTGTCGTCAAGCTCAGACTGTGGCCCACAAACATACATGGCAGTATCATCATCACATGAAGTTGTATGTTACATTGTACATACTGTACAGCAAATCAATATTGACACTAAATGAAGTATCACCATGTTCATACACATACCACAAACCAAAGTTCATTATGTTTGAAATTGGTCTGTGTGATCTGTCCTGCATGTCATCCGTCCTTTTCCACTGTTCCATACAGTGACAATAAACATCTTATCTTTGGTATCAGCTAATATTGTAGACCCAGACCAATGTATGGGCCATTATTTGACCTGTTGGATGATATCGGTATCTTATATTTCCTTTGTTCATTGTATAATTTAAGTTCATTGTTATTTTTCCCATAATTATTCACATTTAATACACACATTATTATTATTTTTTTTGCTTATAAGTTAAATGTTCTCTAATAGAAACACAGAAATACAAATTAAGTTTTTCAACTCCAAAATCGGGATCAGCATCGGACCCAAAATATCTGGCATCGGTCAGGCTCTAATACATTGTACTGTACTTATACAGTATCAGTATAACACCCCATCCATTACATTACCTTCCTCCGCTCCCATTCCATCTCTAGGGAGACGACATCATCACCTTCGTCCATGCAAAGCACACAGACGCAGCACTTCTCCTTCCTGTTGTACACCTCCAGGGGGCGCCCGTGAGTCTGGCATGCCCTCTCGTCCAAGTTGTCCATGGGCTCCACCAGCTTATGGCCCTTCAGCCTGGCCGCCGAGTGGACACCGTCCAGGTGCACCTTGCAGAACGACGCCAGGCACACAAGACACGACTTCTGGGCCTTGAGCTTCTTCGTGCCGACACACACGTCGCATGGCACCTTATAATAGTAAGTAAAATCAAATAAAAAAAAAGTCAACAGATGCCTTATTTGCCCCCTTTTTAAGGCACATGTTGACGTTTGGGCACTAAGTCACAATATGCCTTTTGGGGAGTGAGACAGTGTTGATTGTACTGTCACTTGAATAGCAAATATCTTTATATGACCATTTAGGATAACATCTCTGGGTATAAGAGGTGTCCAATATGACCTCAGGAGGCTTCTGCCCCAAGTGGCTGTCAGCCCAGGCCAGGAGGTCTGATGCTGGTTCTCTGCTTGAATATTCTTCAATAAATTGTCAAGACTTCACCCTGACTGGATATTAATATTTTCCATAATAACCTCGTCAGCTGCACAGGCGTACTCCTCTTCCTTTTTCAGTAAGTTGTTCAGCTGTTTGGATTGTTTCAGGTCCTCTGTGAGGTTCTTCAGGATGATGTTTACGTCTAGCGGTGCGTTGGGGAGCTTCTTGCACAGCGGACACCGGTCGTTGTACCTGGCGTTGCAGGACAGGCAGGCCTTACAGAAGGTGTGGCCACAGGCTGAGGTGACAGGGTTCTCAAACACCTGCAGGCAGATGGAGCATGTCAGGTGCTGCTCCAGAGATTCGGGCACAGAGGACGATCTGGGAGAAGAAGAGGCCATGTCTGGTGAAATAGAGCACAATGAGGTTAGGTTATATGGATGCAAAAGAACTTCCTCAAACTCAACTGCAATAAATTGGAAATGTTAATCATTGGCTGGACCCCCTCATCCGCTCCACCTAGCCTTGATACAAGACTGTCATATGACCGATGACCGTCTTGATCCAAGGCTACCGCTCTACCCAGAACTTCACGCTCAACATCGACGGCTCCACGGTGACAACCTCCACCCACGTCCGTAAGCTCTGTGTCATATTCGATTCCACCCTCTCATTCCTCCCCCACATAAACCATTTCACCAAAACTGCCTTTTTACCTTAGGAATATCGCCTGCATCTGGCCCTCTCTGACATTTCCAGCTGCCGAAACACTCATTCACGCTCTCATTTCACTAAGTTGGTTCCTTCCTTTTCTTTGTGTAAAGCGACTTTGGATACTTAGAAAAGTCCTATATAAATCTGAGCTATTATTATTTTTATTGTTATTATTAATATACAATATTTTTTGTCTCATGGTTCCCAAACTTTTGGGAAGTTATTTCATAACTGCCTATATACTGTAGATCAACAGTGAATATCGAAAAACCTGAATGAACACAGTAGTCATGTTTATACATTCTCTCATTGGATCATTTCTAGTCAATTAAATAATAGTGAAATGTCTAGGGTCCCCGGAAGATATGTTTGACCACACTGCATGCATGCAATACTTTATTACTTACTGATATAATTTAGAGAATGGTCTTGTGGATAAGAGTTCAATACCTGTTTAATAAGCATACTCAAGGCTCAATTTTGAACATTATGGTTGATATTTGGATGCCGTTATTACACAGAGGATGTGAAATAATCCTCTGGGAGAGACTGAGAAAGCCTTCACTGGATCATCAGAGCACAGATGAAGTTTAATATTTCTGTCAGGTATAACCAGTTACATAACCTTTACTACATAATACAGCCCATCCCGTAAGGTATGCACCATATTAGGGAGTTAATAATTAATGAAGGGCTCTTTATAATAGGACATTTGGAATTGATTACGCTTTTGTCCATACCTGACACTTCAATGTAACATGCCTTGATTGGATTTAGGATCAGATCAACAGTTGATTTCAAGTAAATAGGCCGGCGAATTAATTTATGCCCACACTGCGCGCTCTCTCTCTCTCTCTCTCTCTCTCTCTCTCTCTCTCTCTCTCTCTCTCTCTCTCTCTCTCTCTCTCTCTCTCTCTCCCACTCACTCACTCACTCACTCACTCTCACACATTGATGTATTATGACATCTGTTCTCCTAAACACAATTGTAGTCTTTTTGAGTATTCTGTCTTTTTGAGTATTCTGTTGCTTAGATTATAAAACACCGATGCTGAACATTGGTGAGTGGTGACATGACAGCTTTTGAGACTGACATTTTCCCCAGTCAGAATAAATTAGTTTGAACCAAAGCTAAGACTAAGGACATCATGAAGACAGACAACGCCTTGTAGTGATGACAAGATGCAATAAAAAAGTTATAAAAGTACAGAGCACCTGCCTGTCCAACGTCATCCTGTGTATTATTGTTGTAGGCTATTAGCCTGGACACCAGACGAATCAGCCAGTGCAACAAAAAAAGATATGCCTGGCCATGCCAGCCTAGTAGGCTATGCCTATCTTAATTTTATAGCCCTAGGCCTATAAAACATTCTGCATTTTAATGGTAGCCTAATGGCTGCTTGGAACTGCTACCTCCGCGACCTGATTCCTGATAAGTGGTAGAAGATGGATGGATGGATGATGGATGGATGGATGATGGAAATCTACATTATGGACATATCAGTTCATTGTTCTAGTTTAAACTGAACAGTTAACAGTTAATAAACTGAGTATGTGGGCGACATTTTCTTAACCACTTAAACCCTGTATTTCTATATGACAAATCTCTCTTTACGCATCTCATTGCGACATGTTGTGAGCTTGTATATCTGCTATTCTTTTTATTTAGAACATTTGACACCCTCCCTGTTCCTCCCCTTTCTCCATTGTTTTCTGCTTTGTTTCTATCTTCTCGTCGTACTCTTCTTTTTGTCCATGCATTAATTACCAAGCAAGTTGTGGCTTAGCTTTTAATGTGTCTGTTCTGATAAGGAATGCTTAATAAACATATTCATTCTAACTTATTCTAAGAAATACATCGTAGTTAACCCCCCCCCCCAGCTAATCTATTCCTGCCTGTATGCACCTTGCAGTCATGCCACTAGCAACACTGTATTATTGACAAGACAAACGTAACTAGGCTAGGTCCGAGACACATGAACATTACATTCATACATACATTTCAACTCATGAAATAGAACAATTGAACTGCGGTCGGTCACGGTGTCACACGTAATTAAAATGGTCACTTGGGGCCTCATGATGAAACTTCTAGACTTATAGCTATAGTTATTGTAAACACATTTATTTTAAGAATTTAGCATATTTAACCCAAAGACTTGAGGCCGATTCTACAAATGCCTTCTAAACCAGTCATTCTCAAACTTTTTCGTGCCAAGGACCCCCAAAATGATATGTACTTGGCAGCGCGGACCCCCATCTGAAAATGTTTTGCCAGGAGACCCAAAAGAGAAGACTTAAGTTAAAGAATATATAATTATTCAAAAACTTTCAAGATTTTTCTAAAATATTTCAAAAATAACAGATGTACAAGCTCGCTGTAAGCTTGTACATCTGCTATTTTTGAGAACCACTGTTCTAAACCACACACTGTTCTAAATCCTAAAAGTTTTCTGAAAAACGTATGTTGCTACAGTATATAGCTAAAATCTAAAATGACACTGATGCTTTCTTGGTTTTAATGGATTAACACAATCCTCTTCATAAAATATGTTACTTCTTAACACATAATTAACATGATTAAACTAAACTAAATTAGGATATGACATCTTTATTACCTTAGTGCTTCTGAGAGGGTCAGATAGGAACAGCTGTTTAGATCTCTTCCTTTCTCTCTCTCTCCTGCTCTTTGCTCCACAGCTGTTTATTGTATCTCTGTAGAGTTTCATTTCCCAGTAAAGGCTCTGCCAGTATACTTTCTTTTCTGAACGGGGTGCGTCACTCTCAGAGGAAATACAGTTCAGGGTATGTCTGTGGGTGTGTACACAGTGGTGGAAAAAGTACTCAACTGTTGTACTTAAGTAAAATATCAATACCGCAATGTAGAAATATTCCATTTCAAGTAAAAGTCCGGAATTCAAACGTATTGGCATCAAAATATACTTAAAGTACCGAAAGTAGAAGTACTCATTATGCAGAATGTCCCATTTCACAACTTTTCAAATGTATAAAATCTATAAAAATCTTTTGAAAATAGCCGATCTACAAGCTCACAATGCGTTGCGATGTGACGCATTGTGAGCCTGTAGATCGGCTATTTTCAAATGGCCAAAATGTATAGGGCTGAAGTGGTTAATGTATGTTTTGTAATAATAACCAAAATCTATAAGTTAACTACAGTTACTAACTACAGGTAACTAAACGTTTTCAAATAATTGTAGTGGAGTAAAATTACAGTATTTGCCTCTGAGATGTAGTGGAGTAGAAGTAAAAGTATTGAAAATTTGAAATACTCTAGTAAAGTAAAGGTACCTCAAAATTGTACTTAAGTAAAGTACTTGAGTAAATGTACTTTGTTACTTTCCACCACTGGCAGTTTGAAGGAGATTAAATGTACTTTGAACCTAGTTGAATGGGTGAATGTACAGAAAATTGTAAAGCAATTTGGATCAAGGTGCAAAATAAATGCACCATTTACTATATCTGCTACAATTTGAATTGTCTCATTCCATTGCCATTATCTTAAACAATGCCTCGTATGTACAGTATATATATTTACTCTGCTCATATCTGTCTCTATTATTTTCCCCTCTTGAAAACTGTATATGATGGGAGCTTGTACGACAAATACATTTCAACCACTTCTTTACCCCTATACACCTGTGATGTGACAATTAAGTTGAAGTTGAGAATTCTTTAAAACCAAGTCCATCCGATCCTTTAATACAGTATGTGATGCCATTCAGTCCGGCATCAAACATATTCAAACATACCTATACATTCTATACTACCTTGTACATGTATCACTATGGCAATAATGGAGGCCAATGACCATATTTCATATATTAAATGTATCAAATACATGTTTATTTATATTACATAAAAAGTATATTATTGTGGGAACAAACAGTATATGAATCTTAAACCAACACTGATGAATCCTGTATAGGTAATACAATGAGTCCTATCTAGACTTATTAGAAAACGACCCTTCAGTGAAACAATATAAGAATCTCTATAACAACAAGTAATTGGTGAGATGAATGTTAATATCCAACATTATGCTGGTTTAAATGTAAAGAAAATAGATGTCTACATTGCAAGTATAAATTGGCTTAAATCTGTATGACAAATAGTACACATATCAACAATATTAATGTATACAGTATACAGTATATCAGAGCAAAAAAGTAACCAAACCCACCACAATACTCTGGTATTGTGTTACATAGAAACATGATTCAAACTTTTCTTTCTTGTTTTTATCCCACGATTTTGTAAACCACTTTTTCACCCAGTGCCAATTGTCTAAGTAATCCTGGGCGCTACACTCCCTCTGCCAGCCTAGGGAGAGCCTAGAGCCGAGCTCATGCCTCCTTCAATGCATGAGAGCTAGCCACTTCTTATCACCTGACAGGGGGGAGTTTCCCTGGTTAGACGTAGCGCGTGGAAGGAACACATTATTCCAACCAGTTCCAGGCGCCCCGGCTGACCATGTTCGAGGCAGTATAGAGACCAGGATTACTGCATGTTTTTGTGAGGGTACCTATCCTAGGGGACACAGGGAGAACATGCAAACTCCACACAGAAAGGCCCTTTCGCCAACCCCACCTAGGGTATGGGCACTGATGACGCGGAGGAGAGAACACGTCCCCAGCGTCCCCGGCAGGAATCGAACCCAGGACCCTCCAGCTGTGAGGCGACAGCTCACAGGGGTCACAAGACCTGTTTAACATTTAGCCAAAAATGTATGAAGATTCGGCGAAAATAGGCAAACTTTCGGCGAAAATGTACTAGATCTAAAAGCTCACCTGCAATATTTTGTAAGCTTGTAGATTTCCTGTTTTTGCTATTTGACATACAATGTATATAGGGTTGAACCACTTAACCCCTATATATACTTAGTTGACTGGATTTCAAAACCGGGGTACCCCAGGGTTCTATACAAGGCCCCTCTTTCTTTTCCCTCACACGAAAATTCTTTACAGAAAATAACCGATCTACAAGCTCACACGCCATGTAGATCAACCACCAATAGTATACTAATAATAATACATGCATCTCTTTGGAGAGGCCACAAGTTTCTTTTGTTCACCTCCGACTCTCACTTCTTCTTCTTCTTTTTCTTCTTCTTCATCTTCACCACAAAGTGGCCACGTGTAGACCCCTGGGGGAACCTGGTTTGAACTCTTTTTTTTAGCTCTATCTCTCACTTCTTTCCTCTCATTCCTCAATAAACTGGCTGTTAGCGGTGTCTGGCCCCTGCTTCACAGCCACTGTGTGTGACATAGAAAAACACAACAGTAAACAACAATGACTTTGTTTCACACATCCCCTCTTTAATTACTTAACGACATAAACCCTAGCCACCCTATTATGGACATAATAGGCTAACGCTCTGCAAAAAATAGTTCACAGTTCACAGTGAGACCCTGTATATGGGCTATTTTCGGTGTATATTACTGTATATTAACAGTGCATGTACCATACAAAGAAGAAGTCCAGTGATATGAACATATTCAAATTCATCAGATTCTTTGCTGTCAATTAAACTATCTAATACAATCGCATAACTTACAGATAGAATTGAATTTCTCCAGTTTTTGTTGAATTCTCTCCATCATGGCTGACGTTGTGGTTCTCAGGGAACCAAAGGAGAAGGAGACATCAAGATCCACCTGTGTGTGTGTGTGTGTGTGTGTGTGTGTGTGTGTGTGTGTGTGTGTGTGTGTGTGTGTGTGTGTGTGTGTGTGTGTGTGTGTGTGTGTGTGTGTGTGTGTGTGTGTGTGTGTGTGTGTGTGTGTGTGTGTTTACAAAGATTAGAAATTATTTAAAAATATACTATAGTTCTACAAAGTGGCGCCAATGCTCCAAATTAGTTACTGTGATAGACCAATTGAGCAATGGTTCTCAAACGTTTTCATGTCAAGGACCTCCAAAATGATATGTATTTGTGCCAGGGATTTTTAAAAGATAGCAGATCTACGAGGTGCGCTATGAGCTTGTAGATCTGCTATCTTTTAAAAATCCCTGGCACATGAGCTTATATATGAGCTTATATATGAGCTTGTAGATATGCTGTTTTTGAATAACCAAAGTATAAAATAATGGTTAAAGTGGTTAAAATTATTGTGGGGACCTCCCCCCCAAGGACCCCACTTTGAGAACCAATGCAATAGAGTGCGTGTACACTCATACTGTATCTGTCAGTGTGTTTGATTTGATCTCACCTGTGTTGTATTTTCCAGTTGATCAGTCTCTCTCTGTAGTCCCTGGGTCAGGTCATCACCCTCTCTCTCCACCCTGTGTATCATAACATAGAAAACAAGACTTTTGGTGAGCACTTAAAGGGATTGTTCACCCCCAAAATGACCTTTTTCCTATCGATTACACACCCCACGGAGACTTGAATTCATGGAGATTGTTTTGTTTTTGTCGCACTCCTAAGCCAATAATTTGATGACTGGCGGCGGCTCCGGTAGGAGACTCAGTGTCAAATTTGCGTCTCCTACCGGAGACATTAGCATCTTTCCGCCGGTCATCAAATTAATGGTTTAGGAATGCGACATAAACAAAAAAATATCCATGAATTCAAGGCTTCATGGGGTGTGTAATTGATAGAAAATAAGTCATTTTTCTTAACCCATTAATACCAGGAAGGTCATTTTAGATTTTTGCGTTGGCTATTCAAAAATAGCAGTACTGTATACAAGCTCATAGCGCTTCATGTGCTGCACTGCACATTTTTGAAAATATCTTGAAAGTGTTTGAATTTTTTTTAATATATATATTTTTTTTTAACACAAATCCTCTCGTCTGGGGGTCCCTGGCACAAAACATTTTCAGATGGGGGTCCCTTGGCACGGAAAAGTTTGAGAACTACTAGAACCGGCATCAGGTCTTGACATTTCTGAGACCATTCATGTTCATGAAAGATGTATTCAATTGCTAGTTTGACCATTTCAAAAAAATAACTAATGGCCGAAAATAGCCGATCTACAAGCTGTTGGAAGCTTGCAGATCTGCTATTTTCGGTGCGCGACATGCTTTCAAAGGAGACATGCTGGCGTGTATGGACTCTCAGTCGCCACGACTGAGAACTTGAATCCATGAGCTCAACAACAAATTGCACAGTGCTAGACAGTGCCATGCTCTGCTCACTGAGTTACACACACGCACACGCACACGCACACGCACACGCACACGCACACGCACACGCACACGCGCACACGCACACGCACACGCACACGCACACACACACACACACACACACACACACGCAGGACAAACCTCTCCTTCACAGGCCGAAGGGCTTCGCGACGTGCTTCCTTCACAACTTTGATCACCTCGTCAAACACGGCTCTGATCTCTGACTCTGACACCTTGCGGTCCAGGTCTCCCTGAAAGGCACAGTGATGTTCAAATCCTCCTTTCTAGATTTTTTTTTTTTTTTAAAGCTTTGTTTTTACGCCCTGCCTTGCACACAAACAGATAATGGAAAGAAGTATGTAACTACAGCATGCGCAGCATGACGCACATGTGTGCATCGATGGTGTGTGTGTTGTTTAAAACTACAGAATACTGTACATGGTTAGAAGGAAAGAGATTATTGTGTGTTGTGTCTTGTTCAACGCATTCTCACTCCCAAGACGGCAAAAGGAACAAACGGCACATGTTGACTAGGGGGGATATGAGTTACGGTTCTGTCCCCATTGGGACATTAACTCGAACGGCGCTAAGTCGGCTGAAGCCGTCATTTAAAAAAAATGTGGCTGCATTTTGGGGTGTGAGAGTGTGTAAATCTTGTTAGACCTGATTAAAATGAGAAACAGTTTTAGTTTTCATCGGCTGAGGATACAATGTAGCCACTTAAGTATGTTTTACAACACAAATACAGGTAAATAGTGTGTGTGTATATATATATATGGAGAGAGAGCGAGAGAGAGAGAGAGAGAGAGAGAGAGAGTAAGTTAAACATTCTTCACAGGTCTAAAAAACTAAACAAAAACTAAAAAACAGGACCAACAAGGCACATGCCATACTGTACCAGATCGTCATTGTCGAAATAAAGTGCCCTTTGAACAGTCTCTGATGATCTTTCTGTGGCTCTCTGATGGTGCGGAGATTGAAAATGTGCATTTAGGTCTTCTATGCCTGCAAGAATCAATGCCTTAGATAGTTGTCGAAAATCTCTTCTTTGATAACATCCAATTACATCTTTCATGAATCAATATTACTTACTCATCCGATCCTCCTTTCTGCTCTCATGTGGAGTAGCATTGAGGTCTGTGTTTGGTAACCCAGTGGCTTTCTGATCCATAATAATAATAAAAAGAACAACAACAAAATTACAAATAAATTATGAAAATGTATTAGTCCATAATTCCTAAGGCAGGAACTTACCTCCTTCTTGACAGTTATTTACAGCAAATGACTATTAAACATCTCAAAAAGGCAGTCAGAGGTAATAACATAAAAAGGGTAGTGTTACAGAATAAATAATGGATTGGATGGAAGATTTAAATACATTTAACAAAGATGACATAAAGGTTGGATGTACAGTACATATGTATTTTCAGAAATGATTAAAGGATAACACTGGATTTACAAGTAATGTATACAAATAAATTAGTAGGAACTTGCCTCCTTCTTATAATTTATGTAAAGGTGCTGGTCTCTCTCTGGAATCCTTTTTCCCTTGGGTGTGCATCCCATCATCCCCTGGTGGGTTCTCAGCCCATGGTAGGTTGTCAGATCAGACCAGCATCCACAGTGGCATGTTCTTACAATTATTTCTGAAAATATAATTAAGGAGTAAATAAATGAATTCAAATAACAAAATAATAGTACAGTAAATGTTCAAATTCTGTTTGTTTCTGTGGACATATCACCCACAAGTTAATTAACCCATTAAGACCTGAGGTCGATTTAAAAAATGTCTTCTAAATCAGTTTTATGAAAAACCTATATTTCTTTGTAAATTAACGCCTTACTTGATCATACTACAGTGTCACACAAAAGCATCAAAAGTAGCAGATCCACAAGATCGAAACGCGTATTGAATTTTAATCGTGAAAAGTAACAGTTTTGGACATAATGAGGTTTCCACCCGACAGAGACGATATAGCTCAAATGTAAAATAACACTATGCTTTCCCGGTTTTAACGGGTTAACCATACCAGGTTGACAACTTAGTATACCCATTTCATACATAGCCTATAGCCTATCTGCCGTCAGTGGTGTAAAGTAACTAAGTACATTTACTCAAGTACTGTACTTTAGTACAATTTTCTAGGTATCTTCACTTTACTGGAGTATTTCCAGTTTTCAGTACTTTTACTTATACGCCACTACATCTCAGAGGCAAATATGGTACTTTTACTCCACTACAATTATTTGAAAACTTTCGTTACTAGTTACTTAGTAGATTTAGATTGTTATTACAAAACATGCTAGCCCTATATACATTTTGGCCATTAGAAAATAGCCGAAAACATTTTCAAAAATGGTGGAAATAGCAGATCTACAAGCTCAAAACGCGACCCCATGTGACGCGTTTTGAGCTTGTAGATCGGCTATTTCCACTATTCATATAAAATTATTAAATATATATTATCAAGTTATTTGTCATATCAGCCCTGTGTAACTTTTGTTTACAAAACTTAAACCCCAAACAGAAATGCAATTTCTATTCATAATGTTCACAATGTTCAACGACAGAAACCCAATTAAATCGTTAAATCGCAATCATTTGAGCGACTATTAATCGTCAATTAAAATGTCATAATTCTGACAGCCCTACTTGTCACACGACAACACACTCACCATCCTTCACAGGGGTGCAGATATCATGAAAATCTTCATCTTTTCTGGCTTTAAGATTCTGGTTCTGTGGGATGCTCACTACCTTTGGCGTGCATCCTTTCTGGAGACTCTTTGTTCGAACCATGGCCAGTTAGCTCCGTCTGTGTAAGACAGAGTATAATTCAGTAATAAATGGCAAACAGGCATGAGGAAAAAGTACAAAACTAAGTCAGCATTAAATCCAAATAAATCGCTTGGGTGGCACAGTGGTAAAATCCCTGGCCACCACCACAGAAGTTGTGGGTTCGAATCCACCGTGATGCATCCGGCTTTGTCGGGCGTCTATATTGGATATGTTGATATTTGGATGCCGTTATTACACAGAGGATGTGAAATAATCCTCTGGGAGAGACTGAGGAAGCCTTCACTGGATCATCAGAGCACAGATTAAGTTTAATAGTTCTGTCAGGTATAACCAGTTACATAACCTTTACTACATAATACAGCCCATCCCGTAAGGTATGCACTTACACCATCGTAGGGAGTTAATAATTAATGAAGGGCTCTTTATAATAGGACATTTGGAATTGATTACGCTTTTGTAAAGTAAATAGGCCGGTGAATTAATTTATGCCCACACTGTGCTCTCTCATTCTCTCTCTCTCTCTCTCTCTCTCTCTCTCTCTCTCTCTCTCTCTCTCTCTTCTCTCTCTCTCTCTCTCTCTCTCTCTCTCTCTCTCTCTCTCTCTCTCTCTCTCTCTCTCTCTCTCCCATTCACTCACTCACTCACTCACTCTCACACATTGATGTATTATGACATCTGTTCTCCTAAACACAATTGTAGTCTTTTTGAGTATTCTGTCTTTTTGAGTATTCTGTTGCTTAGATTATAAAACACCGATGCTGAACATTGGTGAGTGGTGACATGACAGCTTTTGAGACTGACATTTTCCCCAGTCAGAATAAATTAGTTTGAACCAAAGCTAAGACTAAGGACATCATGAAGACAGACAACGCCTTGTAGTGATGACAAGATGCAATAAAAAAAAGTTATAAAAGTACAGAGCACCTGCCTGTCCAACGTCAGCCTGTGTATTATTGTTGTAGGCTATTAGCCTGGACACCAGACGAATCAGCCAGTGCAACAAAAAAAGATTTGCCTGGCCATGCCAGCCTAGTAGGCTACTGTATGCCTATCTTAATTTTATAGCCCTAGGCCTATAAAACATTCTGCATTTTAATGGAACCTCCGCGACCTGATTCCTGATAAGTGGTAGAAGATGGATGGATGGATGGATGGATGATGTAAATCTACATTATGGACATATCAGTTCATTGTTCTAGTTTAAACTGAACAGTTAACAGTTAATAAACTGAGGATGTGGGCGACATTTTCTTAACCACTTAAACCCTGTACTTCTATATGACAAATCTCTCTTTACGCATCTCATTGCGACATGTTGTGAGCTTGTATATCTGCTATTTATTTTTATTTAGAACATTTGACACCCTCCCTGTTCCTCCCCTTTCTCCATTGTTTTCTGCTTTGTTTCTATCTTCTCGTCGTACTCTTCTTTTTGTCCTTGCATTAATTACCAAGCAAGTTGTGGCTTAGCTTTTAATGTGTGGTAACTTGGACCAACCACAGTGGCACGTTTGGAGACTCTTTGTTCGAACCATGGCCAGTTAGCTCCGTCTGTGTAAGACAGAGTATAAATCAGTAATAAATGGCAAACAGGCATGAGGAAAAAGTACTGTTAGGGATCAAAGTTTATATTTTCTATTTGTATGTAACTCACATTGTGTTTTTACTTGTACTAATCATGACATATGCTTGCCCCTGATGGGGCCTCTTAACACGAATTGCTTGCTTCCTTAACATGTTGTACTTTGACCTATGTACACATTATATACGCTGTGAAGCCACGTCTTGGAGGACATTACTCATTACACACTGAGCAAACAGAAACCTGTTCGTACAGCCTTCTAGTTCCTCTTTATGATATGTTATGAAACCACATATGTTGAATAAAGGTGTCTCACGGAGACGAGAAGTCAGAAGGTTTTTGGGGTCTAGCAGGATGCTAGACTGACTCTCTCCGTGTAGCACGTAAAACTGAGCGCTCTTGAGTCTGTCTGTCTTTATTCCATGGGTTGTTGGTCTGACTGAACAAAGTGAGGTATTTCATCTATAAAATACCCTACAAGTACAAAAATCCCTGGCCACCACCACATAAGTTGTGGGTTCGAATCCACCGTGGTGCATCCGGCTTTGTCGGGCGTCTATATTGGATATGTTGATATTTGGAAACCGTTATTACACAGAGGATGTGAAATAATCCTCTGGGAGAGACTGAGGAAGCCTTCACTGGATCATCAGAGCACAGATTAAGTTTAATAGTTATGTCAGGTATAACCAGTTACATAACCTTTACTACATAATACAGCCCATCCCGTAAGGTATGCACTTACACCATCGTAGGGAGTTAATAATTAATAGGTGAGCGGGTACAGTGCTTTAGGCAGCAAGGGGGCATTTTTCATTTTTCATTTTATTACAGATTGTTGAAGTACAGAATATAAGCTTTCATATGATGTATCATTCATTGAAATTGGAACACATTTGAAGAAGATGTGATCATTTGAATCTTGTCATCTTTAATAGTCTAAACTGAGATACTCCCTTGTAAAGAATTTCCACTTTCTAGCACCTCTCAGCTCCAGGTAATGGGCGTGAACAATGGGTAATTTATTCAACCTAGCCACTCCTCTAACCACGCCCCCATTTTCAGATTTTTACTGTGGAAAGTAACTAAGTACATTTACTCAAGTACTGTACTTAAGTACATTTTTTTAGGTATTTTATACATAGGCTATTTGAAAATAGCCGCTCTACTCACAATGCGCATTGCAACGTGTTGTGAGCTTGTAGATCAGCTATTTTCAAACATTTGAGTACTTTTACTTTAGGTACTTTAAGTATATTTTGATGCCAATACTTTTGTACTTTTACTTTGCTTGAACGTAACATTTTGAGCACAGGCCTTTTACTTTCTATATTGTGGTATTGCTACCACCAAGTGCTTCTTCCACCACTAAATTTGACCCACTGGTAGTCGACTATAGTCGAGGTTTACCTACTAATGATAAAGACACGCACAAGCTAGGTCCTGGATTAACTCCAACCTGGTGTTTGCACTCTCCATTTACAACCCGTACATCTACATAAACGTTCAGATTTCAAATATAAAGTCCTTACCTCATGACAACGGATGTTACCATTCACTTCGGGTGGGTCTAAGTACCCGTATCTTCCATATTGTTCAATAAAAAGCATTTTAATCCGATCGGCGGCCATTTTCTCATAGAGTTATAACGTATCAGGAGTGCAATACCCCCCCCAACCGATACGGCCGCGTAGTTGAAAAAAAAACGGAGATGGCCATCAATCGGATCAAAATGCTTTTTATTGAACAATACGGAAGATACGGGTACTTATGAGGGCCCGTACATAATTATAACACCCGTGGTCATGAGATAAGAACTTTATATTTGAAATCTGAACGTTTATGTAGATGTACGAGTTGTAAATGGAGAAATGCAAACACCAGGTGTACGTTCTGCCATGACGCTTGGCGACGAGCTAACAATGCTAAAGCTCCTAGCCTCGTTACTCCACTGTTGTTTTGGCCACATCTTCAGTGAAATACTTCCATACGAACGTCGAGCGGCCTGTTGTTTAGCTGGGGCTGCCCTCACCTAGCTGCTGTGTTCGCTACAATCTTATATTGTTTATACAACTAGATTCTGTCCCGAAAAAGACTAACGCAATACTGGCCACTTCCTAGCCCTGGTCCAGAGCGTTAGTGAGATTATTTTTATTTACTCCACTGCGCCCTCTACAGATCTGGACAATTTGAACTTACCATTAACCAAATCTGTAGAGGGCACTGTGGAGTAAATCAAAATAATTTCCGTCTTGCGGACATATTTTATTTTCTGCCCAAAAAGTGTATTTTACAGAGTAGCTGGGGTGCTGAGAGGCTTCCCACCTCCGAGAATAGACTTTCAACAACACAAAACAGCCTTTGTTTCAGTGAGTAGCGAAATGGTTTTGTTTATTTTCACTACTCTTGAGTCTTCCAGGGCGTTAGAGGGAACTCACTAACGCTCTGGACCAGGGTCCACCGTGGTGAAGTTAGTTTCAGCCTCAGGTTGACTATTCACCCAGTGGATATTACTCCAGTAAAGTAAAATACCTCAAAATTGTACTTAAGTACAGTACTTGAGTAAATGTACTTAGTAACTTTACACCACCACAGAGAGGAGCGAAACTGATGGGCGGGGATTAGGCTTGTAACCGGAGTACAATGCCTAGCTATGACCAATCGAAACCTCTCGGGTTAGCAACTCTCTACCAAACTCTCCGCCCACAGGACCCACAAACAGTCACACAGACTAGCAGAATAGGAGCCTACTTTACTATACAAATGTAACCATTTAATGACGTTAAAACGGATATCTGTTGGGATTGAAAGCTTGCTCGACATTCGAACTGTGTTAATATGGAAAAAAACGAAAATCAGCCAAAAAAACAAACAAACTTATTTTGCTTAGTTTCTACCGTTTCTCATCTCGCGAGTTGATGCCCGAAACACCAGGCCTAGGACATTTGGAATTGATTACGCTTTTGTCCATACCTGACACTTCAATGTAACATGCCTTGATTGGATTTAGGATCAGATCAACAGTTGATTTCAAGTAAAAATGTATGCCCACACTGCGCTCTCTCATTCTCTCTCTCTCTCTCTCTCTCTCTCTCTCTCTCTCTCTGAACATTGGTGAGTGGTGACATGATTCATTCTTTTTATTTAGAACATTTGACACCCTCCCTGTTCCTCCCCTTTCTCCATTGTTTTCTGCTTTGTTTCTATCTTCTCGTCGTACTCTTCTTTTTGTCCATGCATTAATTACCAAGCAAGTTGTGGCTTAGCTTTTAATGTGTCTGTTCTGATAAGGAATGCTTAATAAACATATTCATTCTAACTTATTCTAAGAAATACATCGTAGTTAACCCTCCCCCCCAGCTAATCTATTCCTGCCTGTATGCTATAGCTATAGTTATTGTAAACACATTTATTTTAAGAATTTAGCATATTTAACCCAAAGACTTGAGGCCGATTCTACAAATGCCTTCTAAACCAGTCATTCTCAAACTTTTTCGTGCCAAGGACCCCGAAAATGATATGTACTTGGCAACGCGGACCCCCATCTGAAAATGTTTTGCCAGGAGACCCAAAAGAGAAGACTTAAGTTAAAGAATATATAAATATTCAAAAACTTTCAAGATTTTTCTAAAATATTTCAAAAATAACAGATGCAAGCTCGCTGTAAGCTTGTACATCTGCTATTTTTGAGAACCACTGTTCTAAACCACACACTGTTCTAAATCCTAAAAGTTTTCTGAAAAACGTATGTTGCTATATATATATATAGCTAAAATCTAAAATGACACAGATGCTTTCTCGGTTTAATGGATTAACACAATCATCTTCATAAAATATGTTACTTCTTAACACATAATTAACATGATTAAACTAAACTAAATTAGGATATGACATCTTTATTACCTTAGTGCTGCTGAGAGGGTCAGATAGGAACAGCTGTTTAGATCTCTTCCTTTCTCTCTCTCCTGCTCTTTGCTCCACAGCTGTTCATTGTTTCTCTGTAGAGTTTCATTTCCCAGTAAAGGCTCTGCCAGTATACTTTCTTTTCTGAGCGGGGTGCGTCACTCTCAGAGGAAATACAGTTCAGGGTATGTCTGTTGCTGGGTGTGTACACAGTGGTGGAAAAAGTAACTGTTGTACTTAAGTAAAATATCAATACCGCAATGTAGAAATATTCCATTTCAAGTAAAAGTCCGGAATTCAAACGTATTGGCATCAAAATATACTTAAAGTACCGAAAGTAGAAGTACTCATTATGCTGAATGTCCCATTTCACAACTTTTCAAATGTATAAAATGTATACAAATCTTTTGAAAATAGCAGATCTACAAGCTCACGATGCGTTGCAATGCGGCGTTGCAATGCATCCTATTTACAGTATATATATACTCAGCTCATATCGGTCATATTTGACATAATGTGACCTATCTTCATTGTTTCCGTCTCTTATTATGTTCCCCTCTTGAAAACTGCATATGATGGGAGCTTGTACGACAAATACATTTCAACCACTACTTTACCCCATACACCTGTGATGTGACAATTAAGTTGTTGAGAATTCTTTTATACAGTATGTGATGCCATTCAGTCCGGCATCCAACATATTCACACATACCTATACATTCTATACTACCGTGTACATTTATCACTATGGCAATAATGGAGGCCAATGACCATATTTCATAAAATATGAAATGTATCAAATACATGTTTATTTATATGACATATAAAAAGTATATTAATGTGGGAACAAACAGTGTGTCAGTGTACCTACATACAGTATAATAAGTAGAATCTAAACCAACACTGATGAATCCTGTATAGGTAATACAATGAGTCCTTCAGTGAAACAATATAAGAATCTCTATGACAACAAGTAATTGGTGAGATGAATGTTAATATCAAACATATGCTGGTTTAAATGTAAAGAAAATAGATGTCTGCATTGCCATTATAAATTGGCTTAAATATGTATGACAAATAGTACACATATCAACAATATTAATGTATACAGTATACAGTATATATAATGAATTAATTAAGCAAAAAAAATTATGATTCATGGTCACACACTATTTCAGTAATGTAATTACATTGATTATATCTTATTGTATTGATTTCATTTTATTTGAATGCAGGGTCATTCAAATGAGTCCATATACAAACACATGTGTTGAATTAACTGTGGAAAAACTTGAAGAACAAAGACACTGGATTAAGTAAGCTTGGCTGTTAGCCTGCTCCTGACCAGGCTAACTTCACAGCTAAATTGCCATGGTAACTAAGGTAGGCTTGCTTCAATTCTCTTTTGAGGAATCGGATAAGGCTAAACTTAGCCAGGGTGAACTGGCTAAACTAATCTTCAAGATAATTCACCTTTTGAGGAACCGACTCAGCTCTAATCCTGGCTAAATTAAGCCAGGATAGGTGGTAAAGCCAGGCTTTAGCTCTATTTCACCTGTTGAGGAACAGGCCCCTGAATGACAGAAGACAGAGGGGGCAAGTCCCTGCGACATACAGTACTAGCGTCATGTCCAGGGGGTGTACTGTACTTGTACATCATGCATGGGTAGGGGATGTACTTGTACATCAAGGCGCTTCAAATCTGTGCCAAGCCAATCAAACAAAGCTACGGGAAAGTGACCTAGAACAGATAACTGGTATGCCACCTTCTGGAAACCAGGGACTGCAGTAGTGCACAGACCCTAATACAGGAGACCCAGGGGGAGAGAGAAAACATGGTAAACACAAGGAGGGAACTAACAGGGGCACGGCCGGGGCCCTTACAGTAAATTACAAAGAAGATGCTTCATCTAAGATTAAAGATCTTCATCTTCATCTTCATCCAGTTTCACAGGAGAAATGGCCAGAGGTTCAGCGTTGTTGTCACCTTGTCTCAGGTGTGGACTGAGATAAGGGTACAGCTCGCCACCGAACGAACACCCTGTGAAAGAGTAGATGTGTGAGCCGGCCGTCACGTCATAGAAAGACACGAGACCCTCGTCACGGTCCACAAACACCCCCACCTTCTGGGGCTTCTTTTTCAGGGACAGGCGAGTCGGCGGGAGCGTCATGGCCGCGTAATGCTCGTCGGCATAATGGACGGTTACCCAGTAACCATTGTCTGGATTCAGAATGAGTTGCCCCTTGCGGTTTGCGTCACCGCGGGCGATTCCCAGGTCCCATCCTGTCTTGTCGCCGACGTCCACCTCCCAGTATGACTTGTCTGGGTTTAAGTTGTCCATACCCAGGACACTGGCGAACACATCGAATCCCTCTGGAGCCTCCACGACTTCCTCGTTTTCACCTCCGTCTCTCACTTGCGTCTTTTTGTCGGACAGAACAAGACGTGCGTGTGCCGTGTTCGGGTCCAGCTTCACGTCCACTGCAAGCCAAATATGGAAACTGATTTTGGCACTCGATACAATACATTGTTGAATGCTAAATGTGTTTGTATTTTAACCACATGAACCCTAGCATCCCTATTCTGGGGGCAAAGGTTCTGTGAAAATAGCCGATCTGCAAGCTCACATCGCAGCGTAACACTATGCTTTATGAGCTTACAGATTGGCTATTTTCACCCAATCTTTGGTGAAGAGATTTGATGTAGAGGGAGATTTGGTGAAGAGGGAAAAAAGGGTGGGACCTAGTATAGAACCCTGGGGGATTCCAGTCAACAAAGTACACTGTACAGTATAGGGTTTATATGGTAAATGTATAAATAAATACAACACACCTGCAAACTGTGGAACCCTCTGGATTTCTGTGAAGTAAAACAATTGCAAGCATTATTGTCACTAGTCCATACCCAGAGATGTGTGCATTCAAAGTATTAACAGACTTTGGGTTACGTGCTGTGCTGTACAGCAATACTCCCAAACCTTTTTGGCCCCAAGGAGGACCCCTTCCTCCCATAGCTTGGGGGGCTGTAACCATGGCGACGGTTTTAAGCATGCTGACGATAGCTCCCATAGCCGGAATAATTTTACATGAAAACGCTAATAAACAGCTTACATTTCGGGAAAGTGAAAAACTTTCCCGTGCAAAAGCTAACGGTCAATGCCTGTGTGCAAATCTAGATCAATTGCTCCAGCCACTGAGGAGAACCGGGCAGAACAGGTGATTTTGGTGACAGGTTTGTGAAATTATAGGAGGATAATATCGGTTACTGTGCTTCCATCCTGATCTTCACTCATACTGTATTTACTCCCTGACTTTACTATTTGAACATTACGTTTGAGTCAATGTTACCGATGGAGGTCAGTTTCTCCAGTTCCAGCTCAATTCTCTCCATCATGGCAGCCATGATTGATCTCATGGTGCCGAAGGACGTCGTCGTGTCAACAGCTACTTTTCTCCAGTCCCGGTCGACCTCCTCACCTGGAGGCTGGTGCGCCTGACACACGGAGATACAGAAAGATAAATTGTGGCTGTGTGTGTGTGTGTGTGTGATTACAAATAAAGATTAGATTAAAAAGAAGGTACAACAATAGTTCTACAAAGTGGCTCAAATTAGTTACTGTGATAGACCAATAGGGCTTTAGTTCTCAAACATTTTCATCACAAGGACCCTCAAAATGACAGAAGGAGCGAGTGCATTCTCCGGCAGCGGCAACAGCCGCGGAACTTCCGCGGAACTGCCGGTGGAGGAGCGGCAGCTCCCGGCAGTGACTGCCGGCGGTGGAGCGGCAGCTGCCGGCGGAGCAGCGGAACTGCCGCGGAAACTGCCGGTGGAGGAGCGGCAGTCGCGGAACTGCCGGTGGAGGAGCGGCAGTCAACTTCTTTTTTCCGCCGATAAAGTATAGTTTTGGACCATGACGGAGGCGCGCCGAATCAGCAGACCTTGAGGCCAAGGAGTCGCGCCCGAGTGCCTCCAGGCGCGAGTGCCCGCGACGACCGGCCGATGGTCTGCTATTCGACTAAGCGCCGTCCGAGTTATGTACCGATAGGCACAGAATCGTAAATAATATTGGTGGGGACTGCGTTACACAAACCAGCACACTCCCAAAGTTGGCAGCAGCCGCTGCCGGAAAATGCACTCGCTGTCCCTCCAAAATGATATGTATTTGGCTGCGGACCCCCCCCCCCCCAACCCCCCCATTTGAAAAATATTTTGTGCCAGGGTTTTTTCAAAAACAACAGATCTACAAGCTTATAGCGCGGCTCGGTGCCTCGCTATGAGCTTGTAGATCTGCTATTTTCCAATACAGAAAGTATAAAATATGGTTAAAGTGGTTAAAATGATTGTTTGATTGAATGTATTAACTTATTTTGCTGGGGACCCCCTGGTACACCCCCCCCCATGGACCCCCCCATGGACCCCCCCATGGACCACTTTGAGAACTAATGCAAAAGAGTGTGTGCACACTCGTATGTGTCAGTGTGTTTGATTTGATCTCACCTGTGTTTCCAGTTGATAAATAGCTCTCTGTAGTACCTGGGTCAGATCATTAGCCTCCCTCTCCACCCTGTGTATCCTAACACAGAAAACATGACTTTTGGTGAGCACTTAACCCATTAATATACTGAGAAAGCATGTGTGTCATTTTAGATTTTAGCGTTGGCTATTCAAAAATAGCAGTTATACAAGCTCACAGCGCTTCACTTTGTGCTGTGCTGCACATTTTTGAAAAAACTTGAAAGTGTTTGATTTTGTACAATTTGTATAATTGTACTTTTTTTTAAAACAAAAATCTTCTCTTCTGGGGGTCCCTGGCACATTTTAAGTCACTATTTCTCATTGACAACATTGCTGAACTTAACTCAACCTGATTGAGCCCTTTCTACCATTTGGTTGAGGTATGTTATGGCAAAAAAAGGTCCACCAGATGTCACTGTTTCCCAGTCACATGGATTCTCAGGTAGCCACTTTTTAGGAAGTGAAAATCAATTAATCCACTCCTGAAAGGTGGGATTTTTTTGGTTGAAATTTCAGAGGTAAGATTTTTTTTTTGTCATATTATCATCTCAGAGGTGTTACTGAACCTGATTATGTAGCTTGATACAATAAAAAAAAATCTAATAATGGTCTAATAATTTTCTGAAAACATGCTCTACCAAACGGGTTGTTTGTCACTTTATGGTAAGTAGTGAAGCTAAACTAAAGTAATTAAAATGTACTATTTGCTATGGATAAATAGGGCTTTTGCTAATTCAGTGTTGTTAATATAATACATATAATGTTATTTCATTATATTTATGTATTAGTATGGTTTTATTCCTATCTAAAAAAACATGCTCAACCAAATGGTTGAATTGTCATTTAATGGTAAAGGTTAGTGGTGCTGAAATAAAAAATGGACTATTTTGATGATCTGTGTGATGAAGAAGATGACCAAACAGATGATGCTGATCAACTCTCACAAGCAGAAGAGACTGGGAACATAATGGGAGACATATTTCTCAGTGAATGCATATAAATCAATGTATATGCATGAAACTTTTACCATTACCATAAAGTGACATCTCAACCGTTTGGTAGAGGCCTATATTTGGAAAACTGTTGGGTCTGTTAAAGAAATTATAATTGATAGTTGTTACTATTGCCCCAAATAAATAAAAAATGCAAAGAAATAATTTTTCCAATGCTTTTTTCTTGGGGTGACCTTTAAAGGGTTAATGGGTTAAGTATCAATGCTCCACACATTGACCAATAATTCAGACAGCGTTAAGCCCAAATTATACCTTGTTGTACGACCTGTTGCGCGCCGAAAAATAGCGAATTGACAAGCTCACAACACGTCATAGATGTGACTGGTTGTGAGTTTGCAGATCTGTTATTCTCGGAATGCTACACCGTCGTATGATTGTCAAATTCAAGCCAGTGTTGTATATCAAAGTAGAAAAAAGTTGTGACTGACATACATATTCATGCATGTTGGCTCTGCTGAAACTATAGCCCTCAGCCCTGCATAATAAGGTAATGGCCTCACTCAACACAACATACGTTAATACAGTGCAAAGAAATATAATAATAATAATTAAAGCTGCAAGCAGTGATAAGCGGGGCCAAGGCATGAAAGGCAAAAAGCAATATGCAACAATAGCACAATAAGATGTAGAAACAGAATAGATTGAATTTGAGACAAAGCAGCCCATGCAACTAACAAATGAGCATTCTCAACAGCTGAGCAGAGTGCTGAGGGATGGTGGCTAGCAATCCAGGGTTAAGAACCTTACTCATGGACACCTCAATCCACGCCATAGACAGAACTGCGAAAAACGGCGGAAGAAGAATAATAAAAGGTAGAGATGCAATAAGGGTCCAAAGGCCCTACGGCCTTGGCCCCTTAATAATAATACTAATACTAATAATAATAATCGTGTCCGTGAGCCATGAACTAAAATAAAATCGCATGACTAAAAATGTAATGATGTTTAGGTATTATCATTCTAAACCCATGTTGCTGCTGTTCTACAGTCAACCAGTTGAAGAAATCACAGATTTAGGCTTTGACCTTTGCTTTTATGAAGTTTCTGAGACCATTCATGGTTATGAAAGAAGTATTCTATTGCTAGTTTGACCATTTCAAATACTCTTTCATCTTAAAATAACTAATAGCCGAAAATAGCCGATCTACAAGCTGTTGTCAGCTTGTACAGTAGAACTGCTATTTCCGGTGCGTGACATGCTTCCATAGAAGACATGCTGGCTTGTATGATCCAAATGACGACTGATAACTTTAATCCATGAGCTTGCACAGTGCTAGACAGTGCCATACTCTGCTTACTGAGTTACACACACACACACACACACACACACACACACACACACACACACACACAGGACAAACCTCTTCTTCACAGGCTGAAGGGCTTCGTGACGTGCTTCCTTCACAACTCTGATCACCTCGTCAAACACGGCACTGATCTCTGACACCTCACGGTCCAGGTCTCCCTGAAAGACACGGTGATGTTCAAATCCTCCTTTCTAAACACTGTTTTTTTTTTTTAAAGCTGGGTGTCTTCAAATCAGATCGAATCACATCTCATCAATGTACTTTCAGAGTCAAAATGGCTTTTGCTCCTTACCTTGCACTCTGCCAGGGATGCACTGATCTCTCCTTACCCTGCACTTTTCCAGGGATGCACTGATCTCTCCTTACCTTGCACTTTTCCAGGGATGCACTGATCTCTCCTTACCTTGCACTTTTTCAGGGAGGCACTGATCTCTCCTTACCTTGCACTTTTTCAGGGAGGCACTGATCTCTTCCACCTTCTGCTTTCTCATCTGCACTTTCTGCCGCAGGTCAGCTTTGATTTTACGTTGCCCTGCCTTGCACACAAACAGATATGGAAAGAAGTCTGTAACTACAGCATGCGCAGCATGGCACACATGTGTGCATCGATGGTGTGTGTTGTTAAATACTACAGAATACTGTACATAGTTAGAGGGCAAGAGATTATTGTATGTTGTCGTGTCTTGTTCAACGCATCCTCACTCCCAAGGCGGCAAACAGGTGATTTCTTGGGCGGACGTCCCAAAAAAAAAATCAAAAACGGCACATGTTGACTAGGGGGGATATGAGTTACGGTTCTATCCCTATCGGGACATTAATTTGAACGGCGCTAAGTCGGCTGAAGCCATCATTTTAACAGTTTTTTTGCGTCACCCTTTTACATTTTGGATTTCAGAATGGCACTTCCACATTCCTGGAGTGCCCTGGACATTTGGTCACATGTATCCAAAGAAGATATACATTTTGGGGTGTGAGAGTGTATTATCTTGTTAGACCCAGTGTTGGGTAACGTGCGTTAGTAACGTAACGCCGTTGCGTAATATATTACCGAATTGCGGTAATGGGTAATATAACGCATTACTACAAGGAGAAGCTGTAATATATTATTAAAATGACACTACGTTACTACGTTACTTTGTGCGTTACCCACCAAAGTGAAGGTGTTTTTTTTATCCACCCACAAAGCCGCAGCATCTAGCCTAGTAAAGGTATTACATTAAATTGATTATCAGTGGCTGGCAGCGCAGTGTGCACATCTAATCGCAAAAACCTGACGCTTATTTTGTCTTGATCAACAGCAATACATTTGACAAAATACAGCGAAATCCCAAAATTCTTAATATCCAGTACAGTAAACAATAGAAATTAACTGCAAACAAATTCAAATGCTATCAATATCACACAAACATAGAAATAATCCTTTTGCAAACAACATCCATGTTCGTTTGTCAACAATGATCTAAATGGAAAGTTTATTTCAGCAGCTAGAATGGGACAGTTTGACATAGTTTGAGCCGTTTTTGCCGCGCAGGCCAGTCCTCGTTTAAGTTCATTGCTTTCACCGGTTGTTCTGCTGTGCGCAACAGGGCATATCTCTGCCAGGCCAGGTTTACCTACCCAGGCCATGAAATTCATAGGCAGTCATATTAGCCAATTAGAATGAAATCTGCTAAAACTGACTCATATACTGATACAGAACCATATACAGTATAGGCTATATATTGTCGCTGTTGGTTGGAAACCTTGTATGTTCTTTTTTTATTATTATTTTAAAACAATCAGGGTCCCCACACATTTTTAGCAATGAATTTCCAAAACATTTCCAAAACTTTTCCAGAATATTTAGCCCAATTTCCAGGCCTATATAACAATCATTCAGCGCAATAATGTGTCTCTTACTCCTATGTACAATGCCCAAAGATAGGCAGTGTAGCAAAAATAAAGCATAGAATATAGAATGGTATAATTGCATTCCAAATTTCGTACCAAATTTACTAACTAACTACGCAACACTCTGCAGCATGTTGTAAGCTTGTAGATCTGTTCTTTTTTGTCACGTCCGGTATACATTAGGCTGCAATCACGCAGCCCGTTCGGAGAAAAATGTTTTGTGTTATATACATGTTTTGGAAAACGTTTTTTATAAACAAAATCAATAGCCAAAAACAATGCATAGCCAAATATTTTTCCAGGATATTCCAGGACCCTTGATGAATTCCAAACCTTTCCCAGGACTGGAAAAAGTTTTTTATAATTTCAAAATATTTCCAGAAATTTCATGACCGTGGGGAAACTAAAGTTTTCAAATAACTGTAGCGGAGTAAAAGTACAATATTTGCCTCTGAGATGTAGTGTAAGTACTAGTAGTGTAAGAGTAGAAGTAAAAGTACTGAAAACTGGAAATACTCCAGTAAAGTACCTCAAAATTGTACTTCAGTACAGTACTTGAGTAAATGTACTTAGTTACTTTACACCACTGCCCACCTGCATGTGCTGTGGGCCCCCCATCATGCCTTGCTGCTGTTGAGCCTGCATGTCGGGGAGTATCTGCTGGACCCCCATGTCCCCTGCCGCACCGCTGGGGTCTCCTAAAGCATGCTGATGTTGCTGAGCTGCCTGTTGTTGCTGTTGTTGCTGCAGCAGGGCCTGTTGCTGCTGCTGTTGCTTCTGCTGCTGCTGTAGCTGCTGCTGTTGAAGCTGCTGTTGGACCAGAGGGTGCCCGGCGGGGAGCCTCATCTGCTGCCCGTGCATGCCCATGGCCTGGTTGGGGTTCCCACCCATGGGACCAACCTAGGGAGTGTGTAACAAAACATTTGAACAACGATACGATACGCATCACGATACATGGTTGACGATACAATACATGGACGATATTGGTTCATTCAAGGCGATACGATACAAGGATTCAAAATCGATAAAGTAACTATTTAGCAAAACGTTTTTATCTGTGTGAAACGTGTGGAGAGTGCAGGTTTTTTTAAGGGAAAATGTTATTATTATGGATGTAAATAAGTGAACACAGTGATTCTCTGGCAAATACATGGACATTGTATTTGAACACAGACTAGTATGGACAACCCCGCACCTTGACATGAACACAGAGATTACACACATTTATGGATAAACCAAGTGTAATATGTAATGGAAAAGTAATTAAACCCCCCTCTCTTTTTTCCTTCTCAAAATTGCTAAATACAACGCACAAGTACTTAGTATCGATAAAATCCATTATTTGTAGGGGTGTGCCGATATATCGTCCTGCGATATATCGTGATACGTTTTCATTTGTTTGCATTTGCTTTCCCCCCCCATATATTTTCATAATAAAAAAGTGCCATATATCGTATCGATATCGTGAGCCCAATTTAAAATGGTGAAAATAGCCAATCTACAAGCTATAATTATAATTATTAATAATTAAGAAATATTATATTTTAAATAGTGAAAAATCAACTTAAGTCATTATTAGTGCAAGTTCAATCACATTTCATTTGAATGAAAATAACTTGTGGGGAAAATACATAAAATATCTAATCTGTGAATCATGATTCATGTGACCCCTACTTCAGTCAGTGAAGACCAGGGCTGAAAGTGACATATATTGAGACCAGTATAACTTTGTACAAATATTGGTCATTTGCCAACACATTATTTTGTGAAATAAATGGGTTATATTTCACAGATAGTTATTCTTGTACTATATTGAAATAAAATCATCCTTAACCTTCAAGTTCAATTCTTTCCGTGGACTTTTTTTATGGCTTTCCTGCCCTGGCATACATTAACCACTTCAGCCGTACATTTCAGCCGTTTGAAAATAGCAGATCTACAAGCACCTTCATTTGCATTCTATGCTGCTCATGCAGTCCTTGTTCTGTGGACTTTAATTTAAAAAAAAAAGGTATAGAAAGAGGCTTGTGTCTTGTCAAATCATTATAGGCTACATTATACAGATATGCAAACTTGTAGCTTTTCAGCTACAATAGCCGTTTTGAATCCAAATAGGGCAATTGTGTGACACCTGACCCGAAAAAAACCCAACATGTTGTCACCTTTTTCACCTTGGGGCTGTTTGCATGCCTGATTATGGAAGGTATATGTCTATTTATGAATTGATTAATTTAAGTAAATACATTGATTCATTAATGTAATTTATAATCCTATCTTATAATTTAAATGTTTGCCCATCTGCCATCTCTGTGTCTCAAAAATAATGTGTGGGCTAATAATAATAATAATAATAATACAAAATCTAGATTATTTAATTGTTCAATTTTAGCTTCTTTTTTTAAGAAACTAAAAAGTAATATGTAATATTAATATATTACTGTTGCTTAGACAGTAATATGAATGTTAGCTTATTTTTTTAAGTAACTAAAAAGTAATATGTAATATTAATATATTACTGTTGCTCAGACAGTAATATGTAACAAAATGTATTACTTTAAAAGGAAGGTAATAAGTTATAGTAGTATATTACTAAAATAAAGTAACTTGGAATACATTCCAAGAAATACATTATTTAACGGTTTTGGTTTTCATCGGCTCAGGATACAATGTAGCCGCTGAAGTATGTTTTTACAACACAAATACAGGTAAATAGTGTCAAGAAAATGGCTTAAATTTGTTCGGCCCAAGTGAACAAATTTGTAGATAAAAGACATGTATTCAGAAATTATTAAAAGATAACACTGGATTTAGAATAAACACCTCAGTCAGAGCCATCCCTGGAGGGCTATATGTGTGTGTGTGTGTGTGTGTGTGTGTGTGTGTGTGTGTGTGTGTGTGTGTGTGTGTGTGTGTGTGTGTGTGTGTGTGTGTGTGTGTATATATATATATGTATATATATATATATATATATATATATATATATATATATATATATATATATATATATATACACAATAAGTTTAACATTCTTCACAGGTCTAAAAAACAAAACAAAAACAAATAAACAGGACCAACAAGGCACATGCCATACTGTACCAGAACGTAATTGTCGAAATTAAGTGCCCTTTGAACAGTCTCAGATGATCTTTCTGTGGCTCTCTGGACGTAATGGTGCGGAGATTGAAAATGTGTATTTAGGTCTTCTCTGCCTGCAAGAGAAGGCATTGATCGTTGTCGAACATCTCTTCTTTGAGAACATCCTATAAACCAATACATTATGCATTGACCAGAAGGAGATCATAAATGGTAGAGAAAATAGACTAGGCCTAGACTAGACTACTCACCAGGCCTGACACAATTATTACATAATCGCCTAATCACAATTATTTGAGATGATCGCAATAATTATTTGCATAATCGCCATAATGATCAATCATTTCCATGTTAAAATGTTCTTATATTTTCAAACATTTTCAAAAATGGTGGAAATAGCAGATCTACAAGCTAAAAATGTGTCGCCATGTGATGCGTTTTGAGCTTGTAGATCAGCTTTTTACAGAAACACAGTTAAATCGTTAATCGTAATTATTTGAGCGACTATTAATCGTCACGTAAAACGTCATAATTGTGACAGGCCTACATGTCGCACGACAACACACTCACCATCCTTCACAGGGGTGCAGATATCATAAAGATCTTGTTTGGCTTTAAGATACTGGTTCTGTGGGATGCTCACTCCCTTTGGCGTGCATCCTTTCATCCCTTGGTGGATTCTCAGGCCCTGATAGGTGGTAACTTTGGACCAACCACAGTGGCACGTTTGGAGACTCATTTTCTGAACGGTGGCCCAAATAATTGAGATAGAAATGAATTCAGAAATTATTAAAAGATAACACTGGATTTAGAATAAACACCTCAGTCAGAGCACCTGACAGTCAGGGCCATCCCTGGAGGGCTATGTATGTGTGTGTGCGTGTGCGTGAGCATGTGTGTGTGTTTATATATATATATATATATATATATATATATATATATATATATATATATATATATATATATATATATATATACACACACACACACACACACACACACACACACACACACACACTCACACACTCACACACACACACACACACACACACACACACACACACACAGTAAGTTTAACATTCTTCACAGGTCTAAAAAACAAAACAAAAACAAATAAACAGGACCAACAAGGCACATGCCATACTGTACCAGATCGTAATTGTCGAAATGAAGTGCCCTTTGAACAGTCTCAGATGATCTTTCTGTGGCTCTCTGGACGTAATGGTGCGGAGATTGAAAATGTGTATTTAGGTCTTCTCTACCTGCAAGAGAAGGCATTGATCGTTGTCAAAAATCTCTTCTTTGAGAACATCCTATAAACCAATACATTATGCATTGACCAGAAGGAGATCATAAATGGTAGAGAAAATAGACTAGGCCTAGACTAGACTAGTCACCAGGCCTGACACAATTCTTACAGAATCGCCTAATCACAATTATTTGAGATGATCGCAATAATTATTTGCATAATCGCCATAATGATCAATCATTTCCATGTTAAAATGTTCTTATATTTTCAAACATTTTCAAAAATGGTGGAAATAGCAGATCTACAAGCTAAAAATGCGTCGCCATGTGATGCGTTTAGAGCTTGTAGATCAGCTTTTTACAGAAACAGTTAAATCGTTAATCGTAATTATTTGAGCGACTATTAATCGTCACGTAAAACTTCATAATTGTGACAGGCCTACATGTCGCACGACAACACACTCACCATCCTTCACAGGGGTGCAGATATCATAAAGATCTTGTCTGGCTTTAAGATACTGGCTCTGTGGGATGCTCACTCCCTTTGGCGTGCATCCTTTCATCCCTTGATGGGTTCTCAGGCCGTGATAGGTGGTAACTTTGGACCAACCACAGTGGCACGTTTGGAGACTCGTTTTCTGAACGGTGGCCCAGATAATTGAGATAGAAATGTATTCAGAAATTATTAAAAGATAACACTGGATTTAGAATAAACACCTCAGTCAGAGCACCTGACAGTCAGGGCCATCCCTGGAGGGCTATGTATGTGCTTGTGTGTGTGCTTGTGCGTGTGCGTGTGCGTGTGCGTGTGTGTGTTTATATATATATATATATATATATATATATATATATATATATATATATATATATATATATATATATACACACACACACACACACACACACACACAGTAAGTTTAACATTCTTCACAGGTCTAAAAAACTAAACAAGAACAAATAAACAGGACCAACAAGGCACATGCCATACTGTACCAGATCGTAATTGTCGAAATTAAGTGCCCTTTGAACAGTCTCAGATGATCTTTCTGTGGCTCTCTGGATGTAATGGTGCGGAGATTGAAAATGTGTATTTAAGTCTTCTCTGCCTGCAAGAGAAGGCATTGATCGTTGTCGAAAATCTCTTCTTTGAGAACATCCTATAAACCAATACATTATGCATTGACCAGAAGGAGATCATAAATGGTAGAGAAAATAGACTAGGCCTAGACTAGACTACTCACCAGGCCTGACACAATTATTACATAATCGCCAAATCACAATTATTTGAGATGATCGCAATTTTTTTTTGCATAATCGCCATAATGATCAATCATTTCCATGTTAAAATGTTCTTATATTTTCAATCATTTTCAAAAATGGTGGAAATAGCAGATCTAGAAACACAGTTAAATCGTTAATCGCAATTTTTTGAGCGACAATTAATCGTCACGTAAAATGTCATAATTGTGACAGTATGACAACACACTCACCATCCTTCACAGGGGTGCAGATATCGTAAAGATCTTGTCTGGCTTTAAGATACTGGTTCTGTGGGATGCTCACTCCCTTTGGTGTGCATCCTTTCTTCCCTTGGTGGATTCTCAGGCCCTGATAGGTGGTAACTTTGGACCAACCACAGTGGCACGTTTGTTGACTCATTTTCTGAACCGTGGCCAGTTCGCTCTGTCTGTGTAAGACACAGTATAATTCAGTGATAAATGCCAAACAGGCATGAGGAAAAATGTCACAACTAAGTCAGCATTAAATCCAAATAAATGCGCCACCACCGTGGTGCATCCGGTTTTGTCAGGCGTCTATGCGAACACAATTGGCCCGTGTTCGGGGGAGGGTGATAATGGTCATTACATGTATTGTTGGGTGGGAGGAGTAGCACTAAGTCCTCCCGGCGGGGGCTCCTCACTGGCAGGTGAGTCATTCGGATACAACAGCAGTGACAACACATAAATGTGTGTGGGGAGGAAATAATTGGCATAACAACCACATTGGAGAGAAAAGGGGGTAAAACATAATTGGCTACTTTAAATTATATACAAAAAAGGAAAAGAAAATCCAAATAACTGTTCTGCATTACTCATAAAGTGAAGCGGGGAAGGAAATCTAGTGTACGGGTAGGTTACACACAGGTCTTATAAGCCAGTCAGTTTTAGTACAGTATGTTTGCTTTATTTTATCTATACACTTAAATTATGAGTGATAGTTTTCATGTTTGGTTTTACAGCCCATGTTATAGCCTATTTGTGTCACTAGATGGCGACAGGTAGGTAACTGTGTGTGCGTTGTCCAAATAAACTGTTCATAAATAAAAACGAGAAATAAAAGTATTTTTTTTATGCCTCAAGAAAGATGACAGACGTTTCGGCTATCCAGCCTTCATCAGTATGGCATTTATTTGTATCATTCATTTGTCTGTATACTCTGCTGCAGTGGTGTAAAGTAACTAAGTACATTTACTCAAGTACTGTACTCAAGTACAATTTACAGGTGTTTTTACTTTGCTGGAGTATTTCCAAATTTCAATACTTTTACTACTACTCTACTACTCAATTTGAATTCCGGACTTTTTGTAACAGTGTTTCTACAATGCAGCATTGATACTTTTACTTAAGTAAAACATGCGAGTACTTTTTCCACCACTGCTCAAAGTAGTGCTAGAATCCACACGGTTTAAACTTCATTCTAAAACAAATGCATCAAGTTCATAAAATACGCATATTTATTAAAAGAGCATTAACTACTTAAATATATGACATCGTAATTACCTTAATGTTTATGATCTTCCCTGCTCTTCCCTCGTGTGCTGCGTGTTTTCACTTCTAGGCACCTGCAGGTTTTCCTCAGTAACAGTGAAAAGCCTAGTTTCATTCTCAATTAACCAGTGTGATCCGGTTTAGAGCCCGCACTCTATATCCGGTAATTTGCGCACACAATTGCAGGCACTCTTTTCCGTATCCGCTCCAGACTGGATCCTACAAAGACAAGTGAATTCGCCCCAGTCTTCTAAGTTTCATTTCTCGGTAAAAGCTTCTACTTTCGTTTCTGAACGAGGTACGTCACCATTATGCCCAGCCCATCGTTTCTCAAAGTGGGGTCCGGGGACCCATAGGGGTCCTTGAGGGAGTTCTAGGGGGCCCCCTGCTATAAATAGGAACCAAATGGACCCTTATGGTCTAACTCAGAACCAAATGGACCCGTTAGGGACCATTTGGTTCCATTTGTACATTTTCATTATAAATCGGTGTCCCAGAGATAGAAATGCCATTAAATGGGGGTCCGTAGCCTAATGCATGTCAAACCGGGGATCCTTGAAATTAATGGTTGCGATTCACTGCTAGAGCGTAAACATCTTCTCTTATGGGGGTCCCTGCCTGGCATATCTTTTCAAATGGGGGTCCGCGGGCTAATAAGTGTCAAGTTGGGGGTCCTTGACATGAAAAAGTTTGAGACCCAGTGGCCTAGCCCCTTTCGAGGTACACTGGGTTCTGAAAGGGGTGATATTGTGCCTAAATTAATTATAACTTAATGAATGGATGGGCTAAAAAAAAAAATTACAATTAAATGTATTATTTATTTAATCGTTTAATTTTGGCACAAACGCTCCTCAGACATTTTAAAGGGTTGTCGTAATCCTTTGGTTAATTAATCCTCGAGTCTACAGGGGTCCTGGTAGTAGTAATAATACATTTTTTATTATATATGTATAGCAAATCCACACCTTTACAGAGCAGATTAACATGACATGAATGATGAACTTCTAATGATTTATTAATAAAATAGACCCTCAGCATATTAGGAAACAAAAACTTTATTAAACCTCAACAAGAATGTGATAAATCTTACAAAAAAGTGCTCTTTGTTCCTATTGCTCTTTATAACTTTTATGATGTCATAAACCCAATGACTTGGCAAAGAGAATACCATGTCACATACCAAATGGAGACACACACACACACACATACACACACACTTAACATCACATTCAACTTTTGGCTGCTTTAAGATAAATCAAGTTTATCCCACAAATCTTCAAGTATAGTCTAGTCCACTGGTCTTGTCCTTATGGCGTGTCACCAGGCACTATGTCACTCACTGTGGTGTGTAGAAATCGCTACAAGGGAGACAAGAGAGAAAGAAGTTGAAGGCAACCTTTTGTTTGAACATATTGCCCTGGTCTTAACCATTTCAGAAGACATAGATTTCTACTCCATCAAACACTGCACCATCCCCTAGGAATTGTGTGGGGAGAAAAACGTTTAGCCCTGTTTTTCTCATAACATGCAAGGAGTTCTCTGCAAACTAGTTCTCTGATGCCGAGTTTTGCTTTTACAGTATACTATTAGGAAAACAACGACCCCAATGGTGGTGGTCTAGACTAATGCACGGTAAATGCAGGATGACAGTGAAGTTATAAAATGGCCAGTAATGTAATGTCAATGCATTGAGATTAATTCAAGTAAATGATTGCATGACATCAGTGTCAGGAATAAGGTCTGAGTCTGTCTGTGTTTTGGGCCTGTCTGTGGGGTTGATAGAGAAATTTGTGTATTTTTGTCTCAGATTCCATGTGTTCTTTCCCCCGCCTAATTGTCAATCTCTTGTCACTACTGTGTCTTCACATTCACCCATCAGCTCATTCTAATAGACTCTGGGCATAACTGTAGGCGATAATTGTGTCCCTAGGATGAGCGGGGCCAAACGCGGCTTGAAACAGGGGTAGGGAGCTCTCGGCTGTGTTAGCTTGGACAGCGTGTGAGGCGGTGTTGGCGTGTCGGAGGTACAGAGACATGGGGGGGGCAATGATTTACCATTCTGTCCCTATCGGGACATAACTCGAACAGCGCTGAATTGGCAGAAGCGGACTTCGCAGTGTTCAGGCGGCACGCCTTCATCGAGGCTGTCCGAAAACAAGCGCTCCCACACCCTGCTCATCCTAGGGAAACAATATTAACTGTGGTCCCCTCTTTCTAAAAGGTGGCATACCCATTTCCTGCTCTGGTATATTTTCCCACGACTTCGTTTGATTGGCTCAAGACTATCCAACAATGTTACTCTTCAGGATTAAAAAATAGCAACAAGCCCAAAATGTGTCGCTTCGTGCCGCGTTTCGAGCTTGTAGATCTGCTACTTTTGAGCGACGCTGTAGTATGATCAAGTAGGGCATTAATTTACGAGGAAAAAAAGTTACAATATGGAGGTTTCTGCCCGACAGCAACGAGCTGCCGAGTCCATCACGTGGAGTATTGGAGAATACTTTTCCAGCACTGGTGTGTGCGTACACAGGACAGACCTGCAGGAAGTGGAGGTGGTCCTGGACCAGTGAGAGCTGCTCCAGCTCAGCGTTTCTCCTGTGGAGCACAGTGATCTCCTCCTCCAGGTCTTTGATGATCTCCTCACCCCATGATGCTCTCCTCCCCCCTGTTTCTTCTCTGAGGTCCGTACAGTGTTTGATGTTCTCCACTTGACTCTGTCTCTCCTCAATCGTCTGCACAAGCCTCGTCATTCTCATTCTTAATTTCACCTACAGAATGGGAGGGAGGGAGCAGTATACAGTACGTAAGTACACACACACACACACACACACAAATATGGTGGTTGTTCACTGGTTCTTTGGAGTGGTTGAGGTGCTATATAGGGTAACCAGAACGCTCTCCCCAAAACACACTCGCCCCCATTTGTTTCGTGGACCGCTCGCCCCCGAGCGATTCTTGTATTCGTTTTACTGAGGTTTAGGTTAGGAATAACATTTGGGTTAGGCATAGTTTTACTGAGGTTATGTTAAGGAATAAGGTTAGTTTTAGGCATAGTTTTACTGATGTTACGTTTAGGATTAAGGTTAGTTTTAGGCATAGTTTTACTGAGGTTACATTTAGGATTAAGGTTAGTTTTAGGCATAGTTTTACTGAGGTTACGTTTAAGGTCAGTTTTAGGCATAGTTTTACTGAGGTTTACGTTTAGTAATACCTGGTGGCGACCGTTCCGAAGTCGCCAGATTTGACCCATAGCAAGCGTGTTTTGGAGTGTTCTTGTATTCCTATATAGAGCACTGCTGCCATACAAAGATGTTAAGTCCCTTTGTGGGGCCCAACTTTAACCACATGAAGCCTACTTAGCATCCCTAATCTGGGCATGGCATAGGCCTACTCCATGAACATTTGGTGAAATTATGCAAACATTCGCAGAAAATAGAATAGGCTCACAACACGTTGCGCTGCAACAGTTTGTGAGCTTGTAGAACTGCTAGTTTTGGCGAAAACATTTCCTGTAGAGGGGGGGGGGGGGTGGAACGTTACCTTTTTCCTCATGGCTTCTTTGGCTGTGGTCACAATGCGATGTCCTCTGTGGTCCTGCTGGACACACAGGGCACAGATGCAGGTCTGGTCACTCCTGCAGAACCTGTCCAGCTGCCTCCCGTGGAGCCGGCACACAGAGTCCTCCAGGTTCTTCAACACGCTGACCAGACGATGGCGCCCAAGAGCTGCGTCCAGGTAGTGGGGTTCCAGATGAGTGTCACAGAATGAGGCCACACACACCACACATGACTTGACCGCCTGGAAATGTTTGTGTTTTTTTTTTTTAAACATGCATTTTTATATTTATGTCCCCTATGTATTAAACGGAATATGTTGTATTAAAAAGAAATACAATAAAAGCACAGTTCTAGTCTTATAAATATGCTGTTGTGATAATGCCCTTTTGTTGACCACTTTGAACTTGGTGTCCCTATTTTGAGCATGGCATTATAGGCACACGAAATCTCAACACTTTGCATTGCAATGCTTTTGTCACCTTAGATCTGTTTTCCTTTTTTACTATTCATCATATGACAACAAAGTATGGGCTTAAGTGGTTAATTGTGGCTTATAATAAACACGGTACAGACATTAAAAAAAACCTCACCGCTCGATGGTTTTCCGGGCAAACGTTGCACGACACCTCTCCTGTTCGAAAAGGGATGGTGTTCTCGGACAGGCGATCAGCGGCACTTTGCCTTTGGTCCATTTTTAACACTGGCATGGTGGGGAACAAGGCTTTACAGAGGGGGCACTGGTAGGCACAATGATGCCTCCAGTATTCCCCAATACAGCCAAGGCAGAAACTGTGAGCACACGGCAGCGAAACAGGACGTGTGAATTTATCCAGACAGATGCAGCAGCCAGGGAGCTCTGACATACCTGGGTAGATTGGATCAAAATTCAGTAAGGGAGGTTAGAATGCCAGATATTCTCAGTCTATTCACCTTATTTCTTGGCCCTTCTCCAGGGCTGCAGCATTGCCCTTTTCTGCTGCTTCATTCAATATCTCGTCACCCAATGGTTTGCAGGTGTAATGCAGGTAATCAGTGTGTTGCCAGATTTCGCAAGAGGGGTGTATTATCCCTTTAGTTAGGAACTATGGTTCAATGTCTATGAAAACAAGCTCAAAAGAAGCAACTATTCTTCTACACATACGTCATGTCAATAGGGGAAGGGGATCAACGTCACGTGATTCTTGTTTGGCCCAACAAAAACCTGGATGTGTGTCTCAAAGAATATGATTATTGGCAGAATCGCGGAAAGTTTCGAATATTTTGCTGTCCCATTTTCATTTTTCACAAGATCGGTGATTGTTGCAATGACCTGCACCATATACTTCACCATATGTTGCGCTATGATGAAATAAAACCACTAAATGTAACAAAGTGTGTGCGTTCCGTAATGCAAAAAGTGAGCTTGTAGATTTGCTATTTTCAAATATTATTGGGGAAAAACTTTTTTTTTTGTTATTCAGATGGGGGTTCGCAGACAAATACATATTAATCTCGGTGTCCTTGACATGAAAAAATGTGGGAACCACTGGTTTAAAAAACATTAGGAAGCAGGCCCAAATAAGCAACTACACTTTAGAAACAAGCCCAAAGTCGCTTATTATAAGCAGACATGGCAACACAGGTAAACAGGAAACCCCTTTATATGGGGCTCCCCCCTACTCCCCCTTGTTATCCCCCTAGGTTGATAACAAGACAACTTTGTAACCAAACCACAAAGTAGCTACAGTAACATATCCAGCAAGACAGCTGGCTTGTTTCTATTTTATGTGAACTCTGCTCACCTTATGGGCAACCTGCCAATAAGCTGTGAAACAGAGTGAGATGTTTTTTGTTTGTTTGTTTTTGGGGTGGGCTGGGGGCGGCAATGGTGGACCCTTCCAAGAAGTCCTCAGGACTTCTTGGAAAGTCCTGAGGGAGGCTATCAGGATCTTACGTCAGTGCTTTGTGGCTAGGTTATATGAGAGGACGCTGTAAAAAAGAAGATAAAACTAAAAGAAAAAAACTAAACATAAGATAATGGGGAGCTGCTGTAGGCTACATCAAACAGGTGAAGACAAAGACTAGAGATGTTAAAGGTAGGGTAAGTGATATTTTTGGGTTGAAACAAAACTTTGTTAAAAGGTTAAAGCTCTATATTCTGATAGTAATCATTGCTATAGAGTGTTTGTTCAGTAACTGCAGTCTCCCTGTCTCTCCAGCTCTTTAATAAACTTAAATAAATGTTCAGATGAGTTGCCAATTTCAGCCAATCAAGAAAAAATGTGTCAGCTTCAAGCTTCAGTGTTCCAGTTCCAATTTTGTCAGCTAATTTCTTGGTGTCATCACTTCCAATTGTACTTGTTTAATCTGTACCCTGTGTGAGTTCTCTTTCCTGATTTTTGTTTAATAAAGAGCTGGAGAGACTCCTGTTACTGAACAAACACTCTATAGCAATGAGTACTATCAGAAAATACAGCTATTTAACACCTATAAAATAAAATAAAAATTACCTTACCTTTAAAGCAGCACTATGTGACTTTCCTCTTCTACCCCGGATTTGAACCCGGTTTCCTGCTAAAGCACAGACATTTTTTACCATTAAGCCAATAGATCCGGCCTGCTTGCTCAGGGGATGAATTGAATCTTGACCATCAGGTCAAAATTCGTGTCTGATCCTGTGTCTAGGTGACACATGAAAAACATTAAAATGGTCTTAAAAGTCACAATATCACTTCACTGTCACCCCCCCAAAATCATGTGGGGACCCGACCCACAGGTTGAGAACCACTGCACTAGTGATGTCTGCATGAGAGTTGTGTTTTACATCATCTCTTGGAGTGGACGTCACAATAACCATGAGAACGAAACCAGAAGTTTGTTGGTGGATATTTCGAAATCTCCTATATAGGCTTCACACACCACAGCTTTAAAATTTACTTAATTTGACAACGTATCCTGTACTTGTAATTAATACTGTAATACTGCACTTTATATACAACTTACTTTGTAGAGGTATACTTTTGCACCTTTCGTACCCGTTTTGTACCTCTGTGGGGACTGCGGATGAGATCATTGCTGTTATCATTGCTGTCCGGTGTATTTACATTACATTGATATGTATTGTTCATCTGTTGTTGAACAATTGTGAACATTGTTCGTCTAATAAACTAATACAAATTAAAAGCATAAAGCTGAAGAATAAGCTCAGCTGAAGATGGGTTTTAGGGTCACTGTCCTTTCTTAGCCTTGGATCAAGACACATGTCACATACTGTATTTATTTGATCAATTCTGACATTTGTGTATGATACACAAATCTAAGACGCAATAAAAAACCATTTTGATCTTGATCCAAGGCTAGTCCTTTCTAATATTTCATGAGCATGTTGAGTCGTGAAGAAATTGAAGAAAGCAAGTACAATGAAAGTAGCACAATGCCCTGAATTTACATAAGAAATACACAGGTTACATTCCGTACAATCATACAGTTAACACCTCACCTGTGACAGTTGTAAGACACTACCACAATAAGCAGCAAACTAAGTCTCAAGTGTTGAACTTTAAAAAATATAACCTAGCTATATATCTCACATGACATTTACATATTGAAACATCTGTTATTTACTTACTTTTCCTGTGTAGTCTTCTCTGGCTCTGTCAGTGTTATTGTAAATGTCATTTTCCCGTCTGGTCTTGTACAGGCAGTGGCACACCCACAAGTATCACTGCTGGGAAAGAGGCGGCACTTTATCAGAATATCCTCTGGATGTTGACTTATTTCCTGGGTGCCAATAAAGATGTATCTGCTGGTCAATGGTCAAATTAGTTGAAGATTCACTGAAGAAGTTTGCTGGATCAACATTCAACAATAAGCAATTAAAAAAATATATATTATTCAATGCAAGACCATGTAACATAGGTTGTGGATTTATTTACTACCCATTTGTTTCACTGGAGGGAGGGTTTACCAGCCTAGCAGAAACCTCCTATCTCCATATTCTAACTCTTTGTGTTTTTTCGTAAATTAACACCCTACTTGATCATACTACAGCGTCACACAAAAGCATCAAAAGTATCAGATCCGCAAACTCGAAATGCGACGCGAAGCAACACGGTTTGAGCTTGTAGATCTGCTACTTTTGCTATTTTTGAATCTGAATCCTGAAAAGTAACAGTTTTGGACGATATCATAGATGATATATTTACATGTGATGATGATATCAGAATCTAATTTACAAAGGACATTTTTTAATGTTTAAATATGTACTGTATACGTTTTAGAATATATCAGTATCATGATATGAGATATCTGGGATTTGGGATATTGTAAAATGGTATCTGGTCTTTTCCTGGTTGCAAGGTTTCCCTGGCTTAAACGCTTATTTAATTTTCCACTTTCAAAAATACAGATCTACAAGCTATTACATCTGCTATTTTCACTTTTCATAGTTTTAAGAATGAAGAAAAAGTAAGGCACAATTTCACAGAATGTGGTTTAAGTTACCCTAAGGTTTTGCAAAAGGCTTGTATGTTTTTTCCAACTCAAGCAACCCTGCCGTCATTCACATCACTGGCATTACTTGTTCACTATTTACCAATGTTCATCCTTATCTTCACAGCTGGTCCTCACTAATGCTCATTATAAAGATGGTACCATTTCTGTTTACAACTCTATGGAGACGTTAGAAACCTTACTCTAATGACACCATCTGTTTCCACCAATGACAATCAGTGGTCATTTCAGAAAAATTCAAACTTTAAAAAGAAAAGAAAAATTGATGCAAGTACAGTGGCTTTTATGTGTGCTGATCTTCCAGAAAAATAAATGCTGTAGTTTCCAATAGCTCGAAATTCCGATCCGCAATGTCAATAGAGTAAGGTTTAACCTCTATGACAGAGAACTAGTTGACAGAATAGTGAGGACCAGAGCCCTCTATTGGAGAGTTACGTCAACTATCGGGCAGAAACAGCGCCGGTCACGTGGTTCATGTAAACTCGAAATAGTGACAAACGATGTCACTAATCGTCAATAGAAGAATCGAGAAGACTGGCCCGATGAAGTGAACGGAGATGACACAATTCTCCTTATAAGGCTCCTTTATTGATCCTGCGGGGGGAAATCAGTCACCCAGAGGCAGCACAGCAGTTAAGAGTTACAGAGTTAAAGAGTTACAGAGTTACAGAGTTACAGAGTTACAGAGTTACAGGTAAAGAGGTAAAGAGTAAGGAAATAAAGTACTGTCGTATACAGCAATACAAGGCAAGAAAAAAGAAACAAGAAGCGCCATCAAAACAGAACATTAGTATACAAAGTATATACCTATACAACTGTGAAGGTTATGAAGATATATGATATAAGTTATGACGTAAGATATATGAAGATAAGGTTGCAAATGGGAAGTGCTCCTTCAAGTAGTGACCGGTAGTAAGCTCTGATATCCCAAATTATGTAATACGCAATGCTTCCGATCTTTTTTTATTGCCATACACATAAAAGTAGGGAAACAATTTTTCAGTGAAAGTTTCGCCTGTCAAAGAGTAAATGTGCAACTTCTCATCCACGTCATAGAAAGAGACCCGGCCTTCCTCATAGTCCAAATAAACTCCTACTTTTCTCAGCCTGAGAAGGGTTTTGTAGGAAGTATTGTTACATGTGTAGTCTAAACCTGTCTTCCCCATGCAAAAGAACCCATGCTCTCTTTTCACATTGACCTCTCCCTTCCTGTTGACGGTCTCCATGGCGATGCCGACGTCCCAGTCGGTTCTCACCCCCACCTGGACTTCCCAGTAATGGCGTCCGGAGGTGAAGCCCTTCTCGCCTAAGACCATGGGATGGGAGTCAAACCTCTCTGGGTTGTCGTCGGTCACTGGATTTGGTCTGCATGAGCATTTCACACGTTTCCCACCTTCAGACAAGGTAAGCCAGCAATTGGCTGTGTCCGGGTCCATGGTGACCGACTCTGAGGAGCATAAGGTTTTGTTAAAATACAACTTCACTGTGGATCTGGCTGTTCCTCACACCTTTGCAGTGAAAAAATACAATCTACAATGACACAGGTGTGCAAAAAGATCATCTACAATGACACAGGTGTGCAAAAAGACAATCTACAATTTTACAGAGAGTAGCAAATCTAAGAACCAAAAAAGTGTACGGGAAGCAAAAGAGAGAATGTTTGTAATATTTAAACGGTTAATATTTGCACTGAGCACTTAAACCCCTTGATCTCACCTTTATACTCTCTCATCCTCTTCAGTTCTGGTACATATACAAAACAAAACACACAACATTATTTGGGAAAAGGTGGATAACATACGAAATTTAGGCATTTAGCAGACGCTCGATTTACAGTAAGCAAGTTAAACACGAGGTAGTATCAAATGCATAGAGATAGTAATCTAGGGTCATAGGTCAAATAAATAATCTGTACATTGAAATCATACATAACTATAGGATGCCAGGTCAACAAATTAACCTGGCATCTGTCTATAGTACATGCTATAAATAATAATATAATAATAATATAAATTACATTTGAACCAACATCGACATGCACAGATAGAATGTATCTCAATCGATGCTCACCCATGTCTGTGAGTGTTTTCAGTTCTTGACTGAAAGCATGTACAAGGTTAGACAGAACTCCTCTCACTGTGTTAATGCACACGTCAGAGTAAAGGCTCCTCTCAGACCAGCCCGTGTTAGTTGGATGGGTACAAAGCATCTTGGCAGTCTGAAAGTACGGGTGGGAAACAATGTATATATAAATAAAAAAACTTTTATGAAACAATGTGAAAAAGTTAGATTTCTTGAAGGAGACACCAACTCTGCCATTTGACCAACTGGTTGTTGCGTAAAGACAATACAATATTACTGCTTGTCCTCAATTTATTTAATTGTAATTGAATACAAAATATTTTCAAATGGGGATCCACGGCCAAATTATTCTGTTAATTCACCAAATATCTGTCTGTCTGTGGCAGGCGACCTCGGAAAACTGACGTGTGTGTCTCTTATGACCCCGAGGTGTGTCCCGTTGTGTGTCTGTGTGATCGCACAACCTCTTATACATTTTCTCTTTTCTCTCTTTTCTTTCTAAATTTCTTTCAAAATTTTCTCTACGTTTTCTCCTATAAATAAGAGAAAACTCTAACCCCAGTCCCCATCCCTTAATCCTAACCTCTACATGCCTAATCCTAACCCCAACCTGAATTGTAAGCATAACTCCCCAAATATATTTTTTAACCATATAAAACTTCCATTGAGGTTGTGAGTAGAGTTGTTCCCGATACCGATACCAGTATCGAAAAAGCTGCCGATACTGCCTAAAAAGCTGGTAATGCTGGTGGAGTCCCTGGACCCCACTTCGAGAACCACTGTCCTAGATTTATTTGTATTTTTAGATGAATAAATGAAACATTTCAATGTGCAGACCTGCAGTAAGTGGAGATGGTCGTGGTTCTCCTCCAGCTCCTCCAGCTCATTGATTCTCCTTTGCAAGTCAGCGATCTCCAGCTCCAACTGTTCAACGATGGCGTTCGCCATGTTCTCCGTCTCTTGTTGTTTCCCTTCCATAGTGGACTTCAGTCCTGTGTGCTTTCCCCTCACCCGGTTCATCAGACCGGTGAAGAGCTTATCAACATCTTCAAGCTCCTTCTTTGTCTTCTCCTTGTATGATAAAAAAGGGGGAAAAAAAGATTATGGAGGAAAAGGCATCAACGTCGTTAAAATATGTTTCATGTTAAAAGTAGAATTTTGTGGGATTATGAACATACTTAACTACATGAACCCAAGTGCCCCTATTGTGGAGCGATCATTCAGTAAAAATGTGCAGATCTACAAGCTTGCAACCGTTGTTAGCTTGTGGGTCAGCTATTTTTTGCGAAGAGATTTTGGTGTAGAGTGACAAAAGGAGGGAATATAGACCCCTGGGGGTACCGTGGGCAATGAAGTATAGGCTTTAAGTGGTTACATTAATTTTAGGTAAAAAGTCACATTTTGTGGGGGAAACTAAACCACCTCGCATTCGTATTTCATTTGATTTGATTTATGCTGAAATCAAATGAAATGTGATTTCCGCGACCGGGGTGGTTTAGCAGGCTAGAGGAAACTCACTCTGCTAAGTTCAACGTTGAACTTCACTTCCACCATCTTCTCCTTCCGCTCTCTGATCATCGTTTGGATCTCTGCTCTTGTACGCCCGATCTTTTCCTGTGGGAAGTGTTAATACTGTTAATACTGTTTCCTGTTCCTATGACCTTCACATCTGGACTACTGCACAATGATTTGGTCAGGGGCAAACAAGAGTGACCTGGGAAAGATGCAGCTGGTTCAAAACAGAGCAGCTCGGCTTGCCCTTAGGCGTACACCAAGGTGTAATATAAACAAAATGCATGTCAAGCTCTCCTGGACGACAGTCACGGAGAAGCTGACAGTATCACTCCTTGTCTTCTTGAGAAATATTAATGTTCTGAAACATCCTAACTGTCTATATAATCAACTTACACCTAGCTCTAACATCCATATATAAAATGAGACATGCCACAAGAGGTTGCCATCAAATCCCTAAAGCCAAAACAGGGTATACGAAGCGCACAGTGCTGTATAGAGCCATGACTGCATGGAACACACTGTTAGATCAGATTGCAAAAGAAAAAACAAAAGTTTCAAAAGACAATTGAAGAGGCATCTAGAAACCCAAAGGTTGTAATTACACAAGCTGCAGACAGGTTGCAGGTTCCATGCATCACCTGACAGGCTAAATATCCTACCTTCTGCCGAGGTGCCTCCTCCTCAAGGGGCGCCATCTGGTGCTCCCTGTGGTCAGTCTCAGTGCACAGCAGACAGACGCACATTTCGTCGTCTCTGCAGTAAAGCTATCCAGCATCCTCTGGTGCTTCTGGCATATCTTCTCTTCTATGTTCGCCAGCGGGTCGACCAGCTGATGTCTCCTTAAGGTGGACACGCTGTGGTGAGGCTTCAGATGGATCTCGCACAACGAGGCGAGACAAACCAGGCACGACTTCACTGCCATGAGCCTCCTTCCCACGCAAAGGTCACATGCCACCTCCCAGGTGTGCGCGGCGGGGCTCTCATGCCCCGCGCACTCCTCTTTTACTTCGACTTTTCTCCTCTTTATCTGCGTGGAGATCTCCTCCATGAGCGAGTTCGTGGAAACCTCGGGCCTAGCGTGGAATCTTTTGCTGCATTTGGGGCACTGGCATATCTCGCTGGTGTCCCAGCGCTCGCTGCACTTTGAATGTCCACCCTAAGCCCTCAAACCCTGCACCTCACTGAGTTAAGCGACGTCAGCTGTTAAGTGCTTGAGGGTGAGCAAGGGCTCCAAATGGTATAAAATGAATGGGACAGTACTTCTCGCTTTGAGAAGCACTATATTGTTTGTTGAAATTCTAACTGCGATGCGATACTAATTTGCATACTTAAATGATTGACGTTTGGAGGATTCCCCTCATTCCCCTGGTAACGCTATGAACTGTGGGTAATTCCCTTAGCCAAAGTCTGCATCGATGCTGACTTACGGAAAGGGTGCATAAAGGGCTCTGCCTTAGCCCTCACTGACTTACCCATTTCAAATGGGACAGCCCTCAAGCCCTTGCAGACTTCACGTCAACGTGCGCCTATAGCATTGAACCAGCTACAGATTGTCTCTGATGTTTGGGGCCTCTTACAATAGTTTGAAGACCAAAAATGTATGCCCATTATACTGTAGCACACCATGGACTTAGGTGGACGAAGTAAAAAAAAAAAGGCATATAGGTCTAATGACAAAATAATGTGACTGGTGAGGTGACCACACCCTATGACTCACTGCCATGCATGTAACCAGAGGCCTACCTAAACACATTTTTAAACACCACCACCCCGACATCCATTAAACATTTCCCCTCATTTTGTATTTTGTGAAGAGAGAGAAAGACGGAGACAGCAGTTGGTGGTAAGAATCACCTACCTTACACGTTCAGGGTCTTTTGTCTTGTGCTGAGACTTGTCTTAAAGTTAAAGTTGCTGCAAATGCCAAACACCGCACAACTCATCAGCTCCTCACATGGGTGTGAGTGAATGCTGTCTGAGAAGACAGATTAAACATATTCAGAGGGTGTGGCTAAGTGACTTTGCTGAATGGAAACCTAAAGAAATGTACTACCATTACTGTTTGGAAAAAAATATATATCCTTGATTTCAGATATTCAAACCCGCGATAAAACATCATGAACCATGGCAGAACAGTATTTATTAAAATGTAAAGACCACATTTTCTTCTAACTCAACGCATAACATTAAAACAGGCCAGTTTAATCCAACATGCAGTCATTAAAACTAGAGAAGTACAAATTATACTACATTTAAACATGTATTTTCTTTGCAATTCTAGTTTATTCTACGGTTTCATGCATTCAAGGATTGCCATACTTCAGTAGTTGCATATAGTGCACAAGGTTTTATTTAATTTATTTGTCAAGCTCTACTGTTAGAAACATAAATCAAAATAATAATAACACAAGAAACATAACTCCCATGTAAATAGGTTGTTGTGGTGTTGATGTTTTTCTTTTTCTTTTTGCTAGCGCACTTAAACGTTTTCTGTGCTCAGAGTGGTTAAGGTCCCTGTCTCTGGACCCCAATTATCCCTGCAATGCTTCCAGAACCTTCACCTGCTTATATACTGCCCCTCTTTCAGTATTACAACTCAGGTCTCAACAAAGAAGACAAAAATACTTCAGTCTGTGACTTCCCATTCTCCTTTAAAACGTTCCTTTCACTCTCATACACAGCAAAGACCTGAGTGTTAATTTAACTCTGAAACATTGAGGGGCAGCAGCCGAGTAGAGCGGCCGCTTGGGAATCGGTTCCTGGTTCGATTCCCTAGCTCCTGCTGGGTTAGTGTCGAAGTGTCCTTAAGCACAACACTGCACCCCTAACTGCTCCCGGTGAGCAGGTACCTTGCAGGGTTTCCTCCACCGTCTGTTTCTGAATGGGTGATAAGTAATGCACATTGTAAAGCGTGTTAGATAAAGGCGCTATATACAAATGTACCATTTACCGTTACAGTTTTGGAGTTAAATGAACACTCAGGATTTTACTCTGTCGGCGACCGTCCAGTTCTTTTGAACTTTTTCCCTCAGCTGGGCTTAACCGGGGCCTTCTCAGGAACGGAACCGATCGCCATGGTGTCAGAGGCCTTGTCGCAGCAGTAGAGGTAGAAGAAAGGATAAAGCTTCTCCGTGAACTTGTCCCTGAACGTGTGAATGTGGGTGCGGGCCCTCAGGTCATAGAAGGACACGTGTCCCTCCTCGTAGTCCACGTAGACACCCACCTGCTTGAGCTTGACCTCCAGGTCCAAGATGAGCGGGGGCACCGAGGACATGCGGTACCCCTGGCCTTTCTTCATGGCCAGGGCCCAGTAGCCGTTGGCGGTGCTCACCGAGATCCGCCCCCTCCTGTTGACGGAGGACTTGGCCACGCCCAGGTACCAGTCGTCCTTGTCCCCCACCTGCACCTCCCAGTAGTGCCGCCCCGAGGTGAAGCCGAGCCGTCCCAGCACGATGACCACCGTGTCGAAGCGGTCCGCGGTGTCGGGCAGGTCCTGCCATGCCCCCAGGTGTCTCACCTGACGCCGGTCCTGTGAGAGCTGCAGCCACGGGTTGGCTGTGTCAGGGTCAAGGGTCAGATCCACTGTGTTGACAGGAGAGAGAGAGAGAGAGAGTTCTGTGAGAGGCAGGGCTGCGGCAGTTAAAGGAGCACTCCAGACATTCTCAACCTTATCTTCATACTCACCTGTTTCCTAGGCTGTGTGTTTTCCACTTCCTGTCGATTTCATTGGATATCATTGGTCATCTGACCAGTTTCATTGGATTTCATTGGATCAAATCGACAGGAAGTGGAAAACACACAGCCTAGGAAACAGGTGAATAATTGGTCCTCATGAATGCTCATTATAAGATGGCACTCTTTCCGTCTACTCATTGGGTGGGCTATGGACAGTTCAGAAACCTGCCTACCAATGACATCATCAATGGGGATTCCAAAGCGAATAGAAACTACAGCCTTTCTCATCCTGGAAAGGCTGCATGGTGAAATAGAAGCCATTATTCTCGCATTGATAAAAATAAAAGTGTGAAATCTTGTTTGAAATTACCAAAGCTGCCCAGGGCCGTGCAGCGACCACTGGAGAGGAAGGTGGTCAAATTTATTTCAAGGGGCAATCAATCAATATTTTAACACACCATACCATAGGGTTGGACCTAGGTCCGTCCAAGGTCACTAGTGCGGTGGAATCATTTTGGGGTGTTTTTTAGGTGGTCCCTGAAAGACCAGTCCAGTCAGAGAGTTATTAAACCTTACTTGGTGTGCGGGCTATAATAACCTCGAATTTGTAAAATGGTAATATGCTTTAACCCCTGGTTAAAGCATATTACCCCGCCTATAGATGATGTCACTGGTAGGCAGGTGTTGCTTGCTTGCTTAACGATCTTTACCTGTGTATTTTCGAAGCTTTTTGATCTCTGAAAAAAAAGACAGAAACAAAAAAAGACAAAATTAGTTAACACTGTGTTGAGGCATGTACATTTTCCATGAAATTATAAAGCTGCAATACATAACTTCCATGTCCTACCAGGGATTCAAACCCAGGGGCCTGTTCCTCGAAAGGTGAATTAAATAAGCCTGGCCTTAAGCCAAATCCAGGCTTGACAAAGTCGGGTCCGAAAAGCCTCGTTTATTCCGTTCCTCGAATGCTAAGCCAGGCTGAAAAGGAGCGACTTTGTCGAGCTAGGCTATGTCAAGCCAGGCTGTGTCCAGCCAGGATAATGAAGCCAGGCTGAATGGGCGGCGATTCCCCGGAGACGTATTTCTATAAAAGACCATGAACTCGAGCGCAGATTCCTTGAACTTGACCAATCATGGCAGCGGGGAACAAAACTCGAGCGTTTGTCTCTGTGGCCGAACAGCAGCAGCTCATGCAAGCATATGAGGAAGTGAAACATGTTATCAACAGAAAAGGAAACGCGACCGCAATAAATAGATCCAGGGAGAAAGCGTGGCAAAGTATTGCAAGCACACACAGAGTGTGTGTGTGTGTGTGTGTGTGTGTGTGTGTGTGTGTGTGTGTGTGTGTGTGTGTGTGTGTTTGCAACGGACGGGCAACAGGACGGACGGACGGGACGGGGACGGGGGGGGACGGGGGGTGTACTGCGACGGGGGCCGCAACGGGCCGCAACGGGACGGACGGGACGACGGGACGGGACGGGACGGGACGGGACGGGACGGGACGGGACGGGGGGACGGGGGGGTTGACCGCGACGGGATGAACGGGGGACGGGACGAGACACGCAATAACCCCACATTTGCAAGACCACTTTGGTAGAGATTTGGGTTGTGTTACCTTGCCATCATGATGTAACTCCAAAGGTGGACAAGAAATACAAAATAATTTCTCCATTGACTAGAAATTGATAATTTAAAATATGCTCCTTATTGACTTACAAAGAGGCTCCTTTAAACCTGTAACTAATAATTTATATATATATTTAAATATATGTATTTATATATATATATATATATATATATATATGTATATGTATATGTATGTGTTAGACATTTTTTTATAATATTTAAAAAAAAATGTAATATATTATCAAACATCTAACAACAATATGAACTATAGTGTTAACAGAGTGACAATGACATATCACATGAGTCATTGTGAAACAATTATGATTCATGGTCACACACTATTTCAGTAATATAATTAAATTGATTATATCTTATTGTATTTATTTCATTCTATTTGAATGCAAGGTCATTAAAATGAGTCCATATTCAAACACATGTATTGAATTAACTGTGGAAAAACTTGAAGAACAAGGCACTGGATTAAGTAAGCTTGGCTGTTAGCCTGCTCCTGACCAGGCTAACTTCACAGCTAAATTGCCATGGTAACTAAGCTAGGCTTGCTTCAATTCTCTTTTGTGGAATCGGATAAGGCTAAACTTAGCCAGGGTGAACTGGCTAAACTAATCTTCAAGATAATTCAGCTTTTGTGGAACCGATTCAGCTCTAATCCTGGCTAAATTAAGCCAGGATAGGTGGTAAAGCCAGGCTTTTAGCTCTAATTCACCTTTTGAGGAACAGGCCCCTGGTCTCCTGCATGAGAGACCAATTTATACTGCTTTTCCAACAAGGCATCCCCACGGGGTAAAGGGCATATGACCTTCAAGCAGTAATTGTCAATTAGTAGGTATCCTGCCTATTTATTTCTATTAACCTATCACATCCCACGGGGGAACTTTAGTTTTCAGCTTCACCCAGCTGAGTGCTGCCCACAAAGGAGAGCGGAGACCGCTTTTAATGTTGTTTGAATCTTTGTCTTTTATCTTGTTTCATATGTTTTTCTTTTCTTTTTGCTTTGTAATGTGATTGTTGCACTGGACAGGCCTGTTTTGTTGATGCCTTCCATGTACAGCACTTTGGCCAATTTCGATTGTTGTAAATGTGCTATATAAATAAAGTTTGATTTGGTTTGATTTTGCTCAGGGATTTGCACACTTCCACACATTGCTGAGAGCTGGGATCTTTTCTGGGACCACCGGAGTCCTAGGCGGGCTCACTAACCATTCAGCTATGGCCGTTATGTCCAGCTATTGGCTAGCACCAGGGCCTAACATTTCTCAGTGAAAGAGTAGGTAGACCACCTACAAACAACGCCAATGTGCTAGTTATATCGTGTTAACATGCTCTACTATACAGATTGGTTAAAATAAGGTTTTAAGTAAGTTCCAGAATGCAGCTTTAAGACATGTGGGACTGTGTCAGATCATACCGTTATCAGCCAGTTTTTGTATCTCTGTCTGTAGAATGGCTTCGAACTTGGACACGGCTTGTCTTATCAGGCCAACACACATGTCGGTGGCAACACTGGTACCAGACCAGTCTTTGACGGTCGGCGGGATGCTGAGGGCTGGGAAACTCTGTAGAGTCATACAATACAATGAATGAGACTCTGTAGTCATACAATACAATGAATGCAACTCTGTAGAGTCATACAATACAATGAATGAAACTCTGTAGTCATACAATACAATGAATGAGATATCAACACTTTGAACGAAATCGTGATATCCATTAGAAAAAACTAGAGCCCGACCGATGCCAAAGTCCTGAGTCCTGACCTAGACCACAGATTACTGAAGTTTTTACCAATATTTTGTTTAGAAAATAATAATGAAAACAGTAAAAACTTTAGAAATCAGTTTGGACGATTTTGATCTGATGAAAGTTTCTATTTGACAATAGTGTGGACTTATAAGCGAAAGTAACTTATACAAATAGATAACTATTGAACTGAACTTTACGATTTAACCCCTATTTAAAAAAATCTAGAATACCGCAACACATTGTCAGCTTATTATAGACCAGGTATTTCTTTAAATATTTGCCTGTAATGACTTGGCCAAAATGGGGGTGCCGGGTTTAAAGTGGTAAGAAATTGGGACACATCGGCCGATTAAATAAAAAAAGACAAATAATGTCCGATATTATCAGCCAAACCGATAAATCAGTCGGGCTCTTGAAAAAAACAAGAACTGAACCAATCTCCCAGTCACCTGTAGGAAGTGAACGTGGTCAGTGCGAGACAGGTTCTCTAAGTCTTTATTTCTTCTCTTCAGCTCGGCAATCTCCTGCTCCAGCTCAGCTATGAGGCCTTGGGCCCGCGTCTCCGTCTGTCTCTGCTTCTCCTCGATGGCCAGGATCACGTCCGCCTCGATCTTCTGTATGGAGCGCACCAGATCTGAGAAGACCCGTGTGGTGTCCTCCATCTCTGTCTGAGCACTCGCCTGGAATCACAGAGTTAAGTTTCAAGATTAAATGTCAGGTTGACTTTTGATTTTGATTTTGATTGATTGATTGATTGATTGATTGATTGATTGATTGATTGATTGATTGATTGATTGATTGATTGATTGATTGATTGATTGATTGATTGGTAAGTTGATCGTTCGTTTGTTTGTTCAATTGTTCATTTGATCGATCAATTCAGACAGACAGACAGACAGACAGACAGACAGACAGTCAGTCAGTCAGTCAGTCAGTCAGTCAGTCAGTCAGTCAGCCATCCATCCATCAATCTTCCACCGCTTATCCGAGGTCGAGTCACGGAGGAGATGCAGTAAATGAACCATTTGATCCTGTTGAAACACAAATCCCACAGGGACTCACTTTGTTGAGCTCTACACCGTTTTTCATCTCCTCCACCTTCTGCAGTCTGTCCTGGATCATCTGCTGAACGTCTATTTCTGTCATCTTTAGCTCCGCCTGCAGAGAACATGTATAGGAAGGAAGACGTCACGTCACTTCCACAAACAAGACTGGGCAAGCATGGCAAGTGATCACTTGTTATCTTGATGAGCATGTCTGCTCTTTGCATTACGTCATAATCTGTGTCATGCACATTGTTTTCATTGCTCCCTGTGAAACAATTGCGTGTTATTACGCAAAGTACTTTCATGATTATTATTAACCACTTAAACCCTATATACACGTACATCGTTGACTTGGGCCCCCAGGGGTCTATGCCCCCCTCTATTTTTCTCTCTATCGGTTCACACAGATTGTGAGCTTGTTAATGAGCTGTTTTTGTTTTTGTTTGCCTATTTTCGCAGAATGTTTCCTATTATGACACACTTATGAATTATAGTTCAATTACACTACTCTTCATTGGACTGGAGTCACTGGTTGGCCAACCAGTGAGCTGCGGGGATGCTCCCCTGTCTGAAAGTACTCACTAAGCACTATTGTATACTTCATTGTAGGGTGAAAATAGCTGATCTACAAGCTCAGAACACAAGCTTGTAGATCTACAATTTTCCTAATTTTGAGAAGCTTTTAACATTTTTTAATGCAGAAAATAGGGACCCCAGGTTGAAAGTGGTTAAATGTAACACTGTCATATAAGCCCCCCCGCCCCCACCCACCCACTCACCTTCCTCTCTGTCCACTCTCTCTCCACGGGGACGGTGTAGTGGGACCTGTGGTCGGTCTCTGTGCACAGCACGCACACCAGGGCCTGGTCCTTCTTGCAGAAGAGCTCCAGCAGCCGATCGTGCTTCTGGCACATCCTCTCCTCCATGTTGGCCACTGGGTCCATCAGCTTGTGCTTGGTGAACCGGGCCGAGTGCGACTTGAGGTGCTCCTCGCAGTACGAGGTCAGACACACCAGGCAGGCCTTGACGGCCTTGGGCCTGCCCTCGCCGAGGCACACGTCACAGAGGACCTCCTCCCACAGGCACGGGCTGCGGGGCGGGGAGGGCGGCGGCGAAGCGGGTGGAGGTTGGGGTGGAGGTGGGGTTTGGGGAGCAGCAGGAGTTCCTGGGAGTATTTGCGGCGAGGGTGGGGGCGAGGTTTGGGGCAGCGCCGGCGGCGGTGGCCCCGGGGGTGTAGATGGGGGTGACGTTCGTGGGACTCTAGCCGGAGGTACAGGAGGTGAAGATGCTGTCGCCATGGGCGGCGGCGGTGGAGGCAACAACGGCGGCAAATCCTCCGGCGACCCCGCCGTTGGTTTCCTCTCCGTTGGCGATTGCTCCTTGGAGGCCTCCTTCTTCCTCTTCTCCTCCTGCCTCTGCCTCAGCTCCTCCATCATCTGCTCCTTCTGCTCCTCCTCCAGGAGCCTCTCCTCGTCCTCCTTTCTCCGTCTATCCATCGTCCACCTCTTCTCTTTGCCCGCCTGCGCCTCCGGCTCGTCCTCCCTCGCCTCCGGCGTGCCCCGCACCCTGATCTCCTTGAACTGCTCGGCGATCTCTTTCAGGACGGTGTTGACGCTGATGTCGGGCCTTTTGTAGAAGGTCTTCTTGCACATGGGACACTGGTACAAGGTGCTGGTCTTCCAGTATCCCAGGATGCAGCTCTGGCAGAAGTTGTGGCCGCAGGGGATGGACACGGGGTTGGTGAAGACGTCGAGGCAGATGGAGCAGTGGACCTGCTCCTCGGACAGGTTCCCTGTGGAGGCCATGCCTATGCGACGAAGAGGCAGGGTCATTTCAGCGCAATCAACGGGGCATGGAACCTGCTGTGATATATCCAGGTGACTGGTGTTAGATAGCGTCATTTTATTTCAGGTCACTGTGGCATGCCAATATGACTAAACAGCAAAGCATGACAGCCTCGTTTATCATACCTCCATGTGGAAGCAGCAAACTGTATATTTCAACACTAGCATTATCTGTATTGTTATCACTTGTCATAAGTGTTGTCTGATATGATCTACAACATTTAGTTGCTCCAAAATACAACCTTCGGGACTTATTGCAGTGCTTTAATCTCTGATACTTCTCTGCTTCTTCACATGTCAAGACTTTGCTTTTGAAACGGCTGCCATTGTGAGATTTGTATTTTTGTCATTAACATTTAAATACTGTCAGCATTGTAAGTGGGCTTTGAAAGATTAGGGTGCAGGGAGAGAGAAAGAGAGAGAGCGAGAGAGAGCGAGAGAGAGCGAGAGAGAGAGAGAGAGAGAGAGAGAGAGAGAGAGATTAAGAAGACATGTTGAGAAAGGCCTGGCTATTCATAGAAATCTAGATTAACGTCTGTCTAAAAATATTGGTCTGGTCACCAAGCGATATGGCTCTAGAGAGAGAGAGAGAGAGAGGGAGGGAGGGTTTAAAACCTCTTGTGCACGCACGCACGCACACACACACACACACACACACACACACACACACACACACACACACACACGCACACACACAGTATATATATAGCACCTCCCCTTGTCGATCCTGAGTCACGTTATCTGGGAAAAAGAATCCCAAAGTTCAAACAACACTCTCCACTCGCCACACATCCATATACGTAGATAATGACTCACATGTATTGTTGCTGACAGTGTAGAAATCCTGACAAAACATGCACAGAAACGGAGAAAGAGAAACAGAAACAGAGAGAACACTCACCAGAGAGCAGCTGCTACAGAATCTCCTCTGTAGACTGTGACACTCGACCCGACACTGACTGCAAGCATACCCTCCTCACACACACACACACACACACACACACACACACACACACACACACACACACACACACACACACACACACACACACACACACACACACACACACACACACCCTGCTCCCACTTCATGCACATACATACACGCACATAAAGATACACACATATAAACAGAGGTCAACCCATATGGTGCACACACACATTTGCATGTTTTCCCAACACACGCACGCATGCACACACACACACACACACACGCACACGCACACACACACACTCTTATTCTTCGTATAGAAGCAACACATACCCACATCTTAGGCCCAAAATACACCCCCTCATTGCACCCCCCCTTCTACCCCAGATACACATGTTCTCTCTCCTTGGCCTGGCTCTCTGTGCTCTAGCTGGGACGAAGGACTCTAACCGTTTTGCAGACTACAGGGTCTTTAGTCCAGTCAAACTGAGGATAACATTCATAGCAAATAAATCATGCTCATCTTAATCCACATGGAGGCGCACCAGATGGGTTCGGGTTATTTGATCAGAACCGTAAATCGTAAGTCACAGAAAAGTCTGCAGAATTACTTAACTATATCTGGCAGTTACTTACATGGTAAAAGTGGTAAACCAACCTCTGTAGGATAGAATAAACTGTAAATATTGCAACATTATTTTAACCAGTTATAGTTTGCGTTTATAGTTTACAATGAAGCCCTACCATCTCGATAATCTATGTTTGCTTACTTACCAATTCACACCCCACACAGTTGCATACTGTATAAAGCTTATCATCTTAAATCTTTGTAAGTGAATAATTCAGCATGGGTCAGTGGCATCTTAATAAAGATCTTTATTGAAACGGTAGAATGAAAGTACAAAAGCAGATATTTCATAATTATAAATTACAGTGGAAAAGTTCGCTTTTTATGGCCTTGCACCAAACCTGGATCAATAATCCTAACGTTTGTTTAAATAGCTTTATTGATTTAACTTACCAGGCCCAGAGGCACAAATATAAATGTCCTGTGTGCAAATACCTGTTGGTTCTCTGAAGGCCCAATCAGACACAATCAAAATAAGTTTATTTATTTAGATTATAAACCTTTCTATGGCAAGTAAACAAAGATTTACATGAAAGGTCAGTAAAAGTGCCAGAGACATTCAAACAAGCATCCCTCACCCTTCTCCTTCACCACCTCTATTCTTAGTAAAAAAACGGACCCGGGTTGCAACTGTACTTGGTCTGCTGGTGTTGTGTTCTACACAGAATCTTTTTGGCAGAAATAGCTGATCTACAAGCTCACGAGCTTGTACATCTGCTATTTTTGGCAAATGTTCCCCCCAAAATAAGATGCTAAAAAAATATATTACTGCATAACCTTTACTCCTTAGGTGATATTAACAAATAGGCCTACCATGATGATATGAAGTGCATTTGTAAAAATGTATTAAACCAATATCATTTTTCCCACAACCAACATTTGGCATTCACCATCAAGAGATGTGGGCACCCTTCAGCAGAGAAAACAAAAGTAACCATTTAACCAAGATATATGTATGTACAGACTTACACAGGCTTTCAGTTAAGACTTTCCATTCCCTATTGGTTTGAAACAGCTAAGAGTAGAGTGGTCAGCTGGGCTGTCAATCATGGATAAGCCATCCTTATGACTGAGTCTGAGCTATGATTGGCTATTCATTTTAGCTGTGTTCATGGCATTTGACCACCAAACCACATAACCTGTCAATCATGATTGATCAGCTGTGTGATTGGACAGTCTTTCGTAGTCTTGTGTTAGAATGTGTTATACAGTAAGTGAATTAATTTGAGACCTTATAGTAGCTTCATATGATATATTGACATCTTTATAGTTAGGCCTACTTGTATGGGGATATCGTTTTTTGAATAACGTCGCTGTCGGGTGGAAACCTCATATGTCCAAAACAGTTCAGGATTCAAATAAAAAAAATGAAAAGTAGCAGATCTACAAGCTCAAAGCGCGTTTTGAGCTTGTGGATCTGCTACTTTTGATGCTTTTGTGTGACGCTGTAGTATGATCAAGTAGGGCATTCATGTACGAAAAAAACCCACCAAAAGCTAGAATATGGAGATAGGAGGTTTCTGCCTGACAGCAACGATGTATTGAGCACATTAATATAAAGGAACACTTCTTTTCCAACCAGAGGTTTTACAGTATATTATGGACTGGAGCTCTCCATGGATCTGTGTCCTGTGTTTTCCTTTGTTGCGCATTAAAGCACTTTTTTACATCAAAGCAACGATTCCACACTGACTGAGAGCTCGGTGACGACTGGATGCTGGCATCATCAGGCGTGTTTGATGGAGCTGATGGCGATCGGCGCCGAGTTCTTCCCCTCCTGGCTGAGGCAGGGGCTGAAGATGGGGTACAGGCTCTCGGCGAAGGTGTCCACGAAGGTGTAGAGGTGCAGGCGTGCCTTGACGTCATAGAACGACACCTGGCCTCCCTCGTAATCCAGGAAGATCCCCACTTTGCTGGGCGGCGACGGCAGCATCAGGGGCAGGCGGGACGACGACAGGGCCTTGACCTCGCCGCCCTTCAGCCAGAGGCACCAGTAGCCGCCGTCGGGGGTCAGGCTGATGTCGCCCTTGCGGCGGGCCGTGGCGCGGACCACGCCCAGCGTCCAGGCCGTCTTGCGCCCGACGTCCACCTCCCAGTAGTGGCGTCCCGAGCAGAGGCCCTCGCGGCCCAGGACGAAGAGGGCGGGGCTGAATCGCTTGGGGCCCTCGGACTGGGCGGTCTTCTTCTCCTCGTACTTCACCTGGCGCCGGTCCTCGGACAGCACCAGGTGCCTCTGGGCCGTCGACGGGTCCAAGAACACCTCACCTGGGAGGAAGAGTTGGCATTTAGCATTGATTATGATATAACATTCATGTGTTATCATTCAGTATTTTTGTTCTGATTATGAAAAGGTGCTGTTGACTGGATCACTGCTGCCATCTAGTGGACACATGATTGCTAGAAACTCCTGCCTTCTCCATTCTCTTACACAGCACTACCCTGAATGTTGCAAAGCCTACAGCATATAGACCTGTGGTTCTCAAAATAGGGTCCTTGAAGGGGTTCCAGGGGGTCCCCAGCTAAATGAAATGTAATTTCACTATTATTTTATTGACTAGAAGTTATGAGAGAATGTGTAAAGAATAACTATTCAGATCACAGGTTTAACTCTATCCACTGTTATCTCCCCACCGGTATTATAGACAGATGTAGAATTATGTAGTAAGTCTAATTTTACGACAAATATCTCTATGGGGGTCCCTGGTGCTAAATATTTTCAAATGAAGGGCCACAGCGACAGCGTTCATTTGAATCAATTTGGGTGACCTTGACATGGAAATGTTTGAGAACCACTGCTACAGATAGACTGCTGATAAAATGCTGTGGGTACGAGAAACCACCAGGAAGCAGTAGAGAGCTATTTATCACTCACTTGAATAGGTCTGCAGCTTCCGCAGTTCTGAGAAGGAGAGGGAGGGAGAGAAGAGGGAGAGGGAGAGAGAGAGAGAATAGTCAGTATGGCAGTTAGGTACATATAGTTGCTGTTGGGCAGAAACCTCTTATCTCCATATTCTCACTTTTTGTGTTTTTTTCGTAAATTAACGACCTACATCATACTACAGTGTCACACAAATGTAGCAGATCTACAAGCTCAAAACGCGCCAAAATCGAGCTTGTAGATCTGCTACTTTTGCTATTTTTGAATTTCAATCCCGAAAAGTAACAGTTTTGGACATATGAGGTTAACACACACGTCAGAGACGATATGCAATAAATGAGCACTGATGATATTACTGTGCAGGGCAGCACGTGCAAGAGGTAAACATACTGTGCTAATCCAGAGCTTGAAATGCTGAGCACACACACATGTGGTGCTGTCAGTCACTCACTCCTCTGTGGCCGTTTGCCATTTGCACACGCGCACACACACATACATACACACACATACACACGCACGCACAAGCTCACACACATGCAGCTGGTGATGTGAGTGAGTGAGTCACTTTTCTATTTCAAAGTCCAAGTTCAGTGACCTAGATATGACGGGGTCTGAATCTGACGCTTGAAGCCAGGTCAAACACAGGAAGTGGAGAGGATCAGCCAGAACAATCCACTCACTAACTGTTGATATATTCTTGACACGATTCATTTAAAATGTATACTTTATTTGTACACTGAAAACAACTTTGCTGTTTGAGCACCCAAAGATATTTAGTGCCAACAAATCTACAGTGTTTCTACAGCGTTGTACTGTAGTATTTTGTACTTATGTTGTGGGACAAATATGAGCACAAATCTAAAGCCCACACTCAGTGGCGTGCACAGACATTTTGAGAGGCATGTGCTCAAGTAAAAATAAAGGGCACCTTGTGCGGCTCGCGGAACCGCCGGCTTCCCTAGTAGTGTGATATTTATTACAGGCACATCTTGTACGTTGTAATTGCATATGTATTTGTTTCAATAGCCATATGCTGTCTGATGCAGATGTGTAAAAAAAAAAAAGGTAACTTCTGGTCCAGAGGGCAAAGGGCAGGTGCTCTAGCACCACCTAGAGTCTATCTGTGCACGTGCCTGCCCACACTGCAAAAAACGACCGCTTAACAAGTCATAATTTCTTGCATTCAGACTGTTCAGACTTCTAACAACATAGTCTAATCATATTATGTCACTGCATTGACAGATAACGTACAGTAGTTGGTTTTATACTTTACTTGTTTCATGATAATGTGACAAAAAAGAATATGACATAATGAAACGCTGTGAAGTCAGGCTTTATGGGCTTGTCCTCACCAAGCACTATAACTATAACTACAAAGATATTGTTTTAAAATTGTTCTAACTCCAATGGAGGGCAGAGTCCACACAACTATGAAGATGACTCATAGTTATAGTGCTTTAATAGGTGTGGACTGCCCCGTGATCAAATGTTTTCACTGCTACTGTCATCTTGGTAACACACCTGTGATTGATTGACCTACTTCCTGGCTACGTCAGTGGTTTCCCAAACGGGGATCCGCAAATTGGTTTGGGGGGTCCCCAGAGGATTAGCTTAACATGCAACATTGTTTTCTCACTCAACAGTAAACAAACCTGCATACAGTATACTGTAAGTGTATACAGGGTATCTGCACATTTCTAAAGTTACCATTTAATTACTTTCAAGATCTTTTTCATTCCAAATTGGCCAAATTGTCAAATATTGCGTAAGAAATAGGCAAACGTTGTGAAAATAGCCGATCTACAAGCTCACAACTGCAAGGCGTTGTGAGCTTGTAGTTCGGCTATTTTCACAATATTCATCTGTGGAACCGAGTCAAACTAAAGGTAATGCCTACAATTCCAAGTGCTTGTCAGTTCAAAATCTTCAAATATGATTATTTTGGTGGGGTCCCGGCACTGAAAGAGCTCGCACACAGAGAGGTATTTGTAAGTGGCTTTTGCTGCGGCTGTGACAAGACTTTCAATTTGGACTTTGAGGGAATAATGTGAACCACTGGCGGAGGAAAAAGGCAGATAAGATTAATCCCTTCCCCCCTTGCTTCCCTATGTCCTGCTCTTCTCTCTCCGAGTCTCCCCAGGTGAACCCCTTGAAGTTGAGCTGAAATGGAATTTTGGCGATTATCTAACTTATGTATCTGCAGAAGTCCAGCAGAGACAAACGAACAACACAATCCCCCTAGCGGCTTTCCCACCCACGAGCACGGCCAATTGTGTTAGTCATAGCGCCTGGTCAAACTGGAGGCACCGTAGCCAACAGTAGAATCTGGGCATCTGCGGTGGTGGTGAGCAAGTGTGTTATCTCTACAACGATGCAATTTACTGATTCTAGTTGGAAGCTGAAAAATGGAGCTGGACATGAAAGCAGAGTTAGAGCTTTCGGAGGGGGACTTGTCTCACTATCTTCCCCATTCGGGACGCCCATGCACCCACCTTTTCCATATATTCTTTTGAGCTCGCTCTGGAACTTGTCGATGAGGCTGCCGACGGCGGAGCGGACTGTGCCCAGGTAGAGGTCTGTGTTGACACTGATCCCCGACCAGTCGATAGGCTCAGGGAGGGCCTGTAGACCCGGTAGAGTCTGAAGGAAGAAGAAAACATTTAATGTAATACACTTATATTCTGACTCCAGTACTAGTACGGGTAAACACAGCTTACACAGTTTTTAGGTGTTTCAGAGAGCCAGGCCAGCTGGGACAAATTACAGTTAAATGCATGCATGCTGGCGCACAGAAACAACTAAATGAAACACACCACAACTAATGGTGATATTGATTAAAATGTTATAATAATAATTTTTAAAAATGCATAGTTTTTAGAAAGGTGTATGGTATTTGTCCCCCCCTCCCCCAAACATGATGAGCCAATAGCATAATGTTGATACCACACAGTATCTCTATGTCGTCAGCACTCAGGAGTTTCAATGGTTGCCATGTGTATTGCATTAGTTGTTTTTATTACCGTTTTATTACTGCTTGTTTTTATGTACAGCCCTTTGGGTTTTGTGAAATTGGGCAATAATAGAATTTGACTTGACCAGTCAGTGTGGGAAAATGGCTGAGTTTGATGGTAAAGTGAATTTATTATACTCTACCACGAAGGTTTTATCACTTGACATGAACTGAATCTTTGTCTGACTGGTCTCACTCCACTCGACCAGGCAATAATGCAGGTTGTGCAATGAACCGGTAACCACTTGAGGGGGCACACGCATTTTTTTCCCCATCCCTGTCTCTCTCTCTCTCTCCCTCTCTAACTGAACATTACCTGGAGGAAGATCACTTTGTCCTGGCCGTGTGCGAGGGCATCCAGCTCACCGCTCCTCCGCCTCATCTGGCTGAGCTCGTTCTCCAGGCCGCGCGCCACCTCCTGGGCCTGCCGCTCCGCCTCGCGTTGCCGCGTGGCGATCAGCTCCACCAGCTCCGCCTGACTCTGCTCCACCAGCCGCTGGAGCTCTGCGTACACCTGCCAGCTCTCCTCCAACTCCTTCTGCCCGCTGGCCTGGAATGGAAACAGTGTCATCTTTTATTTAAGTCATTCTGAACACATGCCTTTATGGAAAAGCATTTTATTTTATTGTTGTGAATAAAATGTTATTTTGTCCAATCTATATGGTAGAGAATGTTAATACAATATAACTACATAATACAATTGGGGTGGTTGTATTTTGTCTCCCTGCTCTTCTATTGAGACATTTAGATCCGGTCTCTATAGGTGACATGATCCCGTTTCTGGTTTGGCAAGAATTTTGACCTGATGGTCAAGATTCGATGTATCCCCTGAGCAAGCAGACAGGCTCTATTAGATCAAAGGTAAAAACAAATCAGCACATGCACAGAGACCAGGGTTCAAATCCGGGGTAGAAGAGGAAAGTTACATAATGCAGCTTTAACCAGAGCTGTAAGTAATACTAATTGGGCGATAAATGTACAGCCCTGCAATTTTGCCATAATTATCAATGATATATTTTAAGAGCCCGTTTCATACATAGCTTATGAGTGTATAGCTCAAATGTATTTACTGAACAGTTTCTCGCTCTCTCTCTGAACCACAAAATACACAGCAGCATTGGATATAATTAATAGCCTGTGGAGAGTGGTAGTTGACTGTGTTTAGGCAGGGTGAGCTCTCTGTGTAATTGCTGTAAAGTGTTTGTGTGACACTGTCTGGTACAACTGGCCAAACGGGTTGTGGCTTTCCTCCAGTCAGCCGCAGGGCAATGTGTACCGGCCTGGCCATCATGGCGAGAACCATCCTAAGTTTTGTAGCATTTTCTTCTGTTCTCACGTTACAGGTCCACATGTTTGATGGAGTATAGAATATCAGCCATGGTATCGTGTAATGTGAAACTATTTGTGTACCGTATATTATCAGCTCCCTCTCTGCCTCTCTCTCTTTCAATCTGTCACACGTAGTGCACACACACACGCACACAGTAACATCATCCTCATTGTAATTTTACACACAGATCTAAACTAACCACAATGACTCACAGTTCTATTTACAGCCGGCCATGGAATGTATCAGTAAAATGAACATTGAGTCTGTGAAATGTGACACTTGGAACAATTTGTTGAGGTTTACTGATGCAAAGTAAGGGATAAAGCACTGTGAGTGAGTCAATTATGAGAAAACAACCGCATGGCTGGGGGGGTGGTGCCACGTTTACCCCCTGAAGTGTCTTGCTCACAGTACATTATGAAATAGATTCTATGACAAAGATAACAATGCAGAGCTCCAGAGCTTGTAGATCTGCTATTTTCACTACTTCTTAAAAGTGTTTTATTTCGAAAATTCATGAAATAAAAAAATATTAGAATATATAGTACAAAAATATTATACATTAATTTTTTTATGTTCTGAAAAAACATAACTTTTAGAAAATCTACCATTTACCCCCAAAAATGTGTCTGTGAGCCAAACATGGGTCCCGACCCACTGTTTGGGAAACACTGGCCTAGACAACACCCACTTCTTTGCACCTGTAAACCTGTAAACCTATGACCAGTGTGGCGTCACATGTAATGTTGAACTAGCTTAACGTGCTCTTTACTGGTTGCCTACTTTCGCCATGTTCATTCCATAATTATTGGTTGTTCACATTCTATACTATTCACTACGCATGCATGCACGCACAGTACATTTGTACACTCTCTGAGTGCACACATGCAGTGGATTTTACTATATACTCGTACCTGGTGAACAAATATTTGAGGGGAATTCCAGAATGGCTGTCGCCTTTAAGAAATAAGGGAGGTGGAGGGAATGAAAGGCGTTGAATGTGTGCAGCAGTGGTCACACCAGTTAGACGGCCTGGGCTTTGGTTCCCAGCCTAAACAAACAGCAGAGAACGCCATGGGGATGTACTGTCTGCTGTACATCTGTTTCTTTGCTGCTGCCACAAAGCAGCAGAATGAGCCTATTTCACCCAATGAGCACCTACAATCACCCAAGGAGTAGAAATTGTACGAAAGAGACGTGGTACCGTGCAGGGCTGGATCTCAGTTGTATGGCGGCGGCGCCCTTGGTGAATACAATTTACAATTTAGCAGAGACTCTTAACCAGAGCGACTACCAATAAGCAAGGTAAACACGTACATCAAATGCAAAGAGACAGCGTAGTGCCTCAGTAACTACTAGGATCACGAGTAAACCAAGAACCTAGTAGCATCTGTCTAAACAATTACTATAAAAATAATAATCTGTACATTGAAACTATAGGATACCACCAGGTAAACAATGAACCTATAGCATCTGTCTAAATAACCAAAATGTTAACATTGTGGTCAAGAAGAAACAAGCCTACAAAAACATGAGAACAAATGACCAAGGTAAGTCTGCATGGTTGTCATTACTAGGTCAAGTGCTACAGGCTAAGGTGGAGTCTGAAGAGAATACCCCTTAAGCCCCCTCCCCACCCACCCACAAAAAAAAAGCCTGACCCACTATGTACTCCATGAAATAGACATCTTTTAAGTTAGCCTACAGCATCGGAAATTCCCTTTACTGAGCTCAGGACTTAGTCAATACAATCACAGAAAACCTTTGTCACCTCAATGAAAGTTGACCAAGTCAACAACGTGCTAGTTGGGTTGTAATGGTTGCGCTGCAGGCTAGACACATTATCATGATGTGGGAAATTATATCCAATGTTAGGTAATGTAGTTGGACAGAGCACATAATTGTCACTCTATACTGTACTGTATGTGTTGTGGCATAGAAAGCAACATGGAGCACAGACAATATTCCCTGTTGGTCCTTGAACATTTATCCCTATAGCACTATAGGGATCATTTATACTGAGGTGAGGCGAGGGACACAGCCGTGCGACAAAGTGTGAATTAGCTAGTGACTGCCATGTCAGGACAAGAAATAGAGATTCCAGCTGGCAGCTACAGCGATGGGTGGCAGAAGCTGAGTGGGAATTGGACGCTGTCACAGGTTCGACCCTCGCTTCGCCCAGTCTACGTGTCGATGTGTCCCTGAGAAAAACACTTAAAGCATTTAATCTTCATTGACTGGAGTCCCCCAGGGGTCTATACTAGCCCCCTTCCTTTTTATCCCTCAAATATCTTAGCCGAAAATAGATTGGCTATTTTTGCCTAATGTTTTCCCCAGAATAGGGCTCATGTGGTTAACCTCAACCCCTCTATTCACAAGCATAATTCTCAGCTGGAGAAGGGTGGACACCCATAGTGAAGTAGTGACTTCATGAATGAGGAAGCAGTGCAAAAAGAGTCATAGGTATGACGAGCAGCTGAAAGCTGACACCAACACTTACCCAGTGTCTGTTTACTCAACTCATTTGGCCTTTAAAGTACACCTAACATACCTGGTTGCAGACAACATAAACACACAGACAGACTGTGTTAGATGTGATTGTGTACATGCTTTCAGGATGGAAACAGCAGCACAGCTGACCTGAATGTTCTGACTGACCTAACCTACTGTGGGGGCAACACTTTATTTTAAAGTATACCGTAATTACTGTTGTACTTACTTCCGTATTTACCAGGTATTACCTATAAGAAGATGCAGTGCATGGAAACCTACTAGAAACTAGATGGTAATAAAATATATAGTTTTTTAGTAAAGTACACATAAGAAATGGATAGTAGGTACAACATAATTTGTTATATAATAAAGTCTGTGGAAACCAACTTCAGAACTATGGTTCTCACATTAATAATAAAAAAGAAAAAAAGAGGGGGAAAAAACCCTGATGTTGCTAGTTGGGTTTCTGAACTGTCCACAGCCCTCCTCTAAGACACAGACCGAGTAGGAAAAAATGCTATCATAATATCATGAGCATTAGTGAGGATATGAAGATATAGGTTGAAAATGGGTGAGGTTGTCCTTTAAGCCCCATTTAAAAAACTGTGATAATGGGCAATCTAGCCTCACAATGCTCACAATGCATCACATTGCACATTTCAGATTTGTATTTATTTATATTATTTTTCTAACAAAAACTAAAAAGTAAACATTTGGAACATGTTTGAAAGAATGCTGAATTCGTTTTTCCTTTATTTTCTTTGTAGAAAAGGTAAAACAATGGATTTTTACTTGTGATCCACAAAAATGAAAACAAAACACTGATCAATAAACATGTCCAAATGTTTGGTTATTCACCACCTCAGGCTGTTTTCAATTTGCTTTGAGCCTGGCACTTCCTCCCTATACTGGTGGTGCAAATCAGCTGATCAATGCAACAAGGATGGGTTTCACACGTCTCCTAGCAACAACAACGGACAATCGAAACCGGCTAATGCTTTGTTGAAAGACCTCTTTCCCCCATAGAAGACATGCTGGCTTCTATGGAATCTTTAACCATTATTTTATACTTTGGCTATTTAAAAATAGCAGATATACCAGCTCATTGTAGATCTGCTTTTTTTTTTTTTTTTTATGTGTGCAAATCTTTGAATATATACATTGTTTTTAAGCTACATTTTTACAGTAACTCATATTTGCTTCTGGGGGGGGTTCCTGGAACACAATATATTGAGATCGGGGTCCGCGGCCAAATACATTGCTTGCTGGCTTCTATGAAATCCAAATGACTGAAATCAGTCGTGGCGACTGAGAACTTTAATCCATGAGGCTGTGTAACGCTGTGTGAGTGTACAATGTGTTCTCAGTCAACCTTGATCAGAGATAAGAAGGGCAGTGCAGCTCTCTAGTCTATACTCTGGCTCAGCAGCTCCCTGGGCACTCACCTTGATGACCCTGATGGACTGTTTAATCTCCTCCAGTTTCTTGGCTCTCTCCTTGATCAGAAGCTTCAGCTCTGACCTCCTCTTTCCCAAGTTGCTCTGCAGGGAACAGAAAGTAATCAACCATCATGTCACCGGATAATATAGGAAGTATGATTGTGTCATACTGGATGTCTGCCTTCCTATACGAAATGATGCATTATTGTATTAACAAACTGATGATTATGGTGATTGTATGCACTTTATATTACAACTTAATATTGTGAAACTTCACCCAAACAGGCAAAATAATAATGATAGCCTACAAGTAAAAAATAAGTATTTGTATAAATTGGCAAAAAACAACAACCTTTGTCTTCTGTTTAGAAATACACAGAAGAGGTATTTTTTGCAACACTATATTATTGATCTCCTCACACCAGAACAATGGGATTTAAGATTAACACCTGTAAAATAACATTAATAATGTAAAACAAGAATAAAAGTAAACAGTAAATAAATACTAAGAAAATAAAGTGACCAGGGCAGTCTAACACCATAATGGCCCAATTTTAACTGAACACTAGCGTTAACCATTAAGCATCTTTGAGAGCCCGCATCGTGTCAACCGAAGCCTTTCAGCATTCTCACCATCTTCTTCTTCCACTCGCGGTCGATGGCGACGATGTCGTGGGTCTTGTGCGCCGCCTCGGCACACTGGATGCAGATGCAGGCGTGGTCCGTGCGACAGTACGCCTCCAGGAGGCGCTCGTGCTTCCTGCAGATCTTCTCCTCCAGGTGGAGGGTGGGCGGGATCAGACGATGGGAGGTCAGAGATTTCACCTGCAGCAGGAGGAGAGAGAATGCGGGCGATGATGCTTGAAACATTTTGAAAGTATACGTAGGGCTGAGCAATACATCGACATTATATATGATCTTGCCATATGAGACTAGATATCGACTGGGATTTTGGATATTTTATCATTTGTGTCGTGGGACAAGTCCTGTTTTTTCATGGTTTTCAACCACGTGGGCTAGCGTCCCCTATTCTGGGCATGTCATAATAGGCGAGTGTCTTGAAAGAATTGCAGACCTACAAGCTCATGAGGCACCACAATACAACTCATTATGAGCTTGTAGGTCAGATATTTTCTGCAAAGACATTTGGTATAGAAGAGAAAACTAGAAAAAGTGCTCCTCGGAGCACTGCCAGACCCCTAGAGGTTGAAATCTGAAGATCAGAGCACTACGTCACGCTAAGGAAAGACCGGGAGGAAAAACGTTGAACCGGGAGGAAAAACGTTGAACCGGGAGGAAAAATGTTGACTGGGAGGAAAAGGGGGACAGACCGACAAAGCCTCATGTAGGCCGACCCCCTGGGTCTGGCAAAAAGAGGACGGGACCTAGTACAGACCCTTGGAAAAATTATACAGTGGCATTACCGATGTTTTTTTTTTTTTAAATCCATTGTGTAAATCTTTTTTGAAAGCACCAGTAGTCCCACCAGTAATGCCCATATCTCAACAATGTCGATATCAAGCTATTTGGTATAATTATGTGATTTTCTCAATATCATAAACAGAACTGGCAAATCCACTGGAGGGTAGTTTCTAGCCCGGAAACCAGACGAATCTAGTGATATAGTCTGGCCATGCCAAGCAAGGTACTGTGGGTGCAGGCCAACGCAAATCACAGGCAATACAGAAATAAAAGGCAGAGCCCATGTAAGCCACAGTGTGCAGACTTTTATTTTTAAATTGCCTGTGATTTTCTTGATATCACCCAGCCCTAGTTGAAGTCGTCCGTAGGGAGGACAGAACCCTCACCTTCTTATGCTGTCTGAGGTGAGCCTCGCAGAACGACCCGGGGCAGTTCAGGCAAGACTTCAACGCCTTCATCTTCCTGCCAATGCACGAGTCGCACGGCACCTCCCCCGCCCGGGCGAAGTCCCCTCCTTCCGGGCTCTCCCCCGCGTGGGGGCTGGCTAAATTCAGATTGAGCGTGGACCCCCGCGAAGAGCCCCCTGCTGCGGGGACCCCTCCACCACCACCTCCTTCAGCCACCATCAACCCCTGGAACTGGGCAGAGATCTCGGCCAGGACACGGTTGATGCTGAGCTCGGGCTTCTTGGTGTAGGACTTCTTGCACATGGGGCAGACAAACTTCTTGCTGTGGTTCCAGTAGCCCGTCAGGCAGGCCTTGCAGAAGCTGTGGCCGCAGGGCGTGGACACGGGCTCAACGAACACCTCCAGGCAGATGGAGCACTGGAACTGCTCCTCCGTAAGGGCCCGGGGACCCGGGGAGCCAGGAGCACCTTGGCAGGGGACAGAGGAGGAAGCAAAGTGGGTTATTCTGGAGAAATGCATTGTAAATTGGAGAGATTAACCACTTAAACCTATGGTGACTGGGGTCCTGAAGGGCTCTATATGGTCCGCTCCTTTTTTTTCTCCTCTACACCAAATCGATATGCTGGAAATAGCCTTAAAACTTGTAGATCTGCTATTTTCTGCAAATGTTCGGCCCAGAATAAGTATGCTAGGGTTCATGTAATGGGTTCCGAGATTGGGGTTCATGTGGTTAAAACTATATTATACTTTGTTGACCAGGGTCCCGCAGGACTCTATACTAGGCCCACTCCTTTTCCCCCTCTACACCAAATCTCTTTGATGAAAATAGCTGATCTACAAGCTCACAATCCATTGCAATGCGACGCATTGTGATCTTGTAAATCTGCTATTTTCTGCAAATGTTCTCCAAAGAAAGTGTGGTTAAAGGGGAACTTCACTGATATTTACCCTAAATCTTACAATTCTGCTGTGAAGAGGTGAAAATCAGACAAGACTGCGCAAAGCATTCTAGAGAACACAATAGAAGGACAGGATTTACGTTAACTTTCAGCTAAATTCTCCTTGAAATGGAGAGAGATTGACTGTGATGGAAGAAGGGAAGCTGGATGGATAATAGCTGCACCGAGGAATTCATGGACAGAGGAATCAGCCAGGAATACGTGTAGATGCATGGGCAGATTTAGGTGGAGACGAGAGGAGGAAAAAAGACAGACAGGCTCTTCCTCTCCTGTTTGTTTGCTTTTTAGTTTTTCTGTCTACAAGGAATGGCTAATCTATGCATGGGCGCAACAGTAAATCAAAAATCAATTTAATCAAAAAGAAAAACATATATAAATTAATCACTTTTGGCAGGGAAATAGATTTATTTCTTGTCATTATACAACTTTTTTGTTGGAAATGTATATGTGTAGTCAGAATTGTGACAAAAAAAACTTTTTTTACTCAGTGGTAGAATTAGGCTTAGATTTAAGATCTCTCATTTGGTAACTTTGGTATTAACTGCTAACGTATAAAAATGCAAAAGAATAGAAATCAGAGACTTTGGTTGTTTGCTGTAGGTGTGTTGATTTAGATTCTAGAGGATTTCATTACAATTATTTATTTACAAAGTATACTTCTGTCAAAAACTGAAAACAATCAACAAGTGCAGTCGTCATTGTAAATGGAACGTAAGCCTACTCTGTCACAGGCCAGGAGGGAGTGCCGGAGCAGGTGCCTTTCAGTAGAAGATCCTGTATGGCTGCATTTTTTAAATACTTTCTCAACCTCCAGTGGAAAGAGAAGCTCTTTCAAAGCCACTTCCCGATGGGTGTGATTGAGCATCTTGTGTTTTCAGTTGTGTTTAGCGTGTATGTTTAATCCTCGTTTATCCATGGGGCCCATTGAAATAAACGTTTGAAACTCAAAGAGATGATATATAAAAAATAGCGGGTCTGCAAACGTACGTTGTATCATGACGCGTTGCGAGCTGCAAACATGCTATTTTTTCTTTACATTTCTGTCACCTGTTCTGTATTTTTTTAGATCTCTTCTTTTTGGCAAAGAGATTTGGTGTAGATGGAAAAAAAGGAGCAGACCATGTGTAGAACCTTAGGGTAAACACACAGACACCGGCCAACTTAGTATAATGGGTGTATTAAATTGTTTAATCCCAAAAATGGCAACATCCAATATTACCCAAACTCTGAATTCTGTTCAGAATTGTGAGAAAGAAATTCACAATTCATGCTTTTTTTATTTTTACTAATAAGTGGAGGAAATGGGCTTCCGTTAATTAATCTACTAATCACCTCTTAATGAATTCATGTTTACAATCCTCACTAATTGTTCCTCACACAGGCTTATAGCTCATGGATTTACACAAAATCCTCTCAGAGTGAACACTCATTCTACTGTGTAACAATCAGACAAAAACCACAGCTTATAAAACATGACAGACCACAAGCAGCACCACTTCAGAAAGACAAACATTCAGTTTCATGACATGAACATTTTGAGCATTCACTGTTCTAGTCGTCTCATAGATGTGTCGAACAACAGTTGTGGAAAGTAACTAAGTACATGTACTCAAGTATTGTTCTTAACTTCTACTTAATTTTATCAAATTTGAGGTATCTTTGCTTTACTGGAGTATTTCCAATTTTCCATATTTTTACTTCTACTCCACTACATCTCAGAGACAAATATTGTACTTTTACTCCACTACAATTATTTGAAAACTTTAGTTACTAGTTACTTTGTAGATTTAACATCCATTTCTATGCAAATTGAACTTGTGAAATGGGCCAGTCTGCATAATGAGTAATTTTACTTTTGGTACTTTAAGTATATTTTGATGACAATACTTTTGCACACTCAAGTACATTTTACATAGCAGACTTCTACTTCTAACATTTTGAGTATTTCTTCCAGCACTGTCGAACAACTTGAGGGGAGAGTGATTATTTTCTTTTAATTATTTATTTTATCAAGTATTAAATAGCACTATTCCAGGATACCAATTGTATCCAGTAAGGACAGAGAACTCAGGATACAGGTTAAACAAGTGATATTGGAAGTGATGAAACAAATAAGAAATTGGAACTGGAACACAAGCAGATAAATGATCTTTGTGGGGTTTTCTCCCCTGATTGGATGAAATCTGTGACCCACCTGGTAATGTATTTTCTGTTTACTAAACAGCTGAAGGGATGGAGAGACCCCTGTTCTCACATATATAGCAATGATTAGAATATGGAGCTTTAACCTTTTTACAGTAAACGCTTTGTTGTAACCAATAAATATCACATAATGCATCTTTTAAGTGTTTAAACCATGGGTCTTTAACAGGGGGTCCTGGACCCCTAGGGGGTCCTCAGAGTTACTACAGGGGGGCCGCCAAATCTTTGTGTAATAGGAACTTTTTTCCCCTCCTTATTAACCAAAATAGAAGCTCACAACGCGTTGCTCTGCAATGCGCTGTAAGCTTGTAGATCTGTTATTTTTTGGCGAAGACGTCTGGTGCAGAGGGGGGAAAAAAGAGCAGACCAAGCACCAAGTACAGAACCAAGGGTCAAGTTCACTACGTATTGAGGGTTTAGGACCAGGATAAATGTGTTAAATATGTAGTGGGGGGGTCCCTGCTCCATCTCTGTCTCAGCTAAGGGGTCCCATTGGCCTGAAACATGTTGAAGCCCCCTGGTTTAAACGGTTCCTCATTTTACTGGGGTACCCCTGGAACCCCCTCATAGAGCCCTGGGGGTCTCTGCACCCCACTTTGCGAATGTTCTATGTCTCACATGTCTAATAACTTGTAGGCTTCTGCCCCTAAAGTCAAGTCTTCTAGTTGTCTGATAGATTTGAAAATACTTCATAGAACGTTTCTATTAAGCGCTATAATGCTCTTCATAAACTCCTGATAAGGACCTCCAAATTGATATTTACTGATATGTGTTTGAACATTTTTCCGGAAAAGAGATCACAATTTTGAATAGCCCAAAAAATGCAATAATGGCTTAAATGTTTAAACTGTTCCTTATTTTGCTGGGGACCCCCTGGAACATTCACAAGGACCCCTGGCTGTTCCTGGACCACACATTGAGAACCACTGAACTAGAAGATTTGACTCTAAAAGTGCGGTAGCCCACATGTTGCCAGACATGTTTACACAACTCCAATGTAGCATTTTGTCTCACCTTTACATGTGTGAATATAATAGACATGATTATGTTCTACATTACCAAGAAAGCAAGTTAATGGTATCATCACAAAAATAACATCCAACCACCAGTTTTAGAAATAAACAAGAATTAGATCAGCTAATGAAATAGAACTTACTTTGCATGGTTTCCACTGGTCTGTGGCAGCAGTCCTTTACTGAGACTGTTTGTTCTGTCAATAATCAACAGAACAGGCAGGTGAGTTGTTCCTGAAACTCACATGCCCCTCCCACTCTGTGACACACCCAATCTCCCCACACACATGCGTGCACACACCCACCCCCACACACACACACACACACACACACACACACACACACACACACACACACACGCACACACACACACACACACACACACACACACACACACACACACACACACACACACACACACACACACACATTGACACACACACACACACACACACACACACACACACACACACACACACACACACACACACACACACACACACACACACACACACACACACACCTCAGGCTTGTGTTACTATGTTTGTGAGGACATTGACAATTTAAAACAGTGATTTATTTTTAAATTAGCATTTTTAACCGTGAAAAATGTTCAGATCTACAAGCCCACAACGTGTCGAGCTTGCATATCTGCTATTTTTCGGTGCACTAACCTAAGCCTAACCCCAACCTGAATTTGTATTAGTTTGTATCTTGAATTGTAAATGTATCTCTAAAAATATATTTTCGACCAAAACAAACATTTTCCTTGTGAGGGCCAGGAAAATGGTCACACACACACACACGCACACGCACTATGGGGCTCCGTTAGTGCCACGAGGGGCGCACACACACACACACACACACACACACACACACACACACACACACACACACACACGCGCGCACACACGCACACACACATGCTCATATCTCTCACCTTATTGTGAGATCATGTCTGTGACCCTACAGTGTGACTTATGTTCCAATTTAAAGCAATAAATAATCACTGTTTGAATAGAGAATAAAGATAAATAAAGACCTACTCTCACAAAGTCATTGTCAATGTAAAGTTAGAGTAGACCTCAGTGTAAGAGAACAGGCAGTCATTTAACCACAGTTATACTTCAGTGGTTCTCAAACTTTTTTTTTTTTGGATTGCAAAAATAACTACAAGTGTCTATTTTCAAATACCTGATGCAGCCTATACTGTAGGTTTAAAGTGGTTAAACTGATATCGATCATATTCATTTTGCTTGGTCCCCCCTGGAACCCCCTCAAGGACCACTGTTGGTCCCTGGAACCCACATTGAGAACCACTGAACTGATTTAGCTGATTTAGCTGATTTGAGTCCCCCAGGGGACTGCATGTACTTGGCCCCTCCTTTTTTCCCCTTGTCACAGAAAATAGCTGATCTACAAGATCTATAAACTTGTAGATACAGGCTATTTTTGCCCGAGAATAGGGGCACTAGGGTTCATGTGGTTAAATCCTATACTAGGTATCACACTGATTTTTAGAAACATTGTATAATGAACTTTTGAACAGGTTTTATCCAAAATAGATATAACCTTGGGGGAACTTTATAAATCTCCATGTAAAACCGGGACAATGATACCTGATATCAGATCCCACAATCTGCCATATTATCTACTGCCACACAATAAAATTTGAAAACTGAGGATTTTACTCTATAAAGAGTCTTTATGCTTTATACTTTCTACTTACATTTTTTTGTTTGTAAACATAATATTTAAACAACATTTCCTCTTTCAGAAATAACTTTTCAATAAATATAAATATATCTAGAGTAATATAATTATATTCACAATAGCATTAAGTAAGAGCGGATACATTTATTCAACATTTACATTATGAAGCTGTAGGATATGGTAGAGTGCGGATTACATTTCCAATATTAGAGTGATTATGTCATCAAATTGGACAAAAAAGATACATTATAGAACATGTCAACAAGTGTAAAATGGAGCATTTTTTACTGCCTAGTATAAAATGCCATTACATTCTATTAAGACATGGCTTGTATTCACTTGGTTATGTAAATATTCTTTACAGTATGACATGGATAACAGCAATTCTTTAATGTAATTACAATTTCAAACAGACGAGCTTCTGCTCATTCACTTTGAAATCTCTACGGTCATAATTTGCAGAGGAGCCGTCTCCTTCCTCTCCGCCGTCAAAGAAGGGTCAAACGTGGGGTATATTTTGTCCTTGAAGCAGCAGTTGTTGTACGTAAAGATATGAGCCTTGGCCTCCACGTTATAGAAGGCTACCTTGCCCTCGTCGTAATCCACGTACACCCCTATCTTCTTGGGCCGGGGAGACAGCGATATGGAGAACGGCTTCTTCTGGGCGAACACCACGTACTGCTTGCCGTCCTTGTGACCCATGGCCCACAGGCCTTTCTCGGGGGACGGCGTGACGTACTCCCTTCTGTTCACCGTGCTGGAGGCTACGCCCAACACCCAGTTGGATTTCTCTTGAACCCTGACCTCCCAGTAGTGGCGGCCCATGTTGAAGCCCTGCGTCGCCAGGGCACACAGGTTCTCCGTGAACCTCAGGGGATTGGTGGGAACTTTTTGTTTCTTCGGGGACTGCTTGACTTCTTTCCCGTCCTCGGACACGATGAGCCAGGGTCCCGCGGTGTCAGGGTCGATGGTGATGTCCTCTGTTTTGAAGACAAGGAACTGGGATTAGAAATTTTGGTTTGCAGGGATATGTTGTGTTCTCAGTTTGAAGCGGCAATCCAATACTTATTTTATGTTTATGTTATAACGTTGTTGATGTCGTGGTGGAAACCTCTAGTTATACTTTTCATTGGTTAAATATTTATAAAACCCACAGACACACTCAATCACTTTCTCTTAAAATAGCAAAAATAGCAAATCTACAAGCTTGTAGATCGGCTATTGTTGTCTGACACTGCAACATGTGATGAGTTATTGCTTGCCCTATTACAATGCTAACATCTCGCATTGCATCACACCCCCCAACTCAAAAACATCATCCCGTGGCTATGAATAAAACATTATGTTAATGCAATGTTAGTACTTCTGCAGTGGTTGGAGGTGGTCTCCCAAAACTTCCATTGAGAAAGTTAGACCCTGGTTTCGGGTATAGGACACCAGGGTCTTGACAAGTAGTACTGCCTTAAGCTCATATTAAGCAAAATATCTTGCCAGGCCAAGTGGGGATTCCCTCTTGTCCAAGCAGTAGATGTTTGGTAGACTTGGGAGACCAAAGTTCAAAACTTGGGTAGGACATTAAACCTACGGCTTGCAGCTTAAAGCAAGTAAAATCTAATTTATACTTACTGTACTTGTAACAGTGTTGCTTGCAAAAACTTTACAGGTTTACAACGCAAACTTTAAGCCTGAAACTCAACTGGCTTTTGAAGATGGATGACTAAAATATGATTCAACATGAAGTTGACCACAACAATAAGTGTTACAAAAGGATTTAGGAGGTCAGAATTACCAGTCCAATTTCTTTAGAAATAGCACACAGAAAAAAATGCTTTTTATTTTAAAAAGTGATGTTTAGGGCGCGCTCCCACCAAGAGTTGGCTGGCCGCTGTTAAACGCAGGTTGTGCGCGGTCACAGTTTTTTGCAGCCAGCAGATTAAAAAAAACGCTGTGACGCACCTGTCACTCACACTCAAGATCGTCCCCGCAGCCCGCACGGCCTGCTGCCTTGAGCACCATGTTGCTTCCTGAATCTTGGGACGGTCCGCCTTCAACTCACCCGATTGGACAGAGGGAGAAAATCAGCGCCTGCCTCCAGCAGTTTTATGCTTAGTCGCGGAGAGCAGATAAACGCAAGGTCTGCGCGACAAGCGGAAAAATCTGCTCTTGCGTGAATCAACGCATTTGCATTGACAATGCATTGGCAGATTCTGCAAACAGCGGCCAGCCAACTCTTGGTGGGAGCGCGCCCTTAGGGCCTACCTATGCTGTAAACACAAGTTCCATACAAGTTTAATATTGAAAATTACACATACCGGCAAATAGCTGAATCTTCTTGAGCTCTGCAAAATAAAACACAACATTTTTCTCAGTTACTGTTATGACAATTATGTTCTTTATATTTACGCTTTACAAATCTGTTTACATTCTGTGTCGTGATTGGTCGAAAAATATTGTTTCCGGGGGAAATACGTGCAACGGAATTCCCGCCCCTACAGACACTCTGCTTTAGGTCGTGACCAGACTTTTCTCTTCGCAGATGAGTAAGGCTGGGAACGAGGCTACAGACATAGTGGCCAAGCCAGCAGTTCTCAAAATGGGGTCCAGGGACCCCCAGGGGTCCTTGAGGGGGTTCCAGGGGGTCCCCAGCTAAAGTAGTTAATATAGCATCCAAATCAGTTTAACCATATATATAGACCAATTATTTGTTTACTAACATTGAGACTGGATGCACAGGTGATTGTTTCACGCAATCAATTCCCAACCTGTTGTTTCGGGATGCGCTGGTTTCAGCACACCCCAACCCCCTCTTGTGTGTTGGCTAGTGAGGCGCGTCCTAGCGAGACCTGACAGAATGGGTTTCATTGCGCGCATAGGCTACTGGTTGCACGCATACTGGTTCTTATCAGTGTGACGTCGTCTGTTAAGGGGTCTATAAGCCTATATACTGTACATAGGCCATTTTCAAAAAAACATAATAAATGTGAAAGATTCTGAATATTTTAATATTTTAACAACACAAATATTGTATTGCCCCAGTGGCACAACATATTTTCACATAGTGGTCCCTGGCCAAATATGGGCGTCCTTGACATGAAATGTTTGAGAACCACTGGGTCAAGCGATACTAGCATCAAGCTTACCAGCGGCTCCCTGATTTTCAATTTCCACGTTGACGAATTCCCTTGCCTTGCCCAGAGCAGCTCGTATGCAGCCCAAGAAATCCACTTCATACACTGGGATGGCTGACCAGTTCTGAAGAGAGTGTGTGTGACAAATCTGGGTGTATTCCTGTTAAAATGTGAAAACTGGTTACATGTAGAGTAAAGCTTCCTTATTGTGTCTGTTCCATTATGTGAAAGAATACAATTAGGTTTCTACAGTAGATGTATTTCCATTTGCTTATAAAAATAATAGTGTGCGCTGTTTAAAATGCTGTAATGTACAGTCAGTACTTTTTTAAAACCGTGCTACAAACAATAAAACAATAATAAAGAAATAGAATAACAGTAAAAAAAAATACAAATACAATAAATAATGTACACGTACAGTATATAAGATAAAACTAGTTGGAAGAAATACTCACATGTTTTACTTAAGTAAAAGTATCAATACCCTGAAATAGTCTTTTACAAAGTCCGGTATTCACAATTTAGTAAAAGTAAAAGTAACAAAAGTATTGGCATCAAAATATACTTAAAGTACCACAAGTAAAAGTACTCATTATGCAGAATGAAGTTTTCAAAATGTATAAAAATCCTTTGAAAATAGCAGATCTACAATCTCACATGCGACACGTTGTGAGCTTGTAGATCGACTATTTTCAAATAGCCAAAGTTTAAATAGGGCTGAAGTGGTTATTGTATGTTTTGTGTCTAAAGTTTTCTAATAATTGTAGCGGAGATACTCCAGTAAAGTGAAAGTACCTCAAAATTGTTCTTAAGTACAGTACTTTAGATAAATGTGCTTAGTTACTTTCCACCACTGGATAAAACAGACCTGGAGCAGTGACATGTGGTCGTCGATCTGCAAGAACTGCTCCAGTTCGGCGTACTTTTTCTCCAGAACAGAGATCTCCTCCTGCAGTTCACGCACAAAGCCCTCAAACCTCCTCTGCACCGCGTCATGTCTCGCCTCCATCTCCTCCATCAGTGTGGTGTGTGTCCTCTCCAAGGACTCCATCAGAGTGCTGAACGCCTGGACACTCAACTCCATTTCCTTCTGCGCGTTATCCTAAAATAAAGACATAACAGATTAGCCACTTAACACTTTACATATCATGTGCATGCATGCAGATAATTCAGTGGTTGTCAAAGTGGGGTTTCAAGGAGGTCCCCACCAAAATCTGCATTACAATCAGTAACATCGGCTATTCTAAAAAAATATATTGGGAAATTATTTAAAAACACAAATTTGAAACATTTTAATAACACAAATCTTATTAGGCGGTGCCGGTGGGTCCCTAAGACAAAATATTTTCAGATGGGGGTCTGCGGCAAAATACACAATTTAAATTGGGGGTCCTCGACATGAGAACCACTGAGATCATTTGTACTTCGTAATTGCAATTTACGTGGTTGTCAATTCAGTTTATCTCTCCTTTACTTGTTATGTAACTCTGACTGAGTAGGCCTACATTTTCTGCATTCTGGCCTCTAGATTTGAGGGTGCATTAGATTATCACCAAACAATAATTAAAGTATTCTATTTTGTACATTATCTTACTTTTTTATCTTACACATATTTATTTTTATCTTACTACTTGTTAAGCTATTCTTATTTTTCATTCTTATTGAATCTTAGCTGTGCAGTATCTCTCTACTCTTACCTGTGCTTCATGCCTACTGTGGTGCTGCTACAGTATGACACCTGAATATCCCCCCTGGGATCAGTAAAGGTCCATCTATCTTAATGGTTATCAACAGTGCAATTGAAGGGTTTGGACGTTTGTCACCCAGCAGTGGAGAATACGTAGCTGTTGCTAACTAGATAAAAGGTGGGCCTAATGAAAAGGTACAAGCCACCACCACAAGAACACTGGATTTTGTTGCATTTTATTTTGTCCTTTCATTCCCGGCCTGAGTGCCCTGTCCATTCCATTCCATTCCATTCCATTCCATTCAACAATGCAGTGCAATTCAATGGTGCTTTATTGGCATGACAAAATAAAAGCGGTCTACTGTACGTGGTTCTTCAAATAAAGGGGAATATGTCTGTTATAGTCAAATGTGCATAGTCTTTGGTTAAAGGTTTTGAGAGTGCCTGCATATAACTCAGAGTGTAATCCCTGCATTGATTAGTTATCAGCCAGTTCACCTCCTTTCAAACTAGAGGCCTCTGTGTTCAAACTGAGGATTTTGCTCTCTGAAAATAATTTGTCTTCAGAGACTGTACCCACGCTCCTACCACCTTAGGTATTTTCAGCAGAGCCAAGGGCATGCCAATGTGCAAGCATGATAGACAGTATTGACACACCTAAAATCTTACACACCCATTACTATTTGTATTAGCTGCAGCTGTGTTGCGTACATCACTGTGCAGTGTGTACTATAAGGTCAGTGTTATGCAGCTTGCCATGTTTTTACCCTGCTGTAGTTTTTAACCTGAAGTGGAAAACAAACAAATTCAGCCTAGGGTTTCAAACCCCTTTGAAGTTTCTGTGTACCATTCTATCTTTTTAAGCACACATTCGACTGTTATGCTCTGCTTCACACCAAGTTTCCTGCAGCTTTAAATGGAATTAAACAACACATGGATATACTTATCACTGTATAATTATGTTTGGCAGTGTTTTTTCCACCGGGACCCCCGTACCAGATTTGTGTAGTTAAAATGTTTCACAAATATTTCACAAAAAAACATAAAATTAAAATAGCAGATCTACAAGCTCTCAACACGTCGCAACGCGTCGCATGGCAGCGCGTTGTGAGCTTGTAGATCGTCTATTTTCAAATAGCCGATGCACATAATTATGTTTAAAGTGCTCATGGGGCCTATAAATAGTCGCTTCTTTTGGGCTTGTTTCCATAGACCTAGGTTGCTTATTTCTCTTGCAAAATCTGGCAACGCTGACAGCCATGCAGCACATGGCATCGGCTGGAATCGATGTGGCAAGCATATGGTGGTCACACTGACTGACCGTTGACCCGTGCCCTGGCTGGCACAGTGTTTTTTAAATGGACAGATGGACATGCGTTTGAACCCACCCTGCTTCGTTCCATGCAACAGTTGATCTCCTCAACCCTCTTGTGTCTGTCTTTTATCATCAGCTCCACCTCCCTCTCTCTCCTCCTGATCTGGGACTGAGGGAAAGAGAGAAAAGAATAGATAGGAACAAAAGGAGAGTGATTAACTACAGTTGTACCCCTACGTGATTAACTACTGTATGCTTACAGTAGCCTACTGTTCTTTTTGCCCCGAACAGCAAACTGATTGACGTAATCTATCGAATAAAATAATTGATAATAGAAACATTTAAATACAGTAAAAAAGGTTTAGTTAATATAAAATACATTAAATAACAGATTGGCAGATTTTTTTGGCATCGATTCATTGATATATGTAAAATAAAAGATTATCAGGAATCTATATAAGAAAATAAGCAATAGTTGCAGACTTAAGGCGGTTACACACCGGCGAATATGCGAATATACGCAAAATTCGGACTCGTTCCGAATAATTAAAAGACGCTTTTTTCGCTCCGCGAAACTGGTGTGGAAGCTTGCATTGACTTTATAAGGTTTTAAAAATAAACGTATTATTCGCATGAAAAAAATCGCCCCGGTGTGTAAGGACCTTTAAGGTCATTACACACCGGCGATTATGCGAATATACGCAAAATTCAGACCCGTTCCGAATAATTAAAAGACGCTTTTTCGCTTCGCTTTTTCGCTCCGTGGAAGCTTGCATTGACTTTATAAGGTTTAAAAAAAAAACGTATTATTCGCATTTAAAAAACGCCCCCGGTGTGTAAGGAGCTTTATGGTTGAGTAAATAAATCAAATAGAAAAGTGCACATGCTCCTCGGAGGCCAGATCTCCGCCAGATGACCAACGGTTCAAGAGTTACTATATACTGTAAGGCCAAAATGTAAAGCAGCCTGGTATAGCGTGTATGTACTGTACTCTATAATACATGTAATGTACATATATATGGTTTGCTAAAAAAGTTCTCTAAAAGATTCAAGTTGATAGGCGAAGGCGTAACACATAATAATACAAAATGACACCTTCTGAATGATGGTAGGCTTTGTTGATACAGTAGAATGGTTAACACTACTACTAGACATTGGATTCTTTTTTTTAAGGAAATGAAAGCATTTATAAACGTCTATAAATGACAACTGTACATCTCACCATTTTTAGCTGTACCTCCGTCTCCACAGTCACCACTTGGTGCCGGCTGTGGTCAGTCTCGGCACAGAACTGACAGACAAACTCCTCCTCTTTTCTGCAGAACCATTCCAGGATCTTGTTGTGCGTCTTGCAGATCCTCTCTTCCAGGTTGTTCACCGGGTCGATCAGCGTGTGTTTACTCAGAACCATGGCCGTCTTGTGGGGCTCCAGGTGAGCCTCGCAGTAGGACGCCATGCACACCAGGCAGGACTTCAGGGCCTTGAACTGCAGGCCCACGCAGACGTCACATGGCACTTCGCCGGGTTTGGCCGCGCAGGCTTCGCCGATCGACACCGGCTGCTTTGGGTTCTTGTTTTTAAAGAACTCGACGACCTCCCGGAACGAGGTGTTGATCCGAAGTGCCGGTCGTTTGTAAAATGTCTCCTTGCACAGGGGGCATCGACACACGTCCCAGCTGTCCCAGTACGTTTCCAGACACGTCTTGCAGAAGTTGTGGCCGCATGGCGTGGACACCGGATCGGTGAACAGCTCCAGACATACCGAACAACGAAACTGATGCTCAGCCAGCGTCGACATGACTGCAAATACAAAAGTTAATCATGATTAGAAGGATACAAATGACTGCAGTATGGCATGGATGAAATTTTAATTGATTGAATAGATTAGATCTCCCAAATGAACTCCCTTACCTGCCAAATCGTTCAAACATGCAGACTAGACAAAGTAAACGCACTTGCCTGTGCCGAACATATCTGGTAAATGTGGAGCCACCTCCTCATACATGTACCTGTTCCTTGATCAAACTGGTTTATTGGTATGCCAGGCAGTTTCTAAGCACACGCAATGATACTATGAGGAAATAAATAATCAGCTTATCATGGTTGGGGAGAGTAGATGATTACATAATGCAGTGATACACAAATTGTAATTTAAAAATCTAGAAAGAAGAAAAAGGATTTCACGGAAACAAGTCTTGGAATAATCAATTTAATATGCAGATTATTATATCATCACTAAGAAATTCACATATTTTACGCTAGAAGACATGTCTACTTGTAGGCCGACTGTATGATCCATGGATGTTGGAGGCAACAGTAGTGCAAGATATCCACTGCACTTAGCGAGTAATGTGGTAGATTACAAACTATAGTTTTAAACAAGTAGTTTAGATTAGACTTTATTGTCCCAGAAGGATTTTTCAGCCTGTTCAACATAGAAATACACATAACAAACAGTAGCATACAACACAGAGGTAACGACAATACATAGAAATCTCCAAATCCATACTTCCCAACGCACAACATGACAGTTTGTTTAATGATGCAATGGCCAAGTGGACAAAACTCCTGCAACATTTTTAAATGAACTCACTACACACCCTTGCTACCGCCACCGGGGGAAACCCTGAGAAGAGGAAATAGTCTATAATTCACCCTACTGTACATAACCTGCCCATGGCTGGTTGTTCCTGAGTCAAGAAGACAGCAGACTAAAGGCATTTGCCTGCATTTGCTGTGACATAGGCACCCTATACTTAGTTGACCGGATTCCTCCAGGGCTCTGCACTAGGCCCCCTCCTATTTTCATTCTACATTAATATCTTTGCCGAAAATGGATCGGCTATTTTCACTGAATGTTTGCTAACGAGGACACCTCAGCTTCCTGGATGGCAGATTTTTACATGTTTACATGTTTAGTGTGATAAGGGAAACAGGTGGTATTTGGTGCAACTTAGAGAATGTGTCTAAGTTGCACCAAAAGTGTTTCTTAAAACAAACATGTAAGAAGGACGCGAGGTTAATACAAGAACAAATAAAGTAAGAAGAAGTATTTTATGAATGTGGTTTGGTGATAAGCGTGATTGTGTAGCTTAAGCACCGGTTTTGTGGAATAAGTGCAAATCATGTGTTTTAGGACCCTGACCACTGCATGAACTCATGAACCGGTACACTGTATGTCTACAGATGTAACACGTGGTGGACCCTTTTGCTTCTGGAAGGTTGACATGATAAAATAGTAGGGCTGGTCAATATGACTTTCTTCTGCCTCCTGGAAAGTGGACACAGAATACACTTTTTTTTTCCTTGTGATGTAAAAGAATATTTTCTTTGTTTTTGACTCTGGGGACACACCCATTTTTTTGTGTAGAGACAGGAACTTGGTTAGGCTCCTCCCCTTTCATATTAGTCCACTTCCTACCGGATGCTTCTGTGTTTATTTCTACTAACAACACTACATGTTTAAGGCACTGTGGTAGTGACAGATTATGTAACCATACAGTGTGCTTCTGTGGCAATAGTCAGGAAGCTAGGGTTTTCTGTTTTTTTTTTCTCCTTTTCTTTTTTCTAATGATCGTATACATCTTAACACTTTTGATGATATGATGAAATCTTTTTGATAGATGTGGTGTTGTATGGAATATCTCCCTAATTGTAAGCTTAACTGTAAAAAAAATATTATGAATCATAAGACAACTATTTATCTTGTGAGGAGCAGTACAAATTGTCCTCACATCATCTCACAAAGTCTATTTCTCAAAGTCAGCTACGCAGTACTTGTGGTGGGGAAATTTGCCTCTTTGCTGAGTGGTAGATATTTGGTCTCTTGTATGGCGGTCCCTAGCCTCGATCTCCAGGCTTTTATTGCTTAGTTTTGCTAAAAAATAAAAGCCTGGCCCAACCATAGCCTGTACTGTGTATGAGGAAGTGTTTCATTTCCCAACCAACCAGAGTGCAGTGGGCGTCGCTCGTAATGTTGTGTTAACGGGGCGGGGGTTGACGGACAGATCGGTGAACCAATGGGATCATGCGCAGTCTCTCGCCGGCTCTATACACCCGCCCCTTTATACACGAAATCAGGAGGGTTGCAGCAGGCTAGGCGGTCCCTGGTTTGAATCCCGGTAGGGTAGATTGCAGCTTTTAAGTCCTTTTGTTCTCCTTTCTTGCTTTCATTTTCCGTGTTTTTACCGTCACATTGACTGCATTTACATGCACACAATACTCTAGTCTGTGGGGAATTAGGTGAAAGTGAAGGGTGGATTTGAAGCATTAACGGGTCATTGGCCTTTTCCCATCAAAAAGTAAAACCTGGGTTTACATGGATTTGTTGGTCAAAAGTCAGAGAGGCATAATGCATGATATGAACCTGATACTAAATTATATCCCCCCACTTAATCCTGAACATATCCCCATTGTCTAGCCAGCCCCCCCCCCCCCCCCCCCCCCCAACACTGATGATGTACTGTATGCTGTAGGTGTACATATTTCATAGCAAACTCTACATATCGTTGCTGTCGGGCAGAAACTCCATCTTTTATGCTTTTTCGTAAATTAACGCCCTGATCATACTACAGCGGCACACAAAAAACGTCACATCAAAAATAGCAGATCTACGAGTGCGAAACACGGCACGAAGCTTGGCACGAAGCGTCAGGTTTTACGCTTGCAGATCTGCTACGATTGATACTTTTGAAATTTGAATTCTGAAAAGTAACAGTTTTGGACATATGAGGTTTCCACCCGACAGAGACGATATCTGATACTAGTTGTAGTTCTAAAGATTCCCTATTGCACATTTCCCACTGCTGGTAAGGATTTTTGCTGCTAAAATTCCTTTTACAGAAGGTTTACAGTGGGCGTCTTGCCTGTACTTTTTAACCTTTATTATATTTTATCTTATCTTATGTTTCTTGTTCTTTTTGGGCGGTGAAACCGCCCCTATAAGTGAGATTTGGAAAAATGTACAAATATCTTGGGCAGTGAAACCGCCCCTAAAAGTGAGGTTTGGAAATTTGTACAATTATCCTGCGCTGTGATTGGCCAATCACAATCTATTCAGGACTGTGATTGGCCAGTGTCACATGACACATGTGCATAGCCCTATATAAGCAACCATAACTTGAAAAAAAAAAAAAAAATGGTTTTTTTCAAGTTATGGTTTTGTCCATCATAAAGAGTGTTTCAATAAATGTATTTATCTTTTGTACATGATTGATCGACTCCATTCAGTATTGTGATTAGCTAGCAAGACACCGCCCACTTCACACAGGGTGTGATTTTATTTCTTTATGTATATTTTACCTCTGTTGTTGTTGCACAGTTTTATGGCCATGCCGCACCGACATTTAACAGCTTGTAGGCCTACCTCTCGAATCTTTTATTCATGATTCTTGATTCTCTTCATTTTTGATTGTTGACTCAGCAGCAGGCATCTCCCTGTGGTGACAAATGGCAGGACTCACAGGAGCCTTTAGTCAGACAGATTTTGTCATGGTATTCTCAGTTTACCCAGCGGGGTTTAGCGCTTTCCTATGAAAAAAGGCTGGCTTTGAACACCCTGCCACTCAGCATGTTGTCATTTTTATATAAACAACCATGCTGACGCCAAATCTGGGTCAAATTCCTCCGTGACTGTTTTGAGAACATGTAGGCCGGCTCTACTGTAAATCAGATCATGGTGTTGACATGCATGGCAAAAGGATTTGCCATTTGCTGGGTTACAGTGTTTATGGCCTCATTATGATTCTGAATAAGAAGACCAATAAGATTGGCAATTTACTTTTACATTGCCTTGATTGCATTGATTTTTATATGATTGGAAGAGCAGATTGTGCGCACACATATGGAAACATTATTCATGGTGTTCATCATGCCTGTTCATGTGTACATGTTAGTTGTGAACACTTTGGAAAGCAACATTACCTTTTGTGTAGGCCTACTTTGGGTTTAACCACTTAAACCCCAGCATCCTTATTGTGGGGAAAGCTTTCGCATAAAACTGCCAAGCTCACTACGCCTAGTCGATCGGCTATTTTCACTGAAAGCTTTAACCACAAAAACGCACGCACGCGCGCGCACGCACGCACGCACGCACGCACGCACGCACGCACGCACGCACGCACGCACACACACACACACACACACACACACACACACACACACACACACACACACACACTTATGCCTTCTCCTTCCTGTCTTCCTGATAAGCATACTCAAAATGAGCTCTTTAGTATCCCCATTGAAGCTATGGCGACTGCAATCTGCTATTGCCACCACTAGGGGGAAACCTTGGGCCATCCTTTAAAACAAACAGCAGGTGGCTCCGGTAATGGCTTCAGCCCCTTTAGCTTTCCATTGACATTATCATTTCTGCCAAATGCTGTTACCCATAGTGACTTACAATTACTGGAACAGTGCAATACAAGCACAAGCAGCCATTATAAGAGTGCACACAGTTCAGAGATAACCACAACACCCCGACAAATGGACCAAACAAACATTCCTACCTCTCAAGAATGTTTAAAGGCAGCTGTGACTTGGTGGTCTAGTGCTATAAATGAAGGCTCTTGACTGTGTGTAGACTTCAGCATGGCGAAGTAATAAACTTCTCATTCTCTAGTGCTGTCTCCACTTGAGAACCTTGGTTTCAGTTCTCAAGGGAGGTTGATTTCTCTCCCTTTTGTTTTGTGTCACGGAGACAGTTAGCATTCCACTCCAGTGGGTATTTACTCTCGTACTTACTTACTTACTTGCTTACTTAATTTACTGCCCTTCATGCCTATTACAATGTAAGGCTGCAACAAAGGATCTCCACTCCTGTCTGTTGTGGGCGATGTAGGCTACATTTGGCGAGCATATCCTGTTGCCAAATGTTTAAAACTGTGTATATTTAGGTGTAGAAATCTGTGTAAGCACAGGGAACGTGCGTAAGTGTCTCTTTGTCCGATTTGTGAAACCCTATGTCTATTCCCACTTATCTCTCAAGACAGATTGTTCTGTTAGCACCACTGCCCTAAACATGTATAGTGCTGTGGTAAGTAGGAATAAACACAGAAGCACCCGGGAGGAAGTGGACTAAGAAAGGAGACAAACTGAGTTCCTGTTTCTATACGAAAAAGGAGGTGGTGCCCCCAGAGGCAAGGGAAAACAATTTGTTTTTTATCGAATGGTTTCCCAGATTGATTCTCACTGATTGATTCTCACTGACGGGGGTACCTGACCAAGTGGCAAAATATGACACATTGGGGACAACAACAAAATGCAGACCATATAGACTCAATAAATAATTTGAAAACATTGAAAACAAGGCAGGTCATACGGACAGAAGCAGGACTGTGCCCCGTGAGGCGAGCAAGCGCCCGTGTCTAGCGGTGGCCGCTTGATTCGGAGCCGTCCGACTTGTATACCAATATGGTGAGAATCAATTATAATCGTTCCGTCGTGGTCAACATAATATACGAGTAGGTGATGCGTTACAACACGTGTGTATATTCCTACATGATTTTTCCTGATAAATCTCAACCATGCTAAATTGTGCCCCCAATGTGCACAATCCTATCCCACCCATTAAGTCCCACAATTAACCATAAATGGTTAATGGTAATTTGAGTAGCCCAGGGGTGCTCTACAACTGAAACCAGTTAAAGGAGGGGGAGGGGGGGATTTTTAAGTAAGTGTTAAATAGCTCTATATTCCCCATTGCTATAATATAGCAATATTACTATAGAGTGTTTGTTCAGTAACAGGAGTCTCCTTGTCTTTCCAGCTACATTTAATCAGGAGAGAGAACTCAGGATACAGGATAAACACGTGAAATTGGAAGCAATGAAACAAAAACAACTAACAGACAAAATTGGAACTGGCTGATTAATGGTTTCTCTTTTCTGATTGGATGACATTGGTGACCCACCTGAAAAAGTATTTTCTGTTTATTAAAGATCTGGAGAGACGGGGAGACCCCTTGTTACTGAACAAACACTCTATAGCAATGATTACTATCAGAATTTACGAGAGTAACTTTAACTTTTGAACAAAAAACGTCTTTGTTTTAACTATGGTATATCGATATTTAAGCATAGATTTGCCAGCAACATTATAACGCTATTTCTCTACCAGTCATAGCACACAGCTATAGTGTGGAGTCTGCTCTCTATGCTACTGTGTATGCTACTCAGAATTAAGTAGTAATGTGTTGCGCTAGGCCTTCGAGCAACATCAGAATCACATTTGCATTATCACAAATAATGTGGACGTTTATATTAAAGGTAGGGTAAGTGATTTCCTTTGGTTAAAATAAGTGTTAAATAGCTCTATATTCTGATAGTACTCATTGCTATAGAGTGTTTGTTCAGTATTAGGAGTCTCCTTGTCTCTCCACCTCTTTATTAAACAGAAAATGCATTTTCGTTTCAGTTTCAGTTTCATTTCCAATTTTATCCAACCAGGACAGAGAACTCAATCAGGATACAGATTAAACAAGTGAAATTGGAAGTGATGACAATAAGAAATGAGCAGACAAAATTGGAACTGGAACACTATACAAATTAAGCTTAAAAATTGGTACTTTCTACCGAAAAATGTATTTTCTGTTTATTAAAGAGCTGGAGAGACGGGGAGACATCTGTTACTGAAAACACACTCTATAGCAATGATTACTATCAAAATATAGTATTTTAACCTTTTAACAAAATACTTTTTGTTTTAACCCAAAAATATCACTTACCCTACCTTTAAGAAAATGAGAAGTTGTTCTGACTCGGTGGGCTTTATTGCAAGTGGTGCATGGCTAGGTGTCAAATAAATGTGTTAATGTTCAACAAAGTTGAACGTTGACGCATTTTGTTTCACATCCTAAAGCTCCATCCCTTCGCTTGCATAGAATCAAAGTGATTGTGTTATAGTAGGCTCTACTGTTAATGTCAACAAAAATGTCTTTTACACAAATTAGGGACGTGGACAAAATGTCAAGTTAACGTAGCTGACCTACAAGAGAAATCTAACCTGCAAGTGCAGTTTTCTTAATACTGATGCTATGATGCTGTAATCCCCCTTATTGTTTTGCATATCATCGCTGTCGGGCAGAAACCTCTTATCTCCTTTTTGTGTTTTTTTCATAAATTACGCCCTACTTGATCATACTACAGCGTCACACAAAAGCATCAAAAGTAGCAGATCTACAAACTCAAAATGCGGCACCAAGCAACGCGTTTTGAGCTTTTAGATCTGCTACTTTTGATATTTTTGAATTTCAATCCTGAAAAGTAACAGTTTTGGACATATGAGGTTTCCACCCAACAGAGACAATATATTACAATGTCTGAGGAACCAGAACAAAATCATTTTACTCTTATGTGCCCGTACACAACATGTGACAATAAAAAACTAGAGGTTACGAATGTAACCCCGGTTTTAGTACAGTAGGTTCGGAGTTTACTACTCACTATGGGATATCAGCGCCCCCAGGCGATGGACAGAGCAACACACACGCTCCCGATGCCAATTACTGATTGGCTTAGGGTATGTCACGAGTCCGGAAGACCCGGGAGTACAAAAGCTCCCCGTGACATAGGCTCTTCCTCTTAACATTCTCCTCTCTGCATGCCAAATGCGCACAGAAAGGGGTGTCTGGTGAGTAGTAAACTCCGAACCTACTAAAACCGGGGTTACATTCGTAACCTCTAGTTTTACCACGGTTCTCCGTTTACTACTCACTATGGGATTCATAAACCCCCCTTGAGGTAATGAGCCACACAACCCTGACAGGCCCGCACGCCCCTCAGCCCCTAGGTCCCGCCCACACGGACGTGACCTATGGCCCCATGGGCGCCCCCAACCCACCGGGCTGGGGTGCGGGATAGATAACCAAGCTAGGCCCTGACAGACTCCAGAGTCCGCCTATTTACTAACAGGCCGACACAAGCCTGCCTCATAACTCAATATGAGGAAACAGGGCCCCATCTCCTGGGAGCCAGCCCAGCTGGTCCCATGGAAACCCAAGAGGAAGTCGAGAGATAGGGAGAAAAGCCCCAAGCCTACTCCCTTCCCTCCACTGGTCTGGAGGCAGCCGCTACGCCTAGGACCGCGCGCGCCAAGGATGACGCCGCCACGTCCAGGCTGTAGAAAACCGCAAAAGTCGATTGGGACGACCAATTTGCGGCTGCACAGATCTCCTGGATCGAAGCTCCCCTGTAGAGAGCCCAGGATGTAGCCATGCCGCTATTAGAGTGAGCCCTCAGACCCTCCGGGACCGGGGCACCACTACTCACATAAGCCAACCTAATGGCATCTCGGATCCATCTAGAAAACGTTGCCTTATTGACCGCCTTCCTCTGAACTCCAAGGCCCAAAAGAGACAAAGAGCTACGTCGATGAGCGATTGGCCGCTGTCTTCTGACAATAGAGCTTCAAAGCTCCCACTGGACAGAAACAATGCAACCGCCTATCCTCCGCCGAAACGAAGGGAGGCGGATGGAAGGCTACCAACTCACCCGGATCCGGGGCCACCCCGGTCCTGGTAACGAACGTCAGGTTAGGTTTAAGCAAAACCCTCCTGTCATTGTTAAAACACTTCATGCACTCCGGACTCATCGAGAGTGCATGCATGCCACTGACCCGTTTAGCCGTAGACAGGGCCACCAAGAGGACCGTTTTGAGACTAATGATCCTCAGATCCACAGACTCAAAAGGCTCGAACGATGGACGGCATAGTGCCTCCAGCACATCCGTCAGATCCCAGGCTGGGAACAGTGGCCTGTTACCCGGCCTGGCTCTCCTGGCGCCGCACATAAACCGGCGCAAAGACGGGGTGCTGGCCCCCCGTCTTGCCATCGAAACCTTCGTGGCAAGCGAAATGGCCGCCCAAAACACCTTCACTGTTGAGAAGGATAAATCCCGATCTAGCCTTCTCTGCAGAAAGTAAGAATGCTACACACCGAGGCCTGGAAAGCCACCACCACTGGTGACTGTTCCAACCACCATCTGACATCGTAAGCATTCCTCGTGGACACGGCCCTTGCGCCCTGGATGGTAGCCACAACGTCAGGGGGAAGGCCACACGAGCTCAAATTCACCCTCTCACGGGCCAGACCCATAGGTCTAGGTCCTGAGGGCGTCCCCCCTCCCTGCCGCAGCAAGTCCCTGCCGACAAGGAGGGCCCAAGGCACGTCGTGAAGGAGAGGAGTTATCTCCTGACCTCTACGTGTCCCATGCTGGGGCCACCAGCAACATCAACAACCCTTGGAGCCTGACCCTCCCCCACATTTGTTGCAGGTTCTACAATGCAACAAAATAAAGCACAAAGACAGTGTAAAACAACATAAAGAGTTTAACATACTCTTATGAAAACCCTTTATGTTTGTCTCAAAGCACCCAGTGAACCTGAGCCTCGATCGTGGTAGTGTAGACAAAGGGCTAACTAGCTTAGATTGTAAGCTTAGCCTGGTCTAGTCTAGCCTAGCTACAGGTCGCTTTTAGCCTTTAGCTGCTACCTGTAGTTGTTTGGCTAACCAAGAACGAAGGAGAGCTATGGCCACCGCGGTGTTGTTTTAGGGGACTGTCTAAGCACTGCACCAAAACAACACTGCTCTTTAGCTGTGTCGATGTTAGTGAGGCTAGTCAGCCACTAAGTGAAACAACAGCAGCCTGACTGGAGGCTATGCTAACCTAGCAGGTACCATAGCTACTAATAGTCACGGCTAACTCACCAGGAGTGAAGAGACGTTGACATCCGTTTCCATGGAAACAGGTGACGTCGACACCTAATCCACCGGGCCCGTGCAAGCGTGGGGGTCACGTGACTGAGTACGGAAGCATTCCACGCTGCTCCCTTGGTGTTTACAAAGTCCGTCGCCATCTTGTCTAGGCTCCTTGGCCTGGCTAAAGGAAGCGACGGAGCCGCCTCCACCGAAGGAAGCACTCTGTCGCCCTCCAGAGGCTGGCGTGACACGGTGCTCGGCAGGTTGTAAATATTGGGGTGACCTTCGACCCGCGCCGCCATCTTGCAAACCTTCCTTCCCACAGTGGGCCTCTGGCGCCCTCTGCCGGACGGATGGTAGAATTGGAAAATTTTGGCGTGACCCATGTACACTGGCGTATAGAATTAGCAATGGGTTTATTACCTTTGTCTTGTTCATAGCATGCACAGTATTCATCCCAGCAGCGTTTGGAAAGTCACCAAGGGACAGTCCAAGCGCTTTGGGCTTATAAGGGGTGGTTATCAACACGGGGACCACCTAGTGATCCCTATGCGTCGATGCACCCCGACAGTTGTTGAAAACAGGCAGAGAAGTATCCCATTAGTGTCTATCATGCTGTGAAGGCAGGCCTGATAGGCACAATGGGCTTATAGAGGAGGGCATCGACGCCCGGGGACCCCCAGGGACCCCTAGCGTCGTGACCTCCTGACCGGGGCTGGATAGTGTGCTTGTGTATTTTGGGAGAATTTAATGGAACAGAATAAAGCACAGAAACAGTGGAAACAGCATACAGTTCAACATACTCTTATGAAAAACCCTTTATGTGTCTCAAAGCACCCGATTGTAGCCTCGTCCTTCGTGGTACAGACGCCGGCTCTGAAGAGGCTAACGAGCTGGTGTTGTCCTAGCGAGCAAGCTAAGCTAGAACAGCGCTGCTGTTGCTTAGTGAGGCTAGCCATTCGTTGAAACCAGCCGCCACAGGTTCGAGGATCTCTTCCTCGGTGGCTGCGGGAGGTTCTCCCCGTCCAGTGTTCGTCGTGGACACCTCCTGGGTGTCCTGGTACGACGGGAGCTCCAGGAAAATTTCCCCGTCCTCCGCCATGTCGTCATCATGAAGAGCCATCGACTCCTCGCTGGCAGGGGGGAGGGAGGGCCGCTGCTAGCATGCTGCGGTGGGGACAAGCCCCCATCGCAGCAGCAGCGGCGGGAGGTGGCGTCAGCGTCGTGGACGCTTGACGCTTTAGTCTCAGCATCGGCACCGGTGGGGGTCCCATGAGCTGGGGCCGCTCGTGCTGCACGACTGGGGTCCCCGGTCCGGTGGCGGTGGAGGTCTCACCGTTGTCTCGTCTAGTCCAGCCGACCAGGGTCCTAGCCCTGACAAGCCGAGCGTCAAGTTGAGAAACGGTGAACATCGCGCAGTTAGGGCACGCATCTGGCTCACCCGGGTGGGTCCTGGCGCAGAACGCGTGATCGACCCCCAAGCAGTGGATGAAGACGCGGTGGGGGTCGTCTGCGGCGATGAGGGGGTCGCATTCCGCGAACCCGCAACTCCTCGGTGGTTCCATCTTGGTCCTCGGTCTGGGAAAACAACAGGCTAATAGCCTAGCTAGTAGCGTAGCATAGCTGCTAGTATTAGCCTAGCCACTGAATGAATTAATGAGCTAGTAGCTGCTAACCGGCGTTAGCAGCTAACCGGCGTTTTCAGAACAGACCAAGAATTAAGGAAAAACTTGAGGAGATAGGAAAGGAAAAATTAATATATCTCTGCTGTTCGGCCGGAACCAGCTAAATCCAAAATGGTAATTGTTCAGGAGATGAAAAACAAAATATAATTTTTCAGAAAATGAAGAAAACCTTATATTTTAAAAACAAATCAATACTGCCTCATCAAACTTGGTATTGTGACTTTATATATTATCAGATACTTGCATGTGTCATTATATTATCACCACTTTACCCAAATCCAGTGCAAGTGGAGTTAGGAGGTTTTTTCCATCATTGATAAGAACAGCTGGCAATGGATCTCAAAGCTCACAACACATCACAACGCATTGTGAGCTTGGAGATCAGCTATTTATGGTGAGCGCCATCATCATATACTATCAAGCGATCAAGCTGAATTCTGTACTTAAACAACTTTTATTTTAACATGCATTGTAAACAACCATGGATCTAACTGTTACCACTGTTGTTCTTCTACAGTTGAGTGCAACAAACAATTCTGCCTCAATACTCTTCTCTTCCCAGTTTATGTTCTCCCAAAAGCATTGAAAAATCTTCTCCCTGTCTGCCTCATACAGAGCAGAGCTTCTCGAGAGCCTGAGAGGAGGGGGGAGTTGTTTGTTTTTGACGGACAGTTTGAGGGTCCAATGGAGTTAGGAGTTTTCGTCAGAGGCGCTTTATAATACTTTTCATATGTAGAGGGGGTCACAGATGTAGAGGGGGTTCAATAGTGTTGATTTATGAAAAAATAAAAAAAATGAAAATGGAGTTAGCTGGTCCCGGCTGGACACTGACGATATAAGTCTCGGGAGTGAACTTATAAATAGCAAGATTTTTCCCGTGGGGAATAATCCCTATTCCCGCTATGGGTTTGTTGTAAAAATCTTACTAGTACTTTTGTGTGTGAATAGTCTGCGCAATCGCATGCAGAGAGTAGAAAAGAGGGAGAGCCTATGTCACGGGGAGCTTTTGTACTCCCGGGTCTTCCGGACTTGTGACATACCCGCCTAAGCCAATCAGTAATTGGCATCGGGAGCGTGTGTGTTGCTCTGTCCATCGCCTGGGGGCGCTGATATCCCATAGTGAGTAGTAAACGGAGAACCGTGGTAAAACCTTGAACATTGAACAGTAATTGTTCTGAGAAGGTATATACGTATACTATACGCTCCACTGAGTCAAACTTGATTTAATTTAACACTTTCAGTGCCATGTCTTTTACCAGCTCAGTGGCCTTGTGGTTAGAGTGTCCGCCCTGAGACTCGGACGTCGGGTTCGATCAGGGGATGTACTTGTACATCAAGCTGCCTCACACTAGAGAAACAGGAGGTGCCACACGGCTCGACAAGGCTTACTAACTTAGTGTCATGTTTAGTTAATAGTTTGTAATTTGGAAATATCTGGCTGTTTTCGTATCTGTTAGGTCAACATTGTCATTTTGGTGCTGAAACATGGTTATGCGGTGGTGTGCCGTGCACACAGGAGATGTGATTGTGTTTTTAATCCATATTTTTTTTATTTCTGGTGTGGATTTATGCTCTTAATTAAATTCTACTGCTAGGCTAGAACAGCAGCCTGACTACTCACACATTACTGTAGAGAAGTTCTGTTTTTTTATGGGCATTCGTCTAAAGCTGGGGTCTTCAACGTTTTTCAGGCCAAGGACCCCTTAGCTGAGAGAGAGATGAAGCAGGGACCCCTCACTACATTGTTTACCATTGGGTTGCAGAACAGATTAAACTTTTTCATAGATTTCATAGTTTGCATCGGCTATCATCAGTGTTGTGTAATTTCATGTTTTTCGTTCATTTCTGACATTTAACCACTTAAACCTTCAATACTTAGTAGTACTTGATTTGCTCCTCTTCCCCCCTACACCAAAGCTCTTTGCCGAAAATAGTCGCTGCGAGGCGTTGTGAGCTTGTAGATATGCTATTTTCGGCTTTTGTTCCCCTGTGTGTGCAGTTCTTGTGACGTCATCATGTTCCATCCTCATGATGTGTCCAATCCATCTTCAGCGCCTACTCATGATGACGGTGTCTATGATCTCTTAACCTCGCGTCACCAGGCTCTAATGTTCTCTCGATTTCCCTGAACCTCCTAATGTGAAGTGAGCTCAGAGAGGTTGTTTCCTGTCAATCTGCAGCATTGGAAGTATAGCAGGTTGGAAGGAAAAAAGCGTTGCAATTTTATCTTTGTACTTACTGGAACTGCACTGTACTGGAATGACTTTCACACACTGTTCAGAATTTTGGAGGTGTTTTAGCCTTGCTGAGTCGACTCAGGATGTCTCTGCCTGCTCCACTATTGTATCTGGCAGTGCTGTCTAGATATCGTCTATGTCGGCTGGAAATTACATTTTGTCCAAAACTGTTACTTTTCAGGATTCAAATAAAAAAATTGCAAAAGCAGATCTACCAGCTCAAAACGTGGCGCTTTGCGCCGAGTTTTGAGCTTGTCGATCTGCTTTTTTTTATGCGACGCTGTAGTATGATCAAGTAGGACGTTAATTTACTAAAAAACACAAAAAGTTTAAATATGGAGATAAGTTTCTGCCCCGACAGAAACGATATGTAAATTCTTCAGTGGTAGGTATGTTTGCTCCTTCAGTGTTCAGGGTCATTACCTCTGTTTTCTAAGTGTTGAGATAGCAGGTTTTTCCTGCATGTGGTGGTGGGACTAGTGCTATAGGTCCTCTGCAAAGTCAAGATATTCTAATGTTTAGAAAAGTGTCCATCTGATTCGGGTTTACCTTCGGGTGTTCTTCGCATACCCAGTTAATTATCGTGTTGAAAAGTAGTGCTGATATCACACAACCTTGTCTCACCCCTGTCTTGACAACATAAAAACTGTAGTCACTGTTTCCTACTTGGCAAGTTGGTGTTAAAGCTATTAATGATATGGACGAGCCGTTCGTTAATGCAAATTTACTGTCCCTCTGGATACTATAAGGTCTTCTCCAAAGTCTACAAAGGCGATGTAGAGCTTTCTTTGGCACTCTGTGCACTGCTGAATATCTGGTCAGCAAATCTTTTCTCTTTCCTAACACTTGCTTGTTCTTTCCTCACTGCATCTCACATTATTTGCATAGTGACTTTTAAAAAGATCTTGCTTGGAATGGACAAAAGGGTGGTTCTCCACCAGTTGGTGCAGTTATTCAGGGCGCCCTTCGTTGGGATCTTCACGATCACACCTTTTATCCATTCATCTGGTATTTTCACGATTTCCTTTATTCATTCATCTGGTATTTTCTTCCCCTCTGTGAAGAGAATTGCTGAAGCAGTTTGGCTGCAGGTTCTGGGTGTGTACTTTGAACAGCTCTGCACTGAGTTCAGAACCTTTCCGTTCTGTATTGATTTGGTGGCTAAAATGATTTCTATTTCCTTACATCAAGGTCAGTCTCTAGTCTAGTATTTCAGCCTCTGCTGTTGGGTGTGGTCCATTTAGGACATCTGTCCATCGAGCCTCCACTTATACCTCTAATATCTGCTATTCCATGATACCCACTGCCAAGATTGTTCATATGATATTCCCTCTTGTTCACTCTATAAACCATTGTACTGTTCCATTGTACTGTTCTGTCACCTTCCCTGTACTGTAGTTTGCTTTAATAGTAATAATCTTCTAATCTTTCTGACTTCACTTCCATGAGCTTCTTGTCCTTTCTTCTGTGACTTGCCAGGTGTGCTTTAATCCACTCCCTTTGTTTCATTCCTAGGCAACCTTCATAGGTTTTTGAGTGTGCCTTTTTGACCTGTAACTTTTCACACTGGCATCACTTTGGCCCCGCTTAGACGGCAATGGTCTCTAGAGAAAACGGCAAAATAAAATGTCAGATGTGCCGCCCGTTTAGACGGAAACGAAAGCGTTATGGGGGGTTGAAAGCGCAACAAAGAGAAAACCCCTTCCAGAATGGAAATCTTTGAAAACGCTCCACTTCGCAACCGCAAAACGAGTGATGTCATGGTTCACGTCGGCTCTGGTGCAGAGCCGTAGACCCACGCTGCATTGGTGTACGTAAACAAACAAACAGCTGTGACAGGAAGTAGAACGGAAGTGGTTCTACGCGTGCGTGACTGGTCTATCTGGCAGTGCGTCACCGCCACAAAGCCACCTGGCATGCACACTACAGCGTTTTCAATAACTGTTGTGCCTCCGTCTAAACGCAGGATAAAAAGTGAGAAGGCAACGGGACTTTGCCGTTTTCTCTAGAGACCGTTGTCGTCTAAACGTGGCCTAATGGTGCGTTCACACGGGCAGATTAAAAGATACATGCTACCATTCATTTTCAATGGAAACCAGCGACATGAATATACAAAGATACATCTGACATTTGCAGCTGTAGCTCTAGCGACAAAGATACAAAGCTACAAATTCAAGTTGAGCAGGATTCAACTTCCAGATACAAAGATACAAAGCTACAACTGTAGCACCGATGTCCGCACGCTTGATGACGTCAGCGACCGCGTTGAGCAACACAGATACAAAGCAACACAGCGACAAAGATGCTGTTTATTTTTGTATCTTTGTATCTTTTAATTTGCCCGTGTGAACGCACCATTTGTCTCTCCGCATCAAACTGTTAACGTACTGTTGTTCTTTTCCTAGCTCTCCTCAGTTTCAGCTTCAGTGTTGCTGTTACATCAGCTCCCCTGCTGACTGACGTCAGGTGCCGTTGATCTATCTGGTTCCTGTTCCTTCCACCAGATGAGCTCATGGATTTGAAAGAGTGTGCCTCTGATGACCAGGTCGTAGGTGGCACAGAGTTCCGACAGCCTCTCGCCATTATTGTTCATAATAACGCAGCCCTCTCTCCTCATGGCCCTTAACTAATTATCCTTAACTAATTTTACATTCAAATCCCCCATTAATAACTTCATATCATGTCTGAGTGTACCTTCTAATGCAGCTTGTAACTGGTCATGTCACTGTCATTTCTTAGGGAATAGCATTGGATGACAGTGGTGTTAATGTGCTTCCCCCTTAACCTTCTAACCTTCATGAGTCTGCTATTGACAGGTTTCCATTCCGTCAGACATTTCTCTATTGCTTTCTTAGGATAATGGCTACCTGATCATGGTGTTGGTTGTCATCTGTTCCCGAGTACAGAACTGTCTCTCCCATGGGAGTTATGTGTCTCCATGATCCCATCAATCTACTCTCCCTGGACAAGGACACGCTAGTGGTAATGTCTCATCTTTGCCGTAAATTGAGTGAGAGTACTTCTTTCATACTTTCACGTTTTACACATTTCAGAAGCCAATCATGACCTTTTTATTTGGTGTTGAGGACGTCCTGTTTTTAACTCATAAATTGAATTATTTATTGACAGAAAAAAAGTACATACGTACAGTTATACAATAATGCTAAAAGAATAACACAATAAGCCCCGAGGGCTTGTTGCCATTGTGGTCCTATGTAATTCAATTAACCAAGACATATAAAGACAATACTATACAAGAAATCATCATAGGAGCAGTAAAAGTATACAGAGAAAACAGTGGGGGGTCATTTATTTTCGCAAGCAAGACCTGTCTAGGTCCAATTGCAAATTGCAGACTGGTGCTCTTTTATGGCGGTTTAGAAGGAGACCTTTTGATGGCTGGTGGTGGTAGGGCATTCCACATTCTGGCGGCATAATAGTAGAATGAATTCATCCCCATGTTTGTGCCGAATCTGGGGGGAATGAGATCAGTGGAGCTCTCTCTGGTGTTGTGCCCGTGGGCGTTTCTCACTCTTTTGAAGTAGTCTGGCAGGTACGTGCACGGGCACTGGTCCCTTGGGTATCTTGAAAACCAGGCCCATTGCAAGTTGCTGTACTCTGTCATGAGCTTCATTATACGGCTTTCACTGCCGACATTCATTTGAGTATCGTCCGGTGCCCAAACCCCCAACCTGGAGGATGTACAGTAAATCCTGTAGGATTGCAGTTTGTCAGGCCTCTCCCCTTACACCTGCCCAAGGGATGGGGTGACCCCTACAAGGAGACTCCTGTTGTCGATATAGCTTTGTGGTCACCGAGGCACACAGGCCTTCCAACCACGACGAAGGTGTCCATGCTTCGGGATGCCAGTGGACATTTGTTCTTCATTAAAACTGACTGTCCACTGGGAACACATTCCCCTTTTCCCAGTTGCTGTTGCTAAATGCCAATAATAAAATGTTTTGAGAAGATCTAATCTTCTGCTCTTAATGATGTCATTGAATCCTTTAAATCCTTTAAATATTGATTCTTCTTTCTCGCTTTCATTGATTTTTCCCTCTTTAAAAAGAAAAAGCTCTCTACGGACGCCATTGCGTAATTGCTGTGGTTATAGTCACGTCATCCACAGCACAATTTCATCATGCATGGTTGAGTTACACCGTATAGGGAGCCTTGAATATTTTAAACTTTTGATGTATTCTACATTGTGTGTGTGTGTGTGTGTGTGTGTGTGTGTGTGTGTGTGTGTGTGTGTGTGTGTGTGTGTGTGTGTGTGTGTGTGTGTGTGTCGCCCACAGCAAAGCATAGCCTTCAAGTTCAAACTCGGTTTTTCTCTGTGCATTAGTGGTATCTTTGTATGGAATATAGCATATTTGAACACTGGAGGTGTGTACGTATGAGCATACGGTAGGGACGTAGTTGTGTGTGTGTGTGTGTGTGTGCGAGCGCGCGTGTGTGCGCGACTGCACGTGTGTGTCAGTGCACAGGCATATCGCCTCTGTCGGGTGGAAACCTCATATGTCCAAAACTGTTACTTTTCAGGATAACAATGGAAAAACAGCAAAAGAAGCAGATCTGCAAGCTCGAAACGTGTCGCTTCGCGCCACGCTTCGAGCTTGCAGATCTGCTACTTTTGATGCTTTTGTGGTGTGACGCTGTAGTATGATCAAGTCGGGCGTTAATTTACGGGGAAAAAAAACACAAAAAGTTAAAATATTGGAGATAAGAGGTTTCCCGCCCCGACAGCATGGCCACTGCAGTGGTGGTGGGCTGCATCGCTATGACGCCACAGAGAGTGAGGGATTCTCGGAATGGAGACCCTGCTTCCTCTCCTGTGTGCTTGTCTTCCCTGTCGCTGTGTCAGTCAAGGTAAACGTATCCCTCTCTCTGTTTCTCTTTTTATTTACCCATCCATCTTTCTTTTTCTCTCCCTCTCTCTCCCTCTCTCTCTCTCTCTCTCCTCATTCTCCCCCCTCGTAGACCCCATGTTCTTTTCCATAACCCTCTCTGAGTGTTCCCTTTCACATTTATAAATAGAAAGCTACCCTCCTCCTTTTGCTCTCTCATCCCCCCACCACCACCACCACCACCACCACCACCACCTCTCTCTCTCTTTCCTGTTTCTCCCTCCTCCCCCGCAATCCTCCACTTTAGTCTCTGCTGGAAGCTACAGTGCACTGTATTTTTCCCTGCCTTCATCAGTCTCCCTTTCCCTTAAACTCCCCCCTCTCCCCTCTCTCTCTCTCTCTCTCGCTCTCTCAGATTCCGCTTTAATGACATAAAATACTCCAGTACATGAACAATATTTGTAGTATATTATAAGATGTAGCAATAAAAGATAATCAGACATCAACACATTTCAATTATTTAGCACCTCTCTCTCTCTCTCTCTCTATCTCTCTCTCTCTCTCTCTCTCTTTTATATACATACATATATATATATATATATATATACATATATATATATATATATATATATATATATGCGTGTGTGTGTGTGTGTGTGTGTGTGTGTGTGTGTGTGTGTGTGTGTGTGTGTGTGTGTGTGTGTGTGTGTGTGTGTGTGTGTGTGTGTATTGACAAACTCTTATGCAACCCCTCTCTCTCTCTCTCTCTCTGTCTTTATCTCTCCTTAGCTTTTCTCTTGCTGTGTGGTTTAGAGGGAGGTTACTGTATCAGTGCCCTCACCTCCTTGGAGGTGATATGGACCGCCAGTCCCAAGCATTATTGATAGTCCAGATAGGGCCAGTCATTGTGTGTTACTGATAACCCAGCTGTAACCCCCACCCTCCCCCTCCCCCCTTTCTCTCTCTCACACACACACACACACACACACACACACACACACACACACACACACACACACACACACACACACACACAGCTGAATAGGATGCCTCTGGGAGCGACTCGCAGTCTCGCACGCAATGACAGCTTCCCCCTCGGGACACACAGGAGATCATGTTGTCCCATTATCACTCAAGCAAATATTATGCGTGTGTGTGTGTGTGTGTGTGTGTGTGTGTGTGTGTGTGTGTGTGTGTGTGTGTGTGCGCGTGTGCGTGTGCGCGTGTGCGTGCGTGTGTGCGTGCATGTGTCAGACTGTTGGGATGGCTGATCAGTGGCGGAAATTAACTAAATGAATTTACTGAAGTACTGTACTTAAAAAAAACGTTCAGGTCGGTTTTATACTTTACTTGGGTATTTCCACTACATCTCAGAGGGAGAGCCACATATTATTTTTTGGGTAATTATTATAGCTTACTTAGCAAATTTTGATTATCAATTTTAAATAAAAGTTACGTTAAGTGATAAATGATGATGTATTACTATAGTTCAAGCTACCCAGCAGCACATACAATATAAAAAATCAGCCCTACATTTACGGGCTTTAAACATAAACATGAACATAAACATCTATTTTAAACATAAGGTGTACATGTAAAAGCTGTAACATTACCTGTGCCAATGTCCTTGGCTATGTTCAACACAAAGACTGCCTCTGACCTTGGACAGGCAGTACGTACAAGAGCTGTAAAGTAATTGGGTATTGGCATAACGACTAAATCTAGAGAAAAAAGAAAATGGAAAAAGATAAATAATAGGAAAATATAGAGCCACTTAACTCTTATTTTAACTAAAAGAAAATCACTTACTGCGCTTACTGCATTCTATGTGCTGCTGGGCAGCTTAACCTATCCTTCTATAAATAAATGAAGTAATGCAAAATAATGCTCTATTTACTTCGTTTTCATCCCAGGCACCGCCAACTCTGTATGAGTAACACGGCTTGGGTGACTAAGTCATGCGGTAAGTATAGGGAGCTGGTGGTAGGTGTGGCGCTCCACCTCAGCAATCCATCTCCCAGCGGTCCAGTGCAGTGATTCTCAACCTTTTTAATTTCTTCTATTTTTATTTAACAAAAAAAGGTAGACGATACACCATGAGCATGACAGGCACCACATAACACCAAAAGAAAGACAAATCATAAAATACTTATACTCTCCAAGGGCATTAAACTTAACACTTTTTCAAACCATAGTAGGACACTTGGAGGACTGTCATCAATCCATTTATTAAGGATTGACAACCGAGCAGCATAGAGCAAAGCTCTTAATAGATTCCTTTTGCTACGTTACATAGTAACGTGGATCTAAGGCTAAGAACAAATCTAACAAAAAACAAGTCAACAAGGCAGTTTTGTATTATTTGTATTATCTATATGCATATTATTTTTGGAGGATTATGTATGAGAGTCTACTTTCTCTTGCTTTGCGGATCTAACCTTTTTGATTTCAAGGACCCGCAATTTGACAAGATTTGTTTTATCTTTGAGACACCCTTGTGGGTCCATTTGTACAATCTCAGAGTTACAGACCTGTGACTTTTCAAGGACCCCGCACGTTGTCGTATTGAAATGGGGATTGACTCGTCCTCGGCCGATACCGGGACTGTCCCATTCTTTGAATCCTCCAAAGAGGATGATACGATCTCCCGCCATGCAACAACACAACACAAAATTGGATCCAGGCCTTTCTTCTTTGGCTCAACCTTCTTCCAGGTGAAGGTTTGGAAGGTTTCATCGAAGGCCGAGTCATTTCAATAGCCACCAAATAAACAGCTCTCCATTGTAGGCAATAAAGGCTGAATGCGTTTTTTGTTGCGCAGGAGATGTGCTCAGCCAGCACTCTCTTTCTCAAACACATTTTTGTAGTGGTCCCTTTGGTACCCTCGGGCCCCCAAGTACAAACATTTTTGTCCCGGTGATTGTGGCAGAGTGAAATGCTGCTGGAGTGCCTGTGGTGTTAATTAAAGAGCGGACCATTGTGGTGGTGTCCAACTTGTAGATGTCATGACATGTAGTGTCGTTGTTGTTGACTCCTCCATAGATATACATGACCTTCCCCAAGACACAGAGTGGTTCCATCTCATCTCTGGAACAGTCCCAGAAACCATGGGATGGAACCATCTGTGCGTGTTGACATCAAATGCATAAAGCACGTTGTCCCCTCCCTGGCAGCCCCCCCCCCCCCCAGATGTCTATTTGTTTATTTAGAATGGATCCCCATTAGCTGCCTATTGAACCGCAGCTAGTCTTCCCGGGGTCCAGGACAACAAAATAAATGATATTACATCCGCAATGTATTACACACAAACACAGTCAAAAAAGCATATTACAAGTCATTACTCACAAAATAAATAAATTAGACTTTAAAAAGCAAAAACAAAGGGAATATAACCAATTAAAATGCAAAATAGACAATTAAGGTACACCAACCAAAAAATAATCATTTAATCTAGGATAATATTATTAAAATGTATATAATGAGTATATATAACGTTGCAATTTCCTTTTAAAACAAGCCTTTCCTTTGATGCCACGAACATCAAAAAGGAAGGCTGTTCCATAATGTAATTGCCCTATAGAATACATGCCCTCCTGTAGATGATATTATCCCATATCAGCACAGCTGTGTGGTATTAATTGCGCATGGGGAGAATCTCAAGGGGACGTTCTCTTCCAGCTGCCATTTGCTGCAACTTCATCCAGTGTTGAAGATGTGCTCAATGTAACAATCACTGTTGTTCGTGATAGATACGGTCCCCTCGAAGGGCGTCGTACAGTTTATGTCGCACGACAACCGCAGCATTGCCATAGTCTCTAATTGGTGCTTCTTTCAGAGGCTCTCAGCAGAGCACTTCAGCAGCAAAAACTTAGAAAGAAATTGTGCCTCTTCCTTAATTACTTCCTTCACAGGTGTTACCAATGATACCAATGAAGGCTCTGTTCCATACAGTGGTTCTTAAACTTTTTACATTTCAGGGACCCCCATGACTCTGAAAGTGTACAAATGGATCATTGCTATAGAGTGTTTGCTAAGTGACAGGGGTCTCCCTGTCTCTCCAGCTCTTTAGTGAACAGAAAATCCATTTTCAGGACACAGGATACATAGGTTTACAGGATAAACATTCTCAACTCTTTTTATTTAAAGAGCTGGAGAGACAGGATCCTCCCCTGATACTGAACAAACACTCTATAGCAATGTTTACAATCAGAAGGTAAAACTTGAACTTTTTAACTAAATACTTTTGGTTCTAACCCAAACAATATCACATGTACCAGCTGCAAAATGTATGTCATGAACATAAACATGTATGATAAACATGTGTGCATGTAAACTTTGTACAGTGACCCAATGACCCATGCCAATGTCCTTGGCAAAGTTCTGGCCACAGGCTGCCTCTGACCTCAGACAGGCAGTGTGGTTAAAAGCTGTAAAGTGACCTGTGCCAGTGCCCTTGGCATTCATGTCAGATCATGTTTATTGTGTCATATCCTCACGTCATGTGATATCATATTATATATGATATCATACACTAGCACAGCTACAGTATATTGTAATGTGGCTAGCATGAATCCAGTTTCTAAGAGCTATCGAAATTTTGATAGAAATTTAAAATTAAATTAAAGTTAAATATTTCAAAAAGTATGAACCATATGTGGAAAATAGTGGAGGTATATCCGTGGCCTACTGGCAGCATGATTACAACGTTTTGCATTAATTGGTCCATTCGTTTGCAAGCAGTGTAGCCAGGTCTGCTTATTATAAGCGACTGGTAGTTGCAGGTTGTATTTTTGTCTCCGCCAGGCCGAAAGGCATGGCGAGAGAGTATGTTTTACCCCCTGTCCGTCCGTACGTCCGTCCGTCCGTGTGTCCTGTCCGTCCGTTAGCAGCTAATCTCCGGCACCGTTGCCCCGGGCGCTGCAAAACTGTGCACACACACTCCCTGGATGCCAATTCAGAACCTCTGCCCCTAATTTTTAACATGGGCCTGTTATAGCGCCACCAGGAGGCCACAATAACGTACCTGACCTGGCGGAGACCTGTGCTCCGAGGAGCACTTTTACTAGTTTTGGGCTTGTTTCTTGTAGTTGCTTATTTTGGGCTTGCTGTGTAATGTTGTTTAACCCAGTGGATCTGAAACATTTCCATGTGGACCCCCAGATTAATATGTATTTGTCCACGGATCCCCATCTGAAAATATTTTGCCAGGGACTCCCCATACAAGATTGTGTGTTTAAAATGTTTCAAAAAATATTCCAAATACTTTTCGAGATGTTTTTGAGAATAGCCGAGCTTGTTTTCAAAGTATAGAATTAGTATAGGATTAAAGGGCTCATGTGGCCAGTTGCTTCTTTCGGGCTTGTTTCATAGACCTGGTAGCTTATTTCTCTTGCAAATCTGGCAACACCATTTTGCAAGATTAGCTCCACACACACACACACGCACGCACGCACGCACGCACACACACACACACACACACACACACACACACACACACACACACACACACACACACACACACACACACACAAACCCTCTCATACATTTAATTAGATTGCCATTGGCCTCTTGCAGAGCTACACCGTAATAATGTATTAGCCATGATGATGTAGACAATGTTTTGTGATTTCATAAATAATTGTGTGGACGTGAAACTTGCATCTATGTCATATCGTCTCATCTGAGCATTGGGGAACCCAGTTTAAACATTACATTACAAATTAATCTATTTAACTTGACATAACATCTTCAAGGTGGTGTTGTCGGGCCATCATTACCGTAAAACTAAATTCCTAGCCACTCAGTGCTCAGTCACTTAATGACTGATATAATTTTAAAATATGTTCATGTTACTTCCAGGGGGCAAATCCTGCGCGGTACATTAGCTAAGAGATAATTATGCTAATTAGGAAAAAAACAGCTCAGACAAACTGAGCTGAAATTCATTAGATGCTACTGTAGAAGAAGAAAAAACATTCAGCAAACAATTAGTGGTTTCACTCAAAACCACTAATTGTTTACTGAATGTTTTTAGTCCTGTCAGCGATGACAGCTGACACAGCTGGAAACGTGCTTACACACTTTAGATACCCCAATCAAATGATATATAGTGCACATCATACACCTTCTTTTATTTTCCTGAACCGATTATTTTACAAAGGTCGCAATCATTCAAAAGTATTAAATATTAATAAGCTTGTCCAGCAGCCGCCTCTCATTGGCTTGAATGCATTCCATTGAACATTCGGCTCCAGTTTGCCTCCCAAGTGCAAAGAATCTGCCTGCTGGAATTGTCCAACCAAGAAAGTGACGTATGTGCCCTTTCCTTGTTGGGTAATGTTACATCCTGTAGTCTACAGGTGTTGATGTCTATGATACCAATTAAGGTTGCTTTCCATTCAGGTCAAACAGGGTGCTGCTATTGTGCATGTTGACTCACTGGAAAGACTCTGCTACACTAAATGGAAAAGAGCGTTAATTAGTATCATTGTATAACAACTGACTGTGCAGAACGTAACATTACCCTACTATGGACACGAACGTCACTTTCTTGGTACGGTAATTCTATTTGGCAGATTCTATACACACTGGGGAGGCAAACTGGAGCTGGAACAAACGTATGAATAAACACTATCTTTGAACGAGTGCAACCTTTATAAAATAATCAGCTCAGGAAAATAAAAGAAGACATTTGTATGTTTGCTGATGACTTGTTCATGCACACATAATTATATTGAGGTATCAAAAGAGAGAGTGTATTTCTGACCGTGCAGTAAATATTTTCTTTTTACTAAAATCCCTGTTACTGAATACTCTATGCCGCTGATTACTATCAGAATATAGAACAAAGAATACACTCACACTGACAATAAGTGAAACATAGCAGATCTACGTACAAGCTTGTAGATTATGCTCGATTTGGGACGCGACACCGTCATAATGAGTATAATTCAACCATATGGGCTGCCTGCCCGGGAAACCTGGTGATTAGCTAAACTGTCTCCTAACTGTCCCGACCCTTCTGCCGTGTGTGTGTTTGTATCCTTGGCTTACGAAAAGACACAAATCCCTAATAACTATGCGCTGTCTCGCTCTCCGTTCCCTCAATTCCGATGGAACTCTTAATAAAGGCGTGACATACTGTCACCCACAAGCCTGATTTTAAATAGAACAGACCCCAGAGGGGGACCAGATTAAAACGACGTCCCGCGAGGGACCCTCGTAGCCAAAACCAGGGGCCTCCTGCAGGCTAGGCCAGGGTCGAATGGATATCCTTCAAATGCCTGCTGATGACTTGATGTGTGCCAGATTCGGCTCCACTTTGCCAAGTGCACTTGAGTCACTGACGACTTTGGAACTTATGGGGCTTACATCATTCGTGCATCATCGTTTGAAAGTATAAGTCGACACAAGATTTAGAAAATATGGAGGGTGATTGTTTTAACCGATATTACTGTGTGTGTGTCATAGATAGACTGTACAAAATATGGACAGCGTTACGCCCATGGACTCTACAGACCGTAAATGAAGCCTATTTTTCAGCAATTTCAATCTTTCTATATCCGGTCCGAAAAATGGACTCGGAAATGAATGCTATTGGTTGGGACCAGAGCGGAGGTGGGGAATTAATTCTATTGGTTGTGTAGCTTGTCAATCAAAATCATCTCACGGTAGCCACGCCCCTCCTACAACATACCCTACTTTATCATCAATTAAAAAATAAATGGGACCATAATTTACCAAAACATATCATGGTGAGTGAAAGAAGACTTTAAACTAGCGACTGGAAGCATGTAGTGTTTATGACCATGTTTATTAAGGTAATAAAATCAAGTGTAAAGTTTGGCAAAAACCCATCCGCTTGAATGGAGCCTAATTGCTTCTGACACCAGCAGGGGTGAAACAGCGAGACTACAGGCCATTCATATGATCATATGAACTGTCACTTCCTATATAGCCTCAATTTACAGGGATGCTAGCCCCTTTGTGTGTGTGTGTGTGTGTGTGTGTGTGTGTGTGTGTGTGTGTGTGTGTGTGTGTGTGTGTGTGTGTGTGTGTGTGTGTGTGTGTGTGTGTGTGTGTGTGTGTGTGTGTGTGTGTGTGTGTGTGTGTGTGTGTGTGCGTGTGCGTGCGTGCGTGGGTGTGTGAGACGCGTTGTGAGCTTGTAGATTGGCTATTTTCACTACTTCTTCAAAGTTTTTATTTATGTATTATTATTTATGACATTTATTAGATTTTTGTATTTTTTATGAAATTATTTTGAAAAATGTTTGAATTTGTTTTTAATTTATGAAAAATTGGGAACAAAATGGGGGACATTTGTGTAGGAAACCAAAAAAAATGATATTTACTCGTGACCCACAAAAATGGGTCCCGACCCAGTGTTTGGGAAACAGTGATCTAGAGGTTAGGTAGATCGGCTATTTTCGGTAAGTCAGGCTTAGGGTTTAGGGTTAAAAATGGCTGTGTGTGTGTGTGTGTGTGTGTGTGTGTGTGTGTGTGTACGCGACATGCCCGTGATGTGTGTGTGTGTTCAGGGGGGGGCACAAACATCTAGCCCTCAGTGAAAAGGGAATCCCCTTTATGCCAGTGGAGATATTAGGCTTATGAACTGGCAGTGCTACCCCCCCTCTGTCCTCGGGCAGGGCTAATCCGTTACACATGCATATATTTAATTAAGTGCCTGCTTTCATACCTTTCTGTATATGCAGGAGAAAGCACACGTGGAGGACATCTGATGACGAAAAATAAATCCCCACCAAGGAGAAACTGCACACTGTGTGGCTCCATGGATGCAAGTGACATTTTTACGGTGTGTGGGGCTCTGTGGGAGGCAAGCTGTCTAGAAAGGGGTCTGTCTTGCATGTCTGTGTGTCCAGGGCTAATCTGCTGGACCGATCATCACCAATGTCCTTGTGGCGCAGTGCCGTATAAGTCAAAGGAACACAGTACTTTTAACATACTGTACTAGCGGGCAAAGGCCTATACTCAGGGACCGGAACGATGCAAGACAGGAACAATGAAAGTTGGAAATGAATGCCTCACCTGGTTATTCAATACCTGTCGTACCCGTTGTCAGGGTACCCATTGTACCCGTCTGCATGTGTCCCTATTATGCAGTGGTGGAAAAAGTACTCAAATGTTTTACTTAAGTAAGTACCAATGCTGCAATGTAAAAGTACATTACTGTTAAGTAAAAGTCTGGAATTCAAAATTGACTTGAGTAAAAGTACAAAAGTATTGGTATCAAAATGTACTTAAAGTACCAAAAGTAGAAAGTACTCATTATGCAGTATGTCCCAAGTTTTCAAATGTGTAAAAAGATCTTTTGAAAATAGCAGATCTACAAGCTCACAATGCGTCGCATCACGACGCATTGTGAGCTGGTAGATCGGCTATTTTCAAATGGCCGAAATGTGTATAGGGCTGAAGTGGTTAATGTATGTACAGTACTTGATTACATGTACTTAGTTACTTTACACCACTGCTATTATGCCCATATACATTATGTGGAGATTTCTGTATCTCTCTGTCTGTATTCCCTTTTATACTCATATATGATGTTCAGGCCAGTCTATGACGTCCGTATACTGTAACATCATATTGATGACATCACGTTACTCCACATGGGGATTTGCAGATTTATCGATATTGTTTGGAGATCTGCTGATGCAGAATAGTCTCCATGACCTCAGTGAGCTTGTGTTGTGATGCCACAGAGTGACGTCAGAGCATTTGTTACGTCCACCGTCACACCCAGCGTGTCAGTGAGGCGTTTACGATTCCCACCTCTTCAGACATAACCATAAACAAAACCGATACGCCCATAGCAGCTCAGAAATAACCATAAACAAACCTAACACAAACAAATCTTGTTTGACACTATGTGTCAGGATCTGTCTCCTTGTACCTTATTTTGAAGTATCGTTCCAATGTTTCCTGTTTTACTTAGTTACTGTTAGCTGTGTTGTCTCACCTCCCTATGATTATAATTTTTCTCCACCTGTTAGTCTCCGACCTAGCCTATTCCTGTGTTGATTGTCAGTTGTTTTCACCTGTTTACACCCTGTGTTCAGCAATTACGTGCTAGTTTATAGTCTATGTCATGGTGTGTTTCAGCTCTTGTATGTATAGTGAGTTTCTGATATTTGTTAATAAATGTATCGTGACACTATGACTCAGACATATCGGTCGGATCGGATACAGCATGCAATTTAAAAGCCTAAGGATAGGACAGATAACAGAATAGGGACGTTATGGTTCATGTGGTTAACCCAGTAATATGAGGGAATGTATACGAATCATAGACTTCACTCTCTCCACTGTTTATATTTCCCCACAGTATATAGACAGTAGAAGTATGTGCTAAATCTTAATATAACAAGAATCTTCTCATATGGCGTTCCCTCCCAGGCGCAAAATATTATAACAGGGGTCCACGGCCTAATGGAGTTAATAGTTCACAGTGTAGAGACAGGAAATAGGGAGAGAGAGTCTAGGAATAACATGCATCAGACAGAGGGGTGCCAGGCTCGGGAATCAAACCCAGGACTCGCTGTCAGGCATTACAGCCTGTGTGGTACGCACCTTAACCACTCGGCTAACTGCCGAGTGGTTTTTGAAACCATCAAAAGTAGCGGATCCACAAGCTCGAAATGCAGCGTGAAGCGACGCGTTTTGACCTTGTCAATCTGCTACTTTTGAAACTTTTGAATTTATATCCTGAAAAGTAACAGTTTTGGACATACAAGATTTCCACCCGATAGCGACGACATCAATTTGGGGGTCCTTGACATGAAAATGTTTGGGGAACCACTGGATTAAGTTATGGTTATGATTATGGTATACGGTTATTATTAAAACAAGAGAAATGAGACACACAGATGGTAAACACACGCAATAGTTAGAGTTAATAAGCAATATGCAGCAAATTTTATTTAGTGCAGAAAACACAGTACAGGGAGTGTTCTTGTGCGTTCTCACATCAACCTCCATCTCCGAACATCCCCCAACACGCGGCAGATTGAAATGTCGAACACATAGAGGGAATTCATAGCTTTAAAACATACAAATATGGGTTCCACATGCAAGCACATCAGAAACACAACAAAACTAGTGGGATAAATACACACATTTGTAGGTATCCACATAAATAATAGACATAAATCAGTAAAACATCAATAAATAAAGCATTGATCATGGTAGAATTAAAGAGGCCAACAAGGGAGGGTTTTGATTGGTTCAAACTGTAGAGTGAGTTGTGGGATGGGGTACTGTGGAGCGTCCTGATTGGCTGTTTGCCTCCCTGATAAGACGGTGGTCACATTACGGCCATGCTGCAAAGGAATACAAGTTCCGCAACTCAAAACCCCAAAACAGGATTTGACGTCAATCATTGCAAATTTAGCCCACCCCCACCAAACCCCCCAACAAATAAATAAAACAAATGCTACATACAGAATATTCCTGCAAATGCAATCGCAGGCAAACCTCCTGTTTAGTCAGCAAGCTCTGAAAAACGAAATGTTTGTTTCCTAAGTAGCATGGTCATTGTAACTACCGTGAAAGCACTGGTGAGGTGGAAGGGTGCTCTGTTATTTTTTGTTCAAACATCTCACTAAACTGGGCTACTTTGACTATTGCTTTACAACACTACGGGGACAACACAAAACGAGAAGAAAATCATCTAAATATACAGTGTTTTTGATTTTTTTTGTTCTCCTCTAAAGTATGGCTTTGATGTCATTTCCAGGCTGTCAAACTTGTATCCAGAGATCCAATAATGCTGGCATACCCCACCAATTTACATTTCACTTGTCAAGTACATTACATATTGGTCCAAGCATACTTCAAAAGTGAGTAAAGTGTGGATAGAAGTATACTGCGAAAGGGGGTGCATTAGGGTGAATGAGTATGGATATCCAGACACATCGTATACAGACGCCGTACAAAATGGCATTGTAGAAAATCACTGCCTGTTGTTTGCCAATAATGCTCATGGTTTTTGAGAAATCTTGAATTTAAGTCATCTTGGTTGAAACCATACAGCGCTTTATGATTGATTCACCGTCACAGCAGCAAGGCGAGCTATTCGTTCCATCCATCCACGCCTTGCACTCGTTCGTTCGTTCGTTCGTTCATACGGTACGGTAGCAAGGCATGCTGTGTGACGCTCTCCAAAGCCAGCATTTGGCTGCCTTGAGGGGGACGTGAAATGAGGTCAGGCTCACAAAGCGGAGCAAAAGAAAAAAAGAAACATGAAAACACAGCAATGGCAAAGAACAAAAGAAAAGAAAAGATAGAAATAAACATAGAAATTTTGAAGAAAAGTTAACTGGGGCATCTGTCCTTTTTCTCTTTTTTCTCCAAACAATTATCATCACATATTTTGAATCTTCACATCTTGCTTGTTTGAAGGCGAACGTTGTCAGAGAATCATTACAAAACCTAGGATAAATACTTGGGCGAAGCAGATTTAATATTGGAGCTGGAGCTTTGAGAATGACCAGATGCAAGTTAACAGTGACTGACAGACAAGGTGATCTATCTATCTCATCTGAATCTACTTCCAACAGCTTCCTCCCGTGGCTATTTTGGGCATGTCATAATAGGTGAAAGGTTTTTATTCTATTTTAAAGCTTGTAGATCAGCTATTTTCGAATAGTCAAATATAAAATAGGGCATAAGTGGTTAATTCAGCAATCATGACATAACGTTTTCACAACTACTGTTACTGTGTGTGCGTGCAGGCGTGTGTGCATGCATGCATGCGTGTGTGTGTGTGTGCCTGCGTGTGTGTGTAACTGTGCATGTGATCACAGGTCAATGGAGGACTAGTTGCATTTGAGGTGACCAGCTGGCTTATACGTCCTAGAAACATCTCTGTTGCCAAGCAACATTTAGCCTCCTGGAGAGTGTGACAGGTATAGCTATTCTGAGCCCTAAAGTGTGATGATTTCTACGTTGACATACTGTAGGACAGTGTCACTCGCTGAATAGGAGCCATTTTCCAAGTGAACAGCCGAGCCGCACTATCGTGCATTGAAGTATAAATGAGGCCGTGATTCCAACTACTTTGTTTTACTGTGGTTTTTAGACCTATCCAAGATATCGTTGCTGGCAGGCAGAAAACGTCTATGTCCAAAAGCTTTACTATTTTGTGGCAAGCTCTTGTTAATACTTTCCATTGGTATAAAACCCACAGGCACACTAAATCACTTTCACTTCTTTAAAAAAAAAAAAACGTTCAAAAATAGCCAACCAACAAGCCCACGACACGTCTCATCGTGATGCACTGTGAGCTTGTAGATCAGCTATTTTAGCAACTTTTTGGCATTAATTTACAAAAGAGATTACAAGGTTTCTGCCTGACAACGAAGATATATTTGTTGATGGTGTAGCCTAGTGGTAATGTCACATGAATTCTTTCTCACCCATTGGAATCCCTGGATTCCAGTCCCGTCTTTGCCTCTATGCTCTATTTCCGTAAAGAAAGACTCGCTAATTTCTTTGAGAAATGGCCTTGACCATATTCCATACTCTGTGTCCCCCATTTTAGAACCAAAGGTTCTCGGAATAGCTACATCATGGATACATTATCAATTATAGATGTGTTAAAGTGACAGAGCAACAATACAGTGAGCTCAGCTGAGTGGGCAGGTCTCTCTAACGTTCTAAATCCACTAGGATTCCTTGCTTACGATGTGTTTATGCCCTGGAGGCACAGATCCAGGCAAAAGCACATTTTGGGAGTGTTAAAAGGTATGATGTGCTGCTTGAGGCGAGTGGCAAGTTAAATCCACCTGAATCCCAGCTGAGTGCAAGTCAAGTAATTATTTGGAAATCGAGTCATTATGTACTCTGAGGGGGCCCCGACAAAGCTAGTTAATCTTTTACGTTTATATTAGTTCATACTTAGGATATTTGAAAATAGCTGATCTAAAAGAGACTTGTACTGTAGATCCACTATAAAAAATAAATCAAGAAAAATAAATTGAAATGTACAAAAAATACATATCAATTAGGGGGTCCTTGACAAGAATGTTTGAGAATCACTAGAGATCGAGTCTGTCACACCCTGCACTGCAGCGATGATGCCACTGATTCAATTATCTCAGCCCCGATTGTAAGCCCTGTCCTATCCATGCACTAACCTCCATTTTAGGATATGATGGAGGATTGAACAGGATAAAATGGTGATAGGAGAGGAGGTGGGGTGATTTGGAGGAGGGGTGTGTGCGTGACTGCCGACTTGTGCCGGTTGTGCCTTTATATATTTTTTGACGTCCCTCAAATAGAAACGAGGTTACATTCCGATAATACCACTAGTAATTAGTGAGGAGGTTATTATTATTATGAAAGCGGAGGACAGCAGTCTGGCTGCGCGGAAGCGGGTCAGTGTGCTACATACAGAGGGATGGGAGGGAGGTGAAGGCTTGAGGCAGGGTGCAGTCTGGGAATGTGTGTGTGTGTGTGTGTGTGTGTGTGTGTGTGTGTGTGTGTGCGCGCGCGCACCCATACGTGCGTGTGTGTGTGCTTGCAAAAACAATTCCCACAAATGTAGGATTCTGTGTCGTTGTAAATTATTTCTGTGTGTGTGTGTGTGTGTTTCTGTGCGTGCTTGATTATGCGCACGCAGGCCTATCAAGTGTTGTGCAAAGACTAAAGTGTGCTTCCAGATTTAGTTAAACTACCTTGGAACAGACTGACTGATGAAGTTACGTTTCCGTTGCATCAACCAGTGTGTGTGTTTGTGTCTCTCTCTCACTCTTTCACTCTCTCTCTCTCTCTCTCTCTCTCTGTGGCACAGTCTCCATCTGTCTTATAAAATCGGTCTTTTTTGATTGCCAAGCTGGACGGATGTTTGGGACTTTCTCTCTGTCTAGTTTTATCTGTCCATCTGTCTCTTTCTCCTCCACCTGTCTGTGGAGGTTCTCTCTCTCTTTCTGTGTCAGCCGGCCTCTCTCTGCCTGCCTGTCTAGGTGTATCTCTATCTCGTCTTGTGTGATCCAGAGTTAATCAGGATCAGGTTTTAGGTCTGGCGACTGTCCAGAATCGTTATCGAGTGTTTACTTAAGGGCTAATGTGTTTTGGGTTACCTGCTGGGTGATCGTGGGACAGGGCAACCCAACACCGTGCCTGTCACAGGGCCATAAATACTGTAGACGACTCACTGGTCCTGTGTGGAGAGACGGGACCGCAGTTAATGAAGCCCTTTGTACATTGGTCCGTCTCTCCATTGGGGAATTTATCTATTGATGGTTTTGGGCCTCAATTCGCTCTTATGTAAGCCCTTCAGTAAAGCCCTAGTTCTTGAAGTAATAAGGGAAAGTCTAAAAAGCCCAGATAGTGGCCCCTAGAGGTCGTGCTGCCCCTTACACCCCTCCTTGAGCGGTTTGAATCGAACAACATTGCCATTCTTAGATCCCCGCGGTCGCCAATTAGATTTTGAGATGTCTTGTTGTGGAAGTAGACATTCTGTGGGGCGCCAGAGGAAAGGCCCATGGGGTCACCAACATCAGTAGGATTCATCTTCTGGGGAGCGTTCATAGACTTCATAGACAATGTGGGCCATTATTGGCAATCAATGGATCAATGATTGCAACTAGCACACCAGATAGAGAGGTTGGTGTGTGTGTGTGTGTGTGTGTGTGTGTGTGTGTGTGTGTGTGTGTGTGTGTGTGTGTGTGTGTGTGTGTGTGTGTGTGTGTGTGTGTGTATGTGTGTGTGCATGCGCACGTGTGTGTGTGTGTGTGTGTGTGCATGCATGCGGATGAGACGTGGCTAGTTTCCGTTGCCTATTGATCTGGCCTGGAGCGAATCAACTCTGCCCGTGTGTGTGTGTGAGACAGAGAGAGAGAGAGAGAGAGAGAGGGAGAGAGTTAACACAAACACGGTTACCATGACCACCGCCTCCGTCAACCTGGCGGCGAGATGGGATCAGGTACCTGGCCTACATCCGTAAATGGCAGGCGATGGAGAGGTGATTTTACACCTCTGCCAGTATTGTTTTCATTGCCCTTTTACTTGGCACGGGAGTGGGGAGAGAGAGAGAAAGAGAGAAGGGGGAGGGGGGACAAGGAGCTGAGATCGACATACAAAGGAAGAGACAAAGAAAGAAACTAGATGGAAAGAACAGACAATTTATGGAAATTAGATAGTGTGCTTCTACTCTTCATGGCAGAAAAGCCAGATTTAAACTTGATTGCGCATCAAGCTCACAACGCATCGCATCGTGGAGCTTGTAGATCAGCTATTCTCGGTGTGAGACAGCAGCATGCAACTAAGCATAAATCTGGTGTAATATTCTGTTCTGTTCTGTTTCATTGAGGTTCTGTGCTTATTCTGTCTGTACGTCTGTCAGCCAAGTCAAGACGTTTTGTATTGGGGTGGGGGAGGGGGGCTTGTCTGATTGTTCTCAAGGGTCTGCGGTGTTTCCGTGACGACAGTGGGGGGGGGGGGGGGGAGGTGTTCAACGGGGACAAGAGGTTGTAGGTTCTGGAGTGTCGAGGGGGACACGCTGGGGGACAGGGTGGGCCTGGTTGTAAAGGTGGTCAGTGATGGATGGGAGGGCTATACGGTATTTTCGTCATGCTAAGTTTATAAATTCCGCGTTTCCCTTATTTTTCCCGATAAGTCTTTTTTTTCTTTACACCCCCTCTTCCCTTTCTCCCTCCCGTTCCCATCTCTTTTTAATCCTCTCATATTCCCCCAATCAGCCAGGGACTGACCTCATCTCATGCAAGCGTTTAATTGTACTTCTATGCGTGTGACGGTGAACTTGGAACTTTAGCCTATCGTCCTATAGCTGCTCTCCCACCTCCTTTTGCGGAGAGTTTTTTAGTTTTTTATCAAGTTTTTTGTCTTTATTGGTTTGTTTTTTTCTGTATTTTTGATTGTTTTGGTTTTCTTTTTGTTTAGTTTTTTGTGTAGTTTTTTTGTTTTATGAATCCAGTCAGTCAGTCGTCGGCGTTACTTCTTCTTCTTCTGGAAGCGTCTGAACTGGTTCTGGATGGCGAGCGCTGCCTTCTCCGTCTCTGGAGCCTCCATGTCGATGTCCACCTCCTCTTCAGGCTCCTGGGGCTTTGCCGCCGACGCCTTCTCTGTAAGCGGCGGAAGGAGGGCAAAGGGCAAAAAGGGTAGAGAGTGAAAGGGCAAAGGTTAATGCGACATAGAGGGGTCAAGGAATAATTATGGTTAGACAGTCGATGTTGAAGTTGATCAATTGGTCAATATGGGTTTTTGTTATGTAAGGGTTGTACGTTTCAAGTCATTGCTGGTTTACTAGATGGACCATTTAAGTGGAGGATAAGAGAGACACAGGTACCATTACCATTAATTAATTGCATTCACCTGCTGCACCAGGATTAACTAGTCTTTGATTAGACAGCTAGACACCAGGTGAATGCAATTAGCATCCAGGTAGGATGAAAAACCGTAGCAGAAGCAGCCGGGGTCCCTGATGAAGGCCGGGGTGAGGAACCACCCATGTAGACTAAAGGCCAGTACATAGTCCTTCCGACCTCGGAAAATCTTCCGGTTCAGAAAGGCTTCCCGAGCTATAGTTCGGTGAGTCTGTACATAGGGAGGTAAGGTGTCTCAGAGGGCTGTGGACAGTTCCGAAACCCGCCTACCAGTGACATCATCGTTAGGCAGTTTTTTTTAAATGTTTTATTTCATTTTGTATTAACGCGAGAACAATGGCGTCTATCAAAGCATGCTAACTTTCCAGGAAGAGAAAGCCTGCAGTTTCTATTAGCTTGGATTCCCCATCGATGATGTCACCGGTAGGCGGGTTTCTGAACTGTCCACAGCCCACCTCCTGACACAGAGTGAGTTGACAAAAATGGCACCATATTATAATAAGCATTAGTGAGGACCAATTATATGAAGATAGGTTGAAAATGGGTGAAGTCGTCCTTTAAACAAGACATATTATCCTATGGCACAACATCTTTACAGCTGAGCTGGGCTCCTCAGCCAAACACATTTCAATTTGGGGGTCCTTGACATAAATAATGAAAACCACTGGACTAAATACAGTCAACATTCTCGGTTCTTCCTCAAAGACTGTCTTGTGACCAAGTTTGGCCTGCTCTGGGCCTCCAGTCAGCAGGAAGGGTTACAGTAAGTGCTGTAAAGGAGGGGGTAAACAACCATTGTGGGGTGACTTACAGTACAGACAGAAACTCCTGCGTTTCCCATAGTTTTGACTATACTTTATCACCTCCATAATTCCTCAAGGACATTACATCTTTGTTTTGAGAAGGAAAGGCGATGAGAGAACGAGAGGGAGAGAGAAGAGAGAGGAAAGAGAAAATGGATGGAGGGATACTTTTGGAATGTCTCTCGCTGACAGTGCTAAGCCTATGAAGGATGATGCAGGCGTATGAAAATGCAAGGCGCCTCAATCTAGCCTCAGGAACTCCTACACACTCGGTAGTATGATGCATAGTTGCATACTGGTGGCAGTGTGGGCGAAAGCATTGAGAAAAGGTAGAATACATCCTCTCCTGCTATCAGATGAATCACTGTATTGACCTTTTCAGAAACACATCCCATTTGTATTTTACCAGCCAAGCGTGGTGGATATGTCACCATGGGTTTTGTTTTTCGATGTGGCGGGCAGAACATTTTCTTACCTTACAAGCCACCTGACATGTACTCTTTGGGAAATACCGCCAAGGCTGCATTTGCGTGCGTGCGTGTGTGCGTGCGTGCGTGTGTGTGTGTGTGCGCGTGTGTGTATCCCATCTACAGCAAGAAAATGAAATGGGAAGTGAAATGGCTTCATACAAGCTTTCAATTGCAATCTGTCTCATCAACGCATTCTCACTCCCAAGACGGCAAACGGGTGACGGCTTGGGACGGATTTGACCAAACTGCAAACGTCTCGGGGGTACCAGCAACGTCACATGTTGACTGGGGGGGGGGGGGGGGATTCTGTCCCTATCGGGACGTAACTCGAACGGCACAGAGTCGGCTGAAGTGGACTCTGCAGCGTTCGGCATGGCGACTCGCTTGCCTACAGGCTCCCTCCGCAGTGTCTCTCGTGGCTCAAGTCCGCTCACACCTCCGTCATCTCATTTTAAAAGTTTTTTCACCCATTTAAGTTTTGGGTTTCGATTGGCTATTATGATAGTAAACATTGCTACAGAGTGTTCAGTGACAGAGGTCTCCCTGTCTCTCCAGCTCTTTAAACAGAAAATAAATTTTCAGGTGCCAAATTCATCCAATACCCATTCATCAGCTTCAATTTCATAGTGTTCCAGTTCCAATTTTGTCTGCTCTTTTGTTTGTGTCATCACGTCCAATTTCACTTGCTCATCCTGCATCCTGTGTGAGTTTTCTCTCCTGATTGGATATAATTGGTATCCCCGACCAGAATATGCATGTTCATGTTCCCAGAAATCACGTGGTCACAACACAATGAAGCTGGTTTCGTTTGGTATTATAGGATTTATAAAAATAAAAATGTCTCTGCTTTCCGTTGCTTATTGGCGAATGCACGCTTCCCCCCCCCCGATTCTCGGAGACCCCCCTACGTCTTCGAAAGGCGATCGCCGGGTGGATCGCTGTGAAGAATAATATTCTATGATTTTTCAAAGGTTAGTAAAAACGCTCGAAATCGCTGGCAAGGGCAGCTATAGACAATGGCCCGGATTCATAAAGGGATTTACGACCATATTTTGTACCTACCGGCATTTAGGACAAAGCCTACACCTGCAGTCGGATTCATAAAAGTTTTTTGTTCTGTGTTTTGTGCGTCAGGTGCGCACGTTCTCAGGTCAGCCCCGAGGCTGTCTTACCAGGGCTGAAATGTGCGTATGTCTTTAGAATGCTTTATTCTTCATGCCAAAATCAATTACAACAGTGGCAAACCTCAAATAAAATATATATGTGCCCAACATTTGTCAACACATAATATATATAAAATTAAAAATAAATGTCAAACGATGTATTGCTTGTAGCCTATGCATAATATAGACATGATGTAGATTCCACCGCTTTTTATTTATTTTCTAGGCTATGAGTCGCATTTAGAGCTGAATTATAGGTCCCTCAGTGTGTTTGCCAGCGGAACATCTCAGCCAAAGTGTCATGTAATAATGAAAATAGGTTATATGATGCCTAAATGAAACTGCGGAGGGACTGACTTGCATCAGTGTCCGTGCCGCGGTATTAATTTGTAAAGCCTACTGTAGGCTACTGTATATTGATCACATGAACGCCACACACAACAGCCTAATAAATATTACCATCTGATGTAACTAATTTAATCAATAAGCTCAGGTCCATAATCGGATAGAAGCGTTTGTATGCCCTGGATTTATTTTCAACATCATCTTTGTACCTCGGTAAAGGTGCGCTACGTTCATTAGAAAAGGCTCGCTTATATAATATCCTTTCCACGTTTTATTAGCATTTTATTTGGTAATGGGGTTAAACCTTGTAAACTTATTTATTCTCATTACACATGAAAGCATTTATTACGTGATCCGCTTCCAGACAGAACAGTACGTTGTCAAAGCGATGCGTCACCGCATCTGTTATCTTTGGACGAGGCGGAGTTGAACTTCAAACTTTCATCAGCGTTGCCAGATGTTGTGAGAGAAATAAGCAACCAGGTCTAGGAAAACAAGCCCAAAAGAAGCAACTGGCACTTAGGCCATTATAAGCACTGTAATTAAACCGTTGTGAGCTTGTAGATCTGCTATTTAAAAATAAAATGTGGAAGATTTGGAAGATTTCTTAAACATTCTAACAACACAAATCTGCCTCCAGCTGGCACAAAACATGTTCAGATGGGGCTTATAGGGATAAATTAGCGTACATATTAACTTGGGGGTCCATGACATAAAAATATTTGAGAACCACCGGTTAAAACAATTGAACAATTGTGAAGCAAGCCCAAATAACCAACTACACTTTAGAAACAAGCCCAAAAAAACGCACCCCACAGCTACCAATATTTACAAGCAACTTTACAGAAAGTTAAGCCCAAATTCGCTTATAATAGGCGGACATGGCAACGCTGTTTAGCACGGTTTGGCACGCTGACGTTTAAGTTGGATGCTGTTGGATGAAGCCTTCCAGAGTAATCATCACACCTGGTCATACGCACTGGTAGTACGCACATCTCGGGGATATAGGAACCCCTTTGGGAATTGCACGTCCGTTTGTGACTACCAAAATACGACCAGCCTTTACGAACTTTATTTACACCATATTTACGACCCTTATTATGAATCGGGGCCAATGTTCCAACTTTGGCAGTTAAAGAGTTAATGAATGATCAATGCTTATTATCAAGCGCTATCAAGTCACTTAACAAGCACAATTGAATCCCCATGCAGAGATTCAGGTGTCACAGCAGCAACAGCAGCCAGTAAGAATGAAACACAGGACAGGAGTTTAGGCTATACTGCTAAGAGCAAGTGTCAGAGCCATTCATCATTAATTTGAATCAGCTGTGCGTAGGGAGGTGTTGTAGGGCAAGTAGACAGACTAATACGACCCTTTATGATTTCTGTCAGTTTGTGTCCCCATATTATTATTGACTGACAGGGATCACAGTGAATCTAATGACTGACGACAGGAAGTGATGCCCATAATTCCCACAGGGCCTCATGGGACACTGGAAACTTATCTCAACAACAACTTTTAAACCACTTGAACCTTATTATACTTGGTTGAGCGTACTCCCCCGGAGCTCACTGCTGTTTTGCATCTGCATTAAATATTTTTTCGCTGAATGTTCACCCAAGAATAATAAGGACGCCAGGATTCGTGTGGTTTTAAGCAGCATTTGCATGTTGGAAACAGACCAGGCGGAGCACATCCATCCACTGATCTAAAGGTCGTTCCCTCTGTGTGGTGCCTCATACATTACAGCCCCTTAGGGAGCTCTATCGTGTCATGATATTTAGGGACATTAACAGTTGCCACTGTGAATATTTTTAAAAAAAATACCTCGCACATTTGACCTATCACGGCATCCTTGCATATAATTTATGCCCCATCACATGCTACAGACTTGGGAGTCAAAACCAATACTATTTCATTGCTGTTGGGTAAACCTTGTATGTCCAAAACCGTTCCTTTTTTTAAATTATTTTAAAAACAATTTAAAATAGTTAACATAGCTGATCTACAAGCTCACACTACTTTTTGCAAATACTTTTGAGCTTTTGTTTAGAATCAGACTGCAATGCCATATGGGGTGAGTGATTGCCAGTGCTGGTCAATAAAGAAAGTGTCAGAAAGTGTCCTCTGTCACAGGCAAGTATTTCAAATGACCCTGGTTTCACAATTATATAGGGTCCATACATCTACAATATACTTCACTAACAACTATGCTAGTGTTCTGAAGCTTACACAAAAACATTATTTCACCCACTTCTTTACATCTGTAAACCTGTGATGTGACAATAACGATGATTCTGATTGTGATTCTTGCACTATATCAAGAATCAAGAAGGGTTTTGTCGAAATGTTGTTGGGACCTGCTCCGCAAAACTGTGCTAACATAACGATGCAATACAACAACAACAACAACAACAACAACAACAACAACAACAACAACAACAACGCAATAGTAATAAGAAATAAGAATAACAAACTAAATAAATAAATAAAAATGCTGAATGTCAAGGGTCTTGTCTTACAGACAGGCACACTGTCTAATACCTTGTGGCAGCAGTGTCAAGAATAATGCTTAAGCAGAGGCATAAAATATCCTTTATCTTTCTATCTTTAGCAGCAGTGTCAAATGTGCAAGAAGCAGAAGGCACACATGATATACATCTGAAAGAAGAGTCAGGTCTTTCTGATGTCTGCTTCATTCCCTTATTTTTTGTTCTTATGTTTTAGTTTTTCTTTACCATGTCCTCATTTACGGCTCTGACAGCTGCAGGGGAAAAAAAACACTCTTTCTCACACCAAGGCTTACAGAGATCCCAGTCAGAGCTTTATTGATTAACGTTTCGACTAAAACGTCTTCTTCGGAATGACGCATAGGACAACACAACATGCGTCATTCTGAAGAAGACTTTCTTTTGGTCGAAACGTTAATCAATAAAGCTTTGACTGGGGAGCTCTGTAAGCCTTGCGTGTCTGCGGACTTACGATTTATTTTTTATTTGCCTGTGATTTTTGTTTGGTCCTGCACCAAGCCTCCGGTGCGATGTGCCAGTTCTATTTTATTTTATAAAAAAGTATTTCTAGGCCTTGGGCCCTGGCGCTGTGAGGCATTGCTTCCCACTTCGCATCATCATAAACAGTCCGTTGCCAGGATGATGTTTGTCCTTCATGTAGAGATGTACCGATACCATTTTTTCCTTCCCGATACCGACTCCGATACCCATAACTTGAGAGATATGTGTGTAATTAAAACAAATCTAGGACAGTGGTTCTCAAGGTGGGGTCCAGGGACTCTCAGGGTTCCTTGAGGGGGTTCCAAATGGACCCTTACAGGTATGTAACTCTGAGAGTGTACAAATGTACCCTCTCAGAGTTATGGTTAGTAAGGGTCCTTGAAATTAAAAAAAGTTTAAGAAGTGCAACATCAACTGAAGCATTCAAAATACAAAACAATTGATTACTGTAAATGATATTTCATCATGTGATACATTATGTGGTATCGTAATGGCACAGACTGGCATACTCGCCGATACCGATACCAGTATTTTAGGCAGTATCGGCAGCTTTTCCCGATACTGGTATCTGTACCGGAACAACGCTACCTTCGTGGTCTTTATGCCTTACTCAAGCACCTGCTCTCGTACAAGTCCTGCAGAGATGGGAGAGAGCTCCCTGTGGTGCGTTCAGCCGACCTCACCACCTTCTGCAGCAGTCCTAGGTCCATGTCTATCTATCTCACCACCTTCTGCAGCAGTCCTAGGTCCATGTCTATCTATCCGACCTCTCCACCTTCTGCAGCAGTCCTAGGTCCATGTTTATCTATCTCACCACCTTCTTCAGCAGTCCTAGGTCCATGTCTATCTATCCGACCTCTCCACCTTCTGCAGCAGTCCTAGGTCCATGTCTATCCATCTCACCACCTTCTGCAGCAGTCCTAGGTCCATGTCTATCTATCTATTGTCCACTATGTGCACATCTCTTTAGAAAAAAGAGATTTAGGTTCTCAGCATCACTTCCTGGTTGAATAATGAATGAAGGTCACCCTGTCTGTTCCATGCATACAATAAATGTCAAATGTCAAATAGTAGACTTAATACTGATGACACTGCAAATAGTAGCCTTTTTACCGTTTGATCTGAGCACTGATGACACTGCAAAATTCTGAGCGTTCGTTCAGTTGAATGCCTGACTGCCGGATATCCTTTAATGCACATTCAGACGGAAAAGAGGCGAGATACTGTGAGATAATGTACTATATGGCAGGAAAGGTGAGATAGAGAGATATGAGAAAGAGACGTACAAACAGATGGTATGAGGAAGTGACTGTGTGCACAATGTGCGTACTGTGTGTGCGTGTGTGTGTGCGTACGTGTGTGTGTGTGTGTGCACGTGGCTGAGTGTACTTGTGTCTGTGTGTGAGAGAGTGAGAGAGTGCATGTCAGAGACACTAAATGAATGAGAAGGAAGTAGTTCTACTGAAACACAGGATCATGAACTGGAAACAAGAGAGTGTGCCTCGGTACTTTAACCACTTAAACCCCAGCATATCCGTATTCTGGGAAAACTTTCGCAGAAAAGAGCAGAACTACTCAGAGCTTGTAGATTTCAGGCTATTTTCAGCGAATACATTATATAATGCAGAGCGAAAACATGAAAGTCGCTAGTATAGAGCCCTATACTGTATATACTAGAGCCCTGAGGGACTTCGGTCAACCAACCATAGGGTTTAAGTGGTTCAGTCCATTTTCTGTCTCTTCCTGACACATCAAAGGGAGATGGAGGAACATTTTGTACATTCTGTGAGTTAACACCCATTAAAACTTGGAAAGCATCTGTGTCATTTTTGATTTTAGCTATATATATAGCAACATGTTTTTCAGAAAACTTAGTATTGTTGTACATATATATGTTTAACTTGTATCTTATTTCTTGTAAGTCTTGCAAGACTTTTGTCCTTTGTGTTTTCATTTGGGGGGAAAAAACAAACTAATAAGACTATGTAACTCTTTCTTCATTGTGCTGTACATGGGGCAATGCAATGATATATATTTTTGATATGTATGCTAGAAATGCTTCTGTCAAAAACCAATAAACAAATGTAAAAAAAAAAAAAGAACAGTGGTTCTCAAAAATAGCAGATGTACTATTGTACATCAGCACGTCACGTCACGTGCTGTGTATATGTACACAGCACGTCACGTCACTGCCGTGCTGCAAGCTTGTACATCTGCTATTTTTAACACAAATCTTCTCTTCTGGGGGTTGCTGCCACAAAACATTTTCAGATGGACGGGTCCAGGGCCAAATACATATCATTTTGGGGGTACCTACTTGGCACGAAAAACTGCTGATTTACTACTGATTTAGAAGGCATTTGTAGAATCGGCCTCAGGTCTTACTGGGTTAAATGAAAACTTAGGATTTTACTGTGCATTTCTGTCTGGCAGAACTGTTCCTCTCTACTGGACAGTGCTGTAAAGTAGCTAAGATGCACTAAGATGTATGTACTTAAGTACAATTTTTAGATACTGTCTCTTTAACTCATTGAGTGCCAATGACGTCTTTTGACGGCCGTTTTCAGTGTGCCATTAGTGCCAATGAGCAATGACGTCTTTTGACGTCACCTAATTATTTTTATTTTTTTCCAAAATAACATTTTTATTATTATTTTTTGTTTTTTGGTTATATATATATTTATCTCAAAGGAACTAGGAGAAAACGATTTTCGAAAAGTTAATGCTCCATCCACTTCAATGTTAAAAAATAAACAGAGAAAAAAAAAAAAAAATTCCTACCATTGTAGCCTGTGGCACAGGGATCAACAAGTTTGAAATAAGCCTGGCAGTATTGAACTTTGCACTCCACAACAATTATTGAACAGCTTTAGTTTCTCGTTAATTTGCAGATTTTGATTGTTATTACAAACTATGCATGAACCAAATTGACAGCGTGGCAACATTTTGTTGATTACTTTTGTGGTGGTACTTTAAGTATATTTTGATGCCAGTACTTTTACTCAAGTAAATCTTGGAGTACAGGACTACACCACAGCAACTGGACTAACATTAGCCATCTTCATTAGCTGACATAAACAGCTTGCTCATTAGACGGTTTTTAGCAGTAATAACTGGGACATGTCACTTCTGTTATGACTGGACGCTTCTGAGCCACGACGGTTGGCCCAAACGTTAAACTACGGCCAATTCTTTTTTTTTCTCTCCTGGCTGACAAACCGGTCGCCGCTGCCAAAAACAGCTTAGTTGTCGTGGTTGCTTAGCTCATGGAAAATTAATGAGTTTCCGGAAACTACGAGGCTAGTTACAGTATACTGGTTCTGTGGAGGCTCAAACTTACAGAGACAAGCACAGAGACAGAGGGGGGGGGGAGACAGACGCCATAATTCAGGGGCAGTGGTGGAAAGTAACTAAGTACATTTACTAAGTACTGTAAGAGTACAATTCTGAGGCACTTTTACTTTACTTGAGTATGTCCATTTATTACTTTATACTTGTATTATTACATCCCAGAGAGAGACAAATATTGTACTTTTTACTCCGCAACAATTTGAAAACTTTACTTACTAGTTACTTTGTAGTTTTCGATTATTATTACAAAACATACGGTACATTAAAGCGGCACTACTGTATGTAACTTCTTTTTAATTAATAAAGTGTAATTTTGTCCAATCTGTATGGTAGAGTTAGCCTGACACTCAGCCTGAATTTTCATTTCGTTTCACTCCATTATTCAGTCTGAAAGCCCTCTCAGTGCAGCCGTTTTCTGAGATGGGGGCGTGGCCAAAGTGGCACTCTTTGGCGATTGGTTCATACTGGATTATCCCGATCCCGATTGGGTCGTTTAGATTTGCAAACGAGAAAACCCCGCCTTCTACACCGTCACCAGACCCTGAATGCGAGGCTAGCGATTTCAGGGCCTGGAGCCAGGCTATGCTAGAGTATGTTATACAATATAACTTATACAATTGGGGTGGTTGTATTTTGTCTCCGAACGGACGGCTCTATTAGCTCAATGGTTAAACTGTCAGCACTTGCGCAGGAAAGCAGGTTAAAATCCGGGGTAGAATAGGAAAGTTACACAGTGCAGCTTCAAGTAAAAGTACTTCTTCCACCACCGCTCATGAGAGTTGGAGAGATAATTATAGACACATTGATCATGTACAGTACTTAGGAACAGATCTTGTAGAACGGTCTCGCTTAAAGGGATAGTTCACCCCAAAAATTCTATCGATTTAACCAGCAGCGGTTCCTTATAGAGACACAAAGGACTCTTTGTGTCTCCATACGGAACCGCTGCCGGGCATCAAATTATTGGCTTAGGAATTGGACGAAAACAAAAAAAAATCCATGAATTCAAGTCTCCATGGGTTGAGTAATTGATAGAAAAAAAGCATTTTTTTTTGGGTGAACCATTCCTTTGGTTAACCCATTAAGACCTGAGGCCAATTCTACAATTGTCTTCTAAATCCTAAAAGTTTTCAGTATATCTGCTAGTTTTCGATAGCCAAAGTATAAAATAACGTTCCCGGTTTTAATGGGTTAATGTCTTTTTGAAGCATCCCTGAAGCCAACTCCCCTCTTCAGACTCTACTGTACCCCCCTCCCCCCCACTAGCACTCATTCCTTGTAATCCCTTCTTGTTGCCTGTTCCTGATAGATGCTAGTTACACTAAAATACACATACAGTATGCTTGTATGATATTTAGATTGAGATACTGTGTACTGTTTTATCCACCACAAAAGGTAAGTATGCTATTTAGATGGCATGTTGTTTAGACATGCTAGGATTGACGTTTATGTGTGTTTATCCTAGTTATCGTGACGCAATTAATAGTTTTCTTTACACTCTATTCTACTAGGGTCTACTAGGGTTACTCTGATCTTGCACTTTGCAAAGACGTTCTTCATAAGAGCGTCTGATAAATGCCTACATTGTAAATTGTAAGTGTATCATTTGAGAGCCAAGACAAACACCTAGTATGTAAAAGAAAAAAGAAAAAAAAGAAGAAGCTGTGTTTCAAAATGTATACTCGGATGATTTGAGTCCTACATCAATGGTAATCATTCCCTCTACGTTTTATGGCGTGGCCAGAAGCCAAGCTGTCTACTCTACGACAAGGGTTTCTATATGTACGTACAGTATGTATGTGTGTCAGTTTGATTTACATTTATATAGTGCCAAATCCCAACTAGTTGTCTCACGACACTTCACATAATCAGAGATAGAGCAGGTCAAGACCATACTTTTTTTTACAGAGACCCAACTATCCCCCCATGAGCAAGAGCTTGGTGACAGCAGAAAGGAAAAACTCCCCTTTTATACGGGAAGAAACCTCAAGCGGAACCTGGCTCTATGTGAGCAGCCATCTGCCTAGACCGGACCAATCACAGCTCACGCTGCTACTTGTATGACATCATGAAAAAGACGTAATGTAAATAATTGTAGTATGGTCTTGACCTGCTCTATACTGTATGTAACATGTCATAACCTTTGTAGTGATTTGGCAGCGTTGGCGTTACAGTATATATACTGTATATAAATAGAACTGACTTGTCTATCCCGCGTGGGAGGATCTTGTTGCTATCGGGGCAGAAACCTCTTATCTCCACATTCAAACCTTTTCTGTTTTTTCGTAAATTAACGGCCTACTTGATCATAGTACAGCGTCACACAAAAGTATCAAAAGTAGGAGATCTACAAGCTCGAAACGCGTCGCAGATCTGCTACTTTTGATACTTTTAAATTTGAATCCTGAAAAGTAAGTTTTGGACATATGAGGTTTCCATTCCACCCGACAGAGACGATATGCTCTACTGGCCAGTGTCTTCCCAGTGGTGTACTTACTAGACTCAAAAGCTCAAACTGCTCAAACTGCTAATATATTCGGCAAATACATTTGGTGTAGAGGAGGGTAAAAAAAGGAAGCGACCATGTATAGATCCCTGGGGGACCCCGGTCAACAAAGTATTTAAGTATTTAAAGGTTTAATGGTGGTTAATATATTGGATCCCAACTTCAATGTCAAAGGGGAAAGAAATTCCATGACCCTGTCACGACATCTCTTGGGTCGCGACCCACTGCTTGAGAAACGGAGGATGACGTAGGACATTGGTTCTCAAAGTGGGGTTCAAGGTCCCTCAGGGTTCCTTGAGGGGGTTCCAATTGGACCCTTTACAGGTCTGTAACTCTGAGAGTGTACATGGGACCCAATGGGCCTTTGCATCATGTCTGTAACTCTGACTAGTGTACAAATGGAACCAAATGGACCCATATACGGGTCCCTTTGGTTCCATTTGTATACACTCCCGGAGTTATGGGGGTCCTTGAAATTAAAAAAAGTTTGAGAGCCACTGAAACAGGAGATTCATACAGACCTTTGTTGTCAGCTGCAGCCGTCTGACTGCTCTGGTTGGTGGAGCCTGTAGATGTAACCTGGAACAAAGTCAAGACAAATACTCTGTTAGCACCACATACTACACATATACTGTATGTTCTATTCTACAGTTCATACTGTATACATGCTGTATGTACTGTATATACTCCGCTGAAGCTCTTCTCTGAGGCTACTTACAACAAGTGCAACGGTAAGGTCATTAGTCATTATTTCCACTTAACCACCTTGTGTCCCTATTTTTGTTATTATAGCGAAAATTTGCCAATCTACAAGCTGGCAACCTTTTTGTGATGTGTTGTGAGCTTGTGTTGTGAGCTTGTATAAGGTCTGCTATTTTATTTTTGTCAAATGTTGGCCCCAGAACAGGGATGCTCGGGTTCATGTTATGTAGGTGGTTATAAGCACTGGGCTCCTCAGAGGGAAGAAGGAGAGTGGGCAGTCTGTTCTCCTTGGTACGCATCAGCGTTGCCACGTCTGCTTATTATAAGCGACTTCAGGCTTGTTTTGCTGTAAAGTCGCTTATATTGTGTTGCGTTTTTTTTTTTGGGGGGGGGGGGCTTGTTTCTAGAGTGTGGTTGATTATTTGGGATTGCTGTCTGATGTTGTTTAACAGTGGTTCTCAAACATTTTCATGTCAAGGACCACATGTATTTGAATGTCCGCGGACCCCCCATCTGAAAATATTTTGTGCCAAGGACAAGACAAATACTCTGTTAGCATCACGTACTACACATATACTGTATGTTCAATTCTACAGTTTATACTGTATACACGCTGTATAT
>NC_137620.1:18168303-18180803 GCF_963280865.1 Gymnoscopelus braueri
CACGTCCGCGTCGGGGCTTCTACAGCATGAAACATATCAGCGTAAGTGGATGGAAGACATGCTGGCACTGGATGTACCCTATTTTAATAAACCTCTGGCACACAATGTGTTAACTGAGGATTTTACAGAGTAGATCGGGGTCCCGGAAATGGCGGTCTATGGCCAAATGTAACTGGAGGTCCTTGACATTACAAAGGTTGAGAATGTTTGTTTGTGCTGAAGGGAGATCACTTGAGTGGACCTCAGCCAAAATACTGCACTGGGTATACAGTAGTACTAGTCATCCGCACAGTGTGGCAGTTTACCCCCCTCAAACTACAGGCTGTCATAAATAGACCTTTGCAGGTCAATTTCTACACTAAACTGCCGTCCATAAACAAGCCATGTGTGCTGAACTCCTGCCAACTCTATCGGTGCAAATCACCGCGAACAGCACGCGTCAGCAAAATCCCCACGATTGGATTTTGTGGTTGGAAAATGTAGAATCTATAATGTGCTCCCGGTCCCTTTCCTCTTCAACAAGCTTATTTTTCTCCACTCTGATTTCTCTCTCTCTCCCACCTGACGCATTACTGTACTGAGAGATCACATTGCTGTAATCCATTCTGTACACATACGCTTGTTTTTGGGAGGTGGCCGGAAGCTCATAACCATCTGAGCAGCCTTCAGCATGGGTGAAGGTGAAACAGAATGTCCTCTGTGGGACTAGTCAGGTCTACAAATATACTGAGTGAGTGTTAGTCCTCTAGGTCTGGCTTCCTCCGTCCCATACACCAGTGCTTGTACAAATACTGTACAAATACAGCACGCACACAAATTTGCCAGCATGCCCCACGCTTATGCACTTCACACACACACACACACACACACACACACACACACACACACACACACACACACACACACACACACCCATGCAGTTACTGTATCTGCAAGTACACTCACAGGCGCACACACACACGCACGCGTGCACACACAGAGTATGCTCTTTCACACACACAGTATCTGCCTTGGCACAGACATGCACGCATTGCACACGCACACAAATGGTTGTCAGCACACACACACACACAGTCCCGCACACACACACACACACACGCGCGCGCGCGTGCACGCACGTGCCCCCAGTGCTGACTGTGCATGTTTCTAAACCAATGGCAGGCCTGGAGTGGCAGACCTCTCTCTGTGCTCTGAGTCACTCACTCATGCTCGGCTGGAGATTGCTTTATGCATGGGCCATTTGCAACGTGCATCATAAAGTCCAATGAGGACACAGTTAAGCGGGGATTGATGGGCGCGCACACACACACACACACACAAACACACACGCACGCGCACACGCACACGCACACGCACACGCACACGCACACGCACACGCACACGCACACGCACACCCACACCCACACCCACACAAGCTCAAACTATGACCTAAAGCCCTATGCACTAGAGCACTATACAGATGTATTGGCCCTTATTTGACGTTATTGGCGACATCGGCATCAGCTTTTATACAGCTGATATGTAAAGACGAATTGCAAAACTAGCCAATCTACAAGCGCACAAGGCGTCGCAATTGCGACGCCTTGTGTGCTTGTAGATTGGCTATTTCCACTATTCGTCGTACGGTGAAGTATATACAGTAGGGCTTAATTAAGGATGCTGTTCGACAGCTGGCAAACCATTTCACTATATCGCTTGAACGCATCAGTCTAACACACATTAACAAATTAATTAACGCATTAACATTACATCTGACTAAAAGAAAATCTGTAATGTGATGTAATCTCTCAGGACATCAGCACCGATGCCTTAAACATGTAGTGTTGTTGTTAGTAGAAGATGGGTGGGGGGGTTAAAGAGAGAAAGAGAGAGGGAGAGAGAGAAAGAGAGGTAGTTGACACCCTTGCTTAAAGGCTATGCAGTAAATATTTGGGCTGTATTAGTAAAGAAGTAGAAGTAGTACAGTAAACTAGATTAAACACTTAAGCCCCTACACTTCATCATATACAAATAGTGAAATAAGTGGTCTACATGTTTGTTCAGACAGAGACGTATGTTGTATGCTCAAGCTAATATGCTGGTAAGAAAATTTCACTACTGCTCTGATGAGGTTAAAATTAATTTGTTTAGAGCATACTGCACTCCTTTGTATACTGCCCCTTTATGGGTGAAATATAAAAAGGAGAGCTTACGCAAACTTAAGGTGGCTTACAATGACGCTCTCAGGATTCTCCTGAGGAAGCCTAGGGGTGGCAGTGCTAGTCAGCTTTTTTGTGACTCGGGTCTAACCACCTTTCAAGCTCTCCTGAGAAACCTTATTTATAGTTTTAAGTGTAGACTTGATGGGTCTCTTAATGAGGTGATTATCAATATGATAAATCCAAGGCATAGCTCAGTAAGATACCGCTCCCAAATGTGGAAGCATTGGTACAAGTGCATTTTATAATGTTGTGTTTTACTGTGCTTTTTAGTTGTTTTATATATTAACTTTTAATGTTTTGTATGTCCCTTATTGGCTTCGGCTGTAATAAAGATTGATTGATTGTACAGTTACATTTCCACAGTTTGAAAAAGTCTTTATTTTTCTAATTATCTTTTTTTTGGGTGACAATTTTTGAAGGTTTTCGCTTATATGATGACATGCCCCGAAATAGGAATGCCATGTTGAAAGTGGATAACAGTCTGATGAGTCCTGCTTAACAGTGTTGCTCATTACACCCAAACAGCCTAAAGGGGGTTTTAAACTTTGAACTGACTGACATTTCCATTCCAGATCCCTTCACTCTCACTCGTGGGGCAGGAAAATTACAAAATTAACATACAATTATTATTCGCAGTGGCAGTTCTGTGTGTGTGTGTGTGTGTGTGTGTGTGTGTGTGTGTGTGTGTGTGTGTGTGTGTGTGTGTGTGTGTGTGTGTGTGTGTGTGTGTGTCAGGGTGTTGGCATACTGTTTATTCACTGAAGCAGGCGCTGGAAGAAAGGCCATGGGGTCAACTAAATCAATAGGGTTCATGTTGCAATGTGAGATTATGTTGTGTGCGACATCTTTGCCCGAGGGTGTCACTCAAATATTAATTCTGCACTCACAGCACGTTTCATGGCAATGCACCCCTTGTGGACAACTGGACATTTTGGCCTAAGGGAGAAAAGACCTAAATCACCTAAATCGATGAGGGTTCATCTTCTGGGATGCATGAAGGTGCACAGCAAATTCCATGGCAAGCCAGGCAGAATATTTCAAATATATATATATTTTTAACCGACCTCGCTAAGCCTATAGTGTCGGTCTCGTGCCCTGAGAATAGCCGATCTACCAGCTTAGATTTGTGACGCGATAAACAGCAAACATCAGGCATTAGAGCCCCCTGCTAGTGGAAGTAAAAGCAATACCCCAGATATAACATCAAAAGGAAATTACATGGAAAAGGGTTGTGCATTGAGTTAATGCGTAGGTTTATCTAGTGAAATGTACATCATTATTTTGTGACATACATAGTACATGATCAAATATCCATTAGTATGGCGTATGTTGGAAAAACATTAGAACTGTAAAACAAAGAATAGGTGAACACAAAAGTTATATTAGGAACCTTATTTATTTGTAAATATTAAATGTATATTTGTTTCGAATGTGTTCGTCCTCGGTTACATTTTTTTGTATTATTATTGACTTAATAACCCCCAAAAGTTCTCAAATTATTGTGAAAGAGAAGTGTACAAATAATTAAGTGTAACTGAACATGACTTCCTGTCCTTTTGATGTATTATCTCACAGCCACACCCTACTTGGAGATGTAAGGAAACCAAATATGAGTGGTCAGCTTTCATCTTGAGTGGTCAGCACTTTTTCTTTATACTTTCTTGCCATTTGAGGTTTCATTGTGCGATGATCTTGTCTCAGAATGTACGCGTTCAAGTATATTGCATCCGTTGCATTTTATAATTTTGTCATGCTCAGTTTTTCTGGTGAAGCCTAATTTATACTCGGTTTGCGTGTTGGGCACCGGAAAGATCAGATCTACAAGCATGACACCAGCGAGAAACCTACGAAGCAGGCAAAGTCTATGTGCGTATTCTCATATTTTGAGTATGGGGACCGGACCCCACTTTGAGAACCAGTGGTATAGACCCTCACTGTCAACGTCCACACAAGCAGCCATCCTGTGTAAACGTAGCGCAGTGCAGAGGGTTCATATAGTGTGAGCATAAAACCATGAAGAGTGACATTGGAGATATGCGGCTTTGGGAAGGCTATAAAATGATAGCGACCATGAAGTAACCGTACTCCTCCGGCGTGGATAGAATATCCTTATTGTGATTTAATGATCCGTTGTCATTGTAAAGCCTGGCAAATAATTCATGCGCCCAATAACCATAGCTGTGGTTCTCTATAAGAAAAGGACACGCTATGGTCGGATCAAACTTCACAGGATTGCGTGCAGTAGATGCCTCCTTAAAGGGATAGTGTACCCAAAAAATTACTTATTTTCAATCGATCACACACCCCATGAAGCATCTTTTTGTTTTTGTCGCATTCCTGAGACAATAATTTGATGACCGGCGGACTCTCCGGTATGAGACTCAATGGAGACTCCGCCGGTCATCAAAGTATTGGCTTAGGAATGCGACAAAAAACTAAAAAAATCTCTATGAATTCAAGGCTCCATGGGGTGAGTAATCGATGGGAAAAAAAGACATTTTGGGGGTGAACTATCCCTTTAATACTATACGTGCCAATCTTGCTTTCTGGAACACGCTCTTGGAATGTTAGCTACAGAAACTCAAAATGAATAGTTCTCAGAGCTAGTGAGCAGGGCTGTGTGCCCAGATCTTTTTGGAGGACAGGTGCCAGACACACAAAAACATTAAAGACATTGAACTGACAAAGAAAATTGCTTATTCATTGCCGGAGGACAGTACAGCAAATTTAGACGCCAGAGAAGCTGAACAATCTATAGACTCGTCACGCCGAACAAAATTAAGGAATTTCGAACATTTAAAGGAGTAGTTCACCCACAAAATGACTTATTGTCTATCAATTACACACCCCATGAAGCCTTGAATTCATGGATATTCTTTTGTTTCTGTCGCATTCCTAAGCCAATAATTTGATGACCGGCTGAGACTCAAAGGGTCTCCATTGAGTCTCCTACCGGACACTCAGACGGTCATCAAATTATTGGCTTAGGAATGCGACAAAAACTAAAGAATCTCCATGAATTCAAGGCTTCATGGGGTGTGTAATTGATAGAAAATAAGTCAGTTAAAAAGCCTGTCAATGGAACCTAGAATGTGCACACATTTGAGCATGACGTGCATAATGTCCTAAATTCAGGCTTTCACACCCACATTATGTCTCAGAAACGCATTCCAGTTGCTTCTGCTGTTGGGTGTTATTATTGTGCTTATGAGTGTTACATACACACACTATTTACGAGTGCTCATGACGTTCATTTTCTATTTTTGTGCCTTTTGGGTTGGCAGCCATCATACTAATCAGGAGTGGATCGGAAAACTTGTTTATTGAATGAGAGCAGGGTGGAGAGCAACTATCATTCACTGAGAGAGAGATGTTTCACCCATTCATTCCGGGAACGCATCTGTGTCATCTTACATTTTAGCTAAAACCATTATTATTGTTGGCTATTCAAAAATAGCAGATGTACAAGCTCTATGAGCTTGTAGATATGCAAAAAATATATACAGTTTTTAAAGCGAACATTTGTGACTCAAATCTTTGCTTCTGGGGGTCCGTGGAACTAAATATTTTTGAGCTGGGGGTCCGCGGCCAAATACATATAATTTTGGGGGTCCTTGATATGGAAAAAGTTTGAGCACCACAGATATTATAGCAACATAGGATTCTCAGAAACCTAGGACAGGATTTAGAAGACATTTGTAGATGATTGAATGGGTTAAATTCGAAAAATTATGTAGCCGAAAAAGCGCACTTTTCTCCTATGAAGGCAATCGGTCAAGTGCTCGGGCAGTGGTTGGCTCCTATGTGAGTGTGCATGTGAGTGTGCATGTGAGTGTGTATGTGAGTGTCTGCTCGGAAGAGGAGGCAATATCACCACCTAATGCAAGGGTTCGCAAACTTGGCCACATCCCCCCAAAATAATCACATTTGAACTTGGGACCCCCCACCCTGACGAGCACTTGGAACTGTCGGAGTTGAGGCATTACATTTAGTTTTGACTCAGTTCCACAGACAAATATTGTGAAAAAGCAGATCTGCAAGCTCACAATGCCTCGCTTTATCACAGTATTTATCCATGAAACCCAGTGAAAACGTAATGCCTCAACTCCAACAATTCATGGTGGGGGGTCCCCAGTTCAAATATGATTATCTTGGGGGGGTCGCGGCCTAGAAAGGTTGGGAAGCCTTGCTCTAGATTGTTGTACACAATTGCACATATAGCTGCTAAATGCTAATAGATATTACCAGGAATGTTATGTTTCAGCATCGTGATTTACATCAATTAACAACTAGAAAAGAAGTCATTTGGCGTGTCCCCCCCCCCCCCTTTAACCCATTCAAACCGGGAACGCATCTGTGTAACCACTTTAACCATTATTTTATACTTTGGCTATTCAAGAATAGCAGATCTACAAGCTCATAGCGCGGCACTCTGTGCTATTTGAAAAAATCAGGAAAAATCAGGAAAAATATGTGCGAATCTTTGAATATATATGTTACAGTATGATTGGAGAACCAGTACGATTGAAGAAAGCGCGCTCGTTTTTACCACCCACCCAGCAATTCTGTAGAAGCAACACTAGAGGGAGCCACAAGCCAGGCTTGTGCACAAACATATATGGCCACGACCACACACACACAGTCACACACACACACACACACACACACACACACACACACACACACACACACAAGCGCACACACACGTGCACGCGCTCATGCTTTTTTTGGTTTATTGAAAGCAGGACTGTTAAGATACTTTTTTTTTTTTTTCTTAAATTTTTTATCCCACGATTTTTGTAACCCATTTTTTTCACCCGGTGCCAATTTCCTAAGTGATCCTGGGCGTTACACCAGCCCTACACCAGCACTACACCAGTCCCCCACAGTAGGGAGGCCAGGGCCGAGCTCATGCTTCCTTCAGGCATGAGAGCCAACTGACCTTCTTGTCACCTGACAGGGGGGAGTTTCCCTGGTTGGACGTAGCGCGTGGAAGGAACACGTTATTCCAACCAGTTCCCTTCCCCTCCATCAGGCGCCCCGGCTGTCATGGGGGAGGCGGTATAGCGACCAGGATTACTACATGTTTTTGTGAGGGTATTAACTACCCTAGGAGACACGGGGAGAACATGCAAACTCCACACAGAGTAGGCCCTTTCGCCAACCCCACCTAGGGTATGGGCACTGATGACGCGGAGGAGAAGACACGCCCCCAGCGCCCACAGCGTCCCCGGCGGGAATCGAACCCAGGACCTTCTAGCTGTGAGGCGACAGCGCTACCGACTGCGCCACAGTGATCCATGAAAATAACTATTCTGTCCCTATCGGTTTACAACTCAAACGGCCAAATCGGCCAGTCAGCGCGGGCACTCGCGCCTGGAGGCGCGAGTGCTCGCGAGGAGGAGGAGGAACCTCCTCCTCGCGAGCCTCGCGTAATAAACCCCCGCCTCGCAGCGCCGCGTCCTCCTTCTCCTCCTCCTCCTCGCGAGCCTCGCTAATAAACCCTGTCTCGAAAAGCCCCGCCTCGCCCCGAAGCCCCGTGCCTAAAAGCGAGCACTCTGTCTTCAATCGTACTGGTTCTCCAATCGTACTGTGACATATATATTTTTTAAAGCAAACATTTTTTACTAACATTTTTGCTTCTGGGTATTCTTGTCTTCTAAATCCTAACAGTTTTTTTTTAAAGCGTATGTTGCTTTATGTATATCAGTCGTTCTCATTCTTTTTCACCCAAAATGATATGTATCCTATTTGGTCGCAGACCCCCCATCTCAAAATGTCTTGTTCCAGGGAGGAACCCCCTCCCCCCCCTACAAAGCAAAGATTTTAGTTAAAAGTGTATATATATATATAAGATTTGCACACATTTTCAATTGAGTTTTTTTCAAAAATAGCAGATCTCATATATCTGCTATTTTTGAATAGCCAAAGAAATCTTAAAATGACACAGATGCGTTCCTGGTCTTAATGGGCTAATGAGCAGCAGCTGTGTTCTTGTCCTCTTGAAAGCAGCACTTAGAACCTCAGGCTTAGAAGAAGACGGGGGTGAGAGTAATAAAGGCAGCCCAGATGTGAGAATAAGAGATCAAAACAGTGAGAAAGAACAAGAGGTCATCCTGCAGATCGAGACAGAGAAAGAAGAAGGGAAAAAAGGATTAGGGAACCAAAGTGAAATATAACAGAATGGTTATAAAATACAGACACAGAGCCACGCTGCGAGCTTGTATATCTGACATTTTTTAGTGCATTTTTACACAAATCTTCTCTTCTAGGGGTCCCTGGCACAAAACATTTTCAGTTGGGTTGTCCGTGGGTCAAATACATATCAATTTGGGGGTCCTTGACATGAAAAGGTTTGATAACCACTGGGTCTACACAGTAATAACCCAGATTGTTAATTTAACTCAGAAATCAATGAACTGTAAAATGGTTCATTTTTTACTCCACGAGTTAAATTAACACTCCAGACATTTGGGGGGGGGGGGGGGGTGTAAGGCATGATAAGGAAGACGGCACAGAGGAGGAGGAAGCGAGAGAGAGGGGGGGAGAAAAAAGAAGGAGAGAAAGAATGAAGGAGGCAGCGATTGAGAGAACCGCAGGAAACTGTAAAAATTAGGTCACTTGTCATACTGGGGGGAGGGGGGTATCTTTGTGGAGCGGGTAAATCATGGGGAAATACCTCGCGAATCTAGAGGGGTAGATCTGAATGTTACAGCTCTGGAAACGAGAACATATAAAATGATGATGATGATGGTGTGTGTGTGTGTGTGTGTGTGTGTGTGTGTGTGTGTGTGTGTGTGTGTGTGTGTGTGTGTGTGTGTGTGTGTGTGTGTGTGTTGTGTGTGTGTGTGTGTGTGTGTGTGTGTGTGTGTGTGTGTGTGTGTGTGTGTGTGTGTGTGTGTGTGTGTGTGTGAGTGTGACTGTGTGTGTGTGTGTGTGTGTGTGTGTGTGTGTGTGTGTGTGTGTGTGTGTGTGTGTGTGTGTGTGTGTGTGTGTGTGAGCGGAGACACACACACACAAACACACACACACACACACACATACACACACACACACACACACACACACACACACGCACACACACACCTCATGTGTTCATGTATTAAAGAGGTGAATTAATGCATGAAGTGCGTATTACTGTAAGCATGTGTGTGTGTGTGTGTGTGTGTGTGTGTGTGTGTGTGTGTGTGTGTGTGTGTGTGTGTGTGTGTGTGTGTGTGTGTGTGTGTGTGTGTGTGTGTGTGTGTGTGCTGCATGCATGCATGATGGATGCATTGAAGGGGGTCTGTGCATGCATGTGCACACAGATAAAAGGGAATACACAATAAGCTATGCAGATAATGCAGAGGGTGCTCGCTCGCCTGTCGTCCTATTAGATGTGTGATTGTGTTTGTGCATAGGAAAGAGAGAGAGAGAGAGAGAGAGCGGGAGAAGAGAGAGATAGAGAGAAAGAGAAGATGTGAGTTTGCAGTGAAATTGTTTGACTAAATAGGATCTGCAGCCCAGGGATATACACAGTACTGTATGACATCGTATATCTATGGGTTGCAGCTGTAAGAATAGCTCTTCATCAATATTTAAAGCAGCACTCTTCCTTCCCTCGAACACCCCCTCCACACTGCACTGTTTCCTTCTCCCTAACTCCCTATGACACACACACACACACGCCTGGAGGAGTCCTTTTTCTTTCATTTCATATACGGCACCATGTGTGTGTCCTGTGGATATGGGCATGCTGCCAGATACACTATCGTACATGTATGCCATGTCTTTTGTGTGTGTATACATTATGCCACTATGGTATGTGCACACTTTGAGTATACATGTGTATGGGTTTGTCTTATAGAGAGGCGAGAGAGAGATACTGTACATTTGGATCATTATGACAGTACAGTAAGATTTAAGTTCATGTTGTATGTGTATGTTTGATATTGCTTTCTGTTGTATTGTTTTTCTTTCTTCTCTTCATTACTGCTTTTGCAATATTGTAACTGTTACATTCTTGCCAATAAAGCTATTTGAATTGAAATTGAATTTAATTGAAAAAAACAGACAGAGAGAGACAAAGACAGAGAGACAGACAGAAAGGTGGAGAGTCAGGACACAAGTGTCTTTCCTCCAGGTAGGATTGACTAATTGAGTGTGTGTGTGTGCGTGTGCGTGTGCGTGTGCGTGTGTGTGTGTGTGTGTGTGTGTGTGTGTGTGTGTGTGTGTGTGTGTGTGTGTGTGTGTGACACACAGAGACACAGAGAAACAGTGTGAGAAATAAAGCAGGGACCTGGTCTTGCAGTGAAAGAGGGATTGAGTGGCAAACTGAATGAACAAGATGAACAGGAAGTACTAGAGAGAGAGAGAGAGAGAGAGAGAGAGAGAGAGAGAGAGAGAGAGAGAGAGAGAGAGAGAGAGAGAGAGAGAGAGAGAGAGAGAGAGAGAGGGGAGGGGTCATGTTGAGATCGGAATGGGGAGATAGAGACAGGAACAGTGAGTGAGTGAGTCCAGGTGTGTAGACAGTGAAAGAGACGGAGAGAGAGAGGTGGGCTGAAAGGGAAGAGAAGGAGTCACACAAACAGAGTGAGAAAGGGAGGGACAAAGACACAATACAGAGAGAGAGAGAGAGAGAGAGAGAGAGAGATGGATGGAGAGAACAAGGTCGTGAGGTATAAAAGGTTTTAGTACAGTACAGCCCACACTGGTAAACATGTCCCCACTGTGAACAGACCTTGACTTTACCTTCAATCTGTTCTCTCTCTCTCTCTCTCTCTCTCTCTCTCTCTCTCTCTCTCTCTCTCTCTCTCTGAAAACACAAGAGCTACACATCCAGGTGCTTGTGATTTATAGATTTATATACTTGTGTCTCTTTTACGCTCCCCCAGTGCATGTAAAGTGCCCTTTAAAAAGTTAGCGGTTCTTAACCACTTTCAAGCCAGCGTCCCTATTTTGGGCATGTCATTATAGGTGGAAAGTCTCGAAGAAAATTCCGGCATTCGGAAATGCGTGAGTGAGTGCTTGTAGATCGGCCACACTGCTGCGACACCGCTGTACAGCTAAGTATCAAACAGGACTTATGTGGTTAACATTTGATAGTGTGCTGACAGCAGAAACACACAGAACTAACAGTGTGTTTAGGTCTGACACGCCGACGAGGCTAAAAAGACGTCATTAGTTCTGTATCGTTTGTGAGTTGAAGCCCTAACGAGGGAATCGATGACCACTCTCTCAGCTTCCATTCCCACTGCCTTCATCCGTTCTCCCTCTTCTCTGTCCAGTGGTGTAAAGTAACTAAGTACATTTACTCAAGTACTGTACTTAAGTACAATTTTGAGGTACTTTTACTTTACTGGAGTATTTCCAATTGTCTATACTTTATAAATATTGTACTTTTACTCCACTGGAGTTATTTGAAAACTTTAGTAACCAGTTGCTTTGTAGATATAAATTATTACATTATAAAACATGCATTAACCACTTTAGCCTTATATTATACTTAGGCTATTTGAAAATAGCCGATCTACAAGCTCTGCGACGAGTTGTGAGCTTGTAGATCTGCTTTTTTCAAACATTTTGATACCAATACTTTTGCAGTTTTAGTCCATTTTATTTATTTTTTTTCCATTTTTAATTCCGTACTTTTACTTGTAACAGAGTACTTTTCACATTTCAGTTGATACATTTACTTAAGTAAAACATTTGAGTACTTTTTCCACCACTGTCTCTGTCCCTCTATTACCCCCTCCTTGTCTACCGGGTTTTTTTTCCGTGGGTTCGATGGGAGACCTGCAACCGTTTCTAGAAATGTTTGTCGCACAACGGACTGAACTGACCTTGAACTGACCCCCCCCACAATGAGACGGAAGGCCGTGCCTTCTTTCATATACTTTAGATGCTATTTGAATGTGCAAACGTTTTTGTTCTTTTCTCTCTAGAAAGGAGGGCTGTGAGGAACATCCTATACAAAAACCTGTGGATATGGATCTTGAAATCTAAATGGGAGTGGCTCCAATGTGCATGTCAGACTTCATGTGACCAGCCTGTCAGTCATCTATATCTATGAAGTATGACTACCAAAACAATTGTGTAGGTACTTAGTTGACCTGCTGACAGTGTGAACACCACAGTTGACAAACACAAACACACACACACACACACACACACACACACACACACACACACACACACACACACACACACACACACACACACACACACAGACCCTCTTTTCGATCCTCTGGACTCCTCCAGAATACGCGGCCTAAAAGCCAGACAGCTGCATGGGAGAGTGTGAAGTGAAGGCACAGACTG
>NC_137620.1:18183303-18193303 GCF_963280865.1 Gymnoscopelus braueri
TGCCAGTGGTTCTCAGAGTGGAGTCCGGGGACCCCCAGGGATCCTTGGGGGGGGGAGGATACCAGGGGGTCCCCAGCAAAAGCACTTAATACAGCATCACAATCATTTGAACCACTTTTTTTCCATTTATATGTTCGCTATTCAAAAATAGCAGATCTTCAAGCTTGTACATCTGCTATCTTTTTTTTTTTTTACCTTCTCTTCTGGGGGTCCCTGGCACAAAACCTTTTCAGATGGGGGTCCGTGGCCACCTTGGTAAGTTTGAGAACCACTAGCACTATGCAATTGCATTAGAGGTACAAAGAGCAGTTTGTGGCTGGGCAGTATGGGCTGTCTGTCATTGCAAGAATTGGTTGACAGGCAGCCAATAATTGACTTGTCTTGCGATGACAGCCCATACTTACTGCGCACTCAGAGAATGTACTCTAAAGAAGAAAAAAAACTGCGGACTGCGACATTACTCATCTCAGATGAGTCATCTGCACCGGGTGTGACTGAGTAAACAGTCAGAAACTTCCTGAAACGATTATTTTACAAAAGGTTGCAATCATTCCAAAAAATATGATTTATTCTTACACTTGTCCATCTGGCTCTCATTGACTTCAATGAGAGTCAATGGCTGCCTCCCAGGGCAGCGAGTCTGCCACCTGGAAGGAAGTGAGCAAACTGTTTCCTTCTTTCCTATCTATGGATCTGTGTCATTTTAAGATTTCTTTGGCTATTCAAAAATAGCAGATATACAAGCTCATAGCACGGCACTGAGTGCTATGAGCTTGTAGATCTGCTATTTTTGAAAAATATTGAAAATGTGTGCAAATCTTTGAATATATATTTTTAAAGCGAATAACTCAAATCTTTGCTTCTGGGGGGTCCCTGGAACCAGTGGCGTCAGTTCAGCAAAAGCTAAGGTATGGCAAGGTTAGGGTTGCCAACTCCCAGAGATTGAAATAAGCGACACCTATCCTGGGCGCGTGGCAAAGCCGCGCGACCAAAATTTTGTTGGGGGGTCAAACCCCCCAAAACCCCCGAAATGCATAGAAAACTATGCATTATACCTATAACACAATACAAACACAATGGTCTTACACCTGCATTAGGCTACTATTCATGATTTTTTCTTTTTTTTAACACTTTTTTTTTTGAGCCAAGGTATGGCACCTGCCCTACCTTGCCATACTCAATTGACGCCCCTGCCTGGAACAAAACATTTTGAGATGGGGGTCCGCGGGCAAATACATATCTAAAAACGTTGTCAGTATGCTGCTATATCAGTGGTGCTCGCTTTAAAACATATATATATATTATTCAAAGATTTGCACACATTTTACATGACTTTAAAAAACATTGCAGATCTACAAAGCTTGTATATACTGTAGACGCTATTTTTAAATAGCCAAATAAATCTTAAAATGACACAGATGCGTTCGCAGTCTTAATGGGTTATGGCATCATCGGCTACTGTTGTCACAACTCATTAATGAATTAATTATGATAAATAAATGTAATCGCATTAAGGGGGAAGTGAAAAACTGAACAAAACTAGCATGTACTGTACTACAGTACATGCGCGTTTGTCAGTTTCCTGCCTATGGTTTCTTTGTTCCACAATTCTCAATGACGTAAATTTGCTTTTATGTCTTGTTCCTGTCCTCACTTCTCTATCCCACCCCTCTGCCTCTCCTCCTCCTCCTCTTCTTCTCATCCATTCTTCACCTCACAATCATCCATTAACTCCTGTCTGATTTATACTTGGTTTGTACGACAGAGTATAAGTTAAGCATCACTTAATTTATTCTCAGGATGTTCTCATATGATCTCAAGCCAAAACTCACAACTCACACAAACTGAACTCGCATTACTCTTCCGCAGCTGTCCAATTCCTGTCCTGCTTCCATCCTCCTCTCCTCTCCTCTCCTCTCCTCTCCTCTCCTCTCCTCTCCTCTCCTCTCCTCTCCTCTCCTCTCCTCTCCCCTCCATCCTCTCCTTTCCTTTCAGGAGGACACTCCTGTCAGTGTTATGTGGACATGACAGGCCTCCAGATGTCCCTAAATGCAGTCTACTGTATGTACAGTGTGCAGAACAGATGTTCGCTGCTGCTTTCACTGTACAGTATTCAGACCAAGCTGCTCACCGCCACGCTCAGTGTTGGCAGCCGGAAATTTCCCTTCTTTTCCCTTCCTTCCTTCATTCATTCATCCATTCATGCACTCTTTCACACTGTCAGGGTTAAATTAAGGGTTCTACTGTGCTGTAATCTAAATGGTAAATGGTGCATGTATATAGCGCCCTTATCCAGGGCACTTTACAATGATTGCCATTACATCTATGGGAGCTGTCTTCTCAACAATTCAAAAAGGTTCTGAAATTGCTTCTCTTAACCACCAAGTACTTTCCATAATGGTCTGCCTAATATAATATAATATTTTCCTTATAATATTTTCCTTAGAGGTTAACTTTTTGTTCATTTTACTTTTATTGTTGCAATATATGTGTTTTGCTGTTTCTTTGTTATATTGTCCATATTGGTATTTTTGTTTTGTTTCTTCATCTGTATGACATGTCTATTAGTGTTTGATTTGTAATAGATGTGTATATTCCACATTGATGTAATTTTATCCCATGAATGTCCGAATTTTCCCAGAGAATGCCATTTCTCAAGCCCCTGGAGGGTTTTTAGGCATTCTTCGTCACATTTTTACTGAATCATTGTGTATAATTTTTTTAATTATCTTGTAAGTGAAAATAAACAAACCAAACCAATGATTGTGCATACATTCACACACACACACACACACACACACACACACACACACACACACACACACACACACACACACACACACACACACACACACACACACACACACACACACACACACACACACACACACACACACACACACACACACCGATGGTGGAGGAAACCATGCCAGGCACCAAGCTGCTCATCGGGAGCAATTAGGGGTTCAGCGTCTTGCTCAAGGACACTTCGACACTAACTCTGGGGGAGCCCGGAATCAAACTGGGAACCGTCCGGATCCCAACAAGCAGCCGCTCTACCTCCTGAGCCACTGCCGCCCCATCTACCTAAGAACAAAGCTATAGGACCTGTCTCTTTGTCTGTCTGTCTGTCTGTCTGTCTGTCTGTCTGTCTGTCTGTCACAGTCTGCATGTCTTTCATTTGCACCATTTTACATCCAGATGTGTAGGCTAAATGTCAACATGGGTAACATCAGGACAAGCTAGGACCAAAAACACTTTGCATCACCGCCAAGTATAATCATATGTATGCTTTAAAGAGGAATGTATAGTCTGCATGTAAAAGCCATAGCAACATAAAGGTTATATGCACAGAGACAGCTTCTGTTGATAGCAACACACTCTGACGTGATGTATTTTGTCATGAATAGTTAACCCATTCAATCCGGGAACGCATCTACAAATGTCTTCTAAATCTGCTATATCAGTGGTTCTCAAACTTTTTCATGTCAAGGACCCCCAAAATGATATGTATTTGGCCGCCGACCCCCATCTCAAAATATGTTGTTCCAGGAAGCCCCCAGAAGCAACGATTTGAGTCAAACATGTTCCCTTTAAAAATATATATATTCATAGACTTGAACAAAATGTTCAAGACAAAATGTTCATAGGGCGGCACTCGGTGCCACGCTATGACACGGATGCATTCCTGGACTGAATGGGTTTAAGTGTATGTTGAATGTACTGTGTTATCCTAAATCTTCTATATAAAGTTCAATTTGTCTGTCTGCCTGTGGCGTTGCTGGCCAACGGTTTCTGTTGTTTGTGACATCACACCAAAGAGAGAGAGAGAGAGAGAGAGAGAGAGAGAGAGAGAGAGAGAGAGAGAGAGAGAGAGAGAGAGAGAGAGAGAGAGAGAGGAGAGCCTATTTCACCCACACAATGCTGGATACTGAAACCCGAACACAGTGATCGACACGGAAGCTGATATATACGGTATATATATTGATCAGAGGTCACGCTAAGATTTTAAACTGCTCAATAATGTCCGGACACCTGATATTTAAAACGGCCATCCATTTTCAATGAATGAACGACAAGGCAGGTGCATAAATGGAGCCCATAACAACGGTTAAGAGCATTACATTTTTGGATTGGAAACTGCTTGAGCATAAATGAGTTACATAAAAAAATAATATAACCTAACAGCTTCGTCTAGCACAATTATTAAATTTCACCATCTGGTAAGTGCTCCGGGCACTTAAGGGCATTCTCTGACTATAACTCCAGCCTCCATCCCCGAACCAAAGATGATGTCTTTGTCTGGGAACACCACACACGACAGCACCTGCTCTCTAAAAATAACTACATGCCAGTTAATGGCTTTATGTAAGGAAGAATAGTGGGTGAAGACCTCTGCACGAACAATATGGTTGAAAAAACGGTAAGGGGGGAGGGCCAGGGGAGTTACACTAACTGAAGGTTATAGTCCTTGTATCTTGTAGTTGACTTTCAGTGAATGCGTGCATGAGTGAGCATGCGCGTGTTTCATGTGTAATGTTTTCTGGTGCCAACCTGTAGTGTTATACACTGATTCCAGTCACCATGAAACATTTTTGATAAATATACTGTAGGCCTAGATACATTTTGAGAGCAACATAAAAAAAAGTAAGTGGTTAATGTATAATAACAATCTGCATAATAATAATAACAATCTGCAAAGTAACTAGTAACTTAAGTTTCCAAATAATTGTAGCGCGTCCGTCCGTCCGTCCGTCCGTCCATCCATCCGTCCCCCGGTCTGCCCATCCACCCGTCCGTCCATATCTTTGGTCCCAAACAGCATTATGTCGAAAACTAATGACCGGATTGCCATGACATTTTATGTGCCCTCTATTATTTTTGGGCACCCCATGGCTCTGGCACCGCCATTAAGCCAAAATGTCTCAGTCTCTATGTCTCAGAATCTAATGGGCATATTAAAATGATCCTTGTTGAGTGCATTGATGCTCTCCAGAGGATGGCTCTATTGTTGACTTTGGTGACCCACTGGCCTTTGCTCTAGCAAACTACTAAAGTCACTTCCAATTGCACACACAATATCTCAACCTCTAATGGGAGGATTGCCATGAAACGTAATGCACTCAGCACTCTTAACACCACCCCTCAGGCCAAAATGTCAACTTCGCACACAAGATATCTCAGAATCAAACAGCAGATTACAGGATGAACCCTGCTGATTTTGGCCTTTCCTCTAGCACCACCCTCCTGGGCCTCTAGAGGCTGCCACTGCCAGCAGGGAGGGCTTTTAGACTCTATGGGCCCTCAGTCTTGTTATTTATAGGTAACGATGGAGGTCTTTTATTTATGCCGTAATCAGTGTTTAGTATTATAGCTCTAGGGTGTTTTATGTATTGTTGTCTTGCTTGTTTTATGTTGTAATGTTTTGTTTGTCTCAGACCAAAGGCTGCAATGGAAATAAGTCACTGACTTTATTGGGTTTATGTCCTTGACGTCTAATAAATCGATAAATCTGATTTACAAGCTCACAACACGCCACAATATTTTTTGGGGCATCCATTTACGAAAAAACTAAACAAAAACCCCCAAAAAACTTGAGATATGGAAAAACATGGTTTCTGACCGATGACAGATGCTTGAAAACAACATTATTCATCTTGAAAACAACATTATTCATCATGCTAGGCGTTATACCAGAACTGATGGCGCAACAATACGGTACATGCAATGACTGTCTCAGCCACCAGGGCGGCCCTCACTGGAAGAGTCGGGCGGCGCTGCTGATCAGCATAATACAGGAGCCGAGTCTTTAAAGTGCACTTTTAATTCATTTTCGTCTGCTTTTGTCAGCATGTCATATTCTCTCTGTTCAGTTCTGAAAGGTCTCTGGCTTACAGCAGCAGATAAAGGGGCTTCTAAAGCTGTACACACACGCACGCACGCACGCACGCACGCACGCACGCACGCACGCACGCACGCACGCACGCACACACACACACACACACACACACACACACACACACACACACACACACACACACACACACACACACACACACACACACACACACACACACACACACACACACACACACACACAGGGATCAGTGTGCTGCCAAAGAGGGGGAAGAAAAATCTGCAGAAAAAAACCTGTAAAAAAGTTAGTCAGAAATGTATTTATAGAGTGAAATAAATGGATTATAGCCTTCCATGAAGGAGGGGGGTCCTTTCTGGCCACGTCAGCTGGCTTTTAGGATGGGGCTCTAATCTGAGCTGTATGGAAGAGAGGAACGCCGAGAGAAAGAGATCGAGTGAGAGTGAAAGAGGATGGAGGGAGATTTAGAAATAAGAAGGGAGAGAGAGGAAACCGAGGAGACGGGGGGGATAAAGCTGTCGCACGGCGTTGTCGCTCGCCAGAACGAACTGATTTCCAGGTAAATCGGTTATTTGAGACGGACAGAGATGCAGGAGAGAAACTGAAACAGAGACAAACAGAGCCAGACCAATGAGTCACTATATCGTCACTGTCGGGTGGAAACCTTACTTTTTACTTTTCAGGATTCAAATAAAAAAATGGCAAAAGTAGCAGATCTACAAGCTCAAAGCGTGTCGCTTCGCTTGCGGATCTGCTACTTTTGATGCTATTGTGTGATGCTGTAGTATGATCAGGTAGGGCGTTAGAATATGAGACAGGCGGTTTCTGCCCGACACACCAACGATACAAGTCTTTTTGGTTTTTTTACAACATCATTAGCGGCAATTATGCAGCCCTATTTTGGGCATGTCATTATAGGACAAGGTTTTAAAACATTTTCAAAAATATTCTACAATATCCTGCATTGCAGACTGAGGTTGTAGACTGGCTATTCAGAAACATTTGCAATAGGGCACAAGTGGATAAATACAATACATTTCAGTTTGTGCATATGTTATTGACTTCTTGAAGTTTAATATGCTTACTTTAAAATGTTTATCTATCAAAAGTTATTTGTGTTTATTTGTATTTATTTGTTTGCTTATGAGTTAAATATTCTCAAATATAACCTTTAATCAAATTTAAAAGGTTATATTTTCAAAAATAATCAAAAAAATCTAAACTCAGATAAAACATCTGCCATCGGTGTGTGGGGCTCTGGAGACAAACATGAAAGTGAGAGGTGGTGATGGAGAAGGATGCAAAGACAGAGCACAGAAACACAAACAGATTCGAGGTATATGGCTCTTGGTGTGTCTCTGTACCTCCATGGATGTACTGTACTGTACGCACACGCTGGCCTCTCAGCTAAATCAGAGCCCACTAATTAGCCTCTGCCAGCTTGCTGGAAATAGGACAGGCTTTTCGGGAGGGCGAAGAAGACAGCCAACAGTTAATTAGCATCATGATGAGAAGTGTGTGCGTGTTATGTGTGTGTGTGTGTGTGTGTGTGTGTGTGTGTGTGTGTGTGTGTGTGTGTGTGTGTGTGTGTGTGTGTGTGTGTGTGTGCGCGCGCATGTGTGTGTGTGTGTCTCCACATATGTTTGAACACACATGTGTGCACGCCAATGCATGTGTGCGTGTGGATTATGTACTGCTGGTGCATGCACGTTGGCATACATATATGGGCGCAATAACCGCACTGCATAATAATGAGTGTTAATTTAAAAAAATTTACACTCAAGAGTTGGGAATTAGGATGCTCTGGTGTGAATGTACTTTTTTTTTTATATGTTCGACTTATGTATTTTTTTCTTTTTTTTCTAAAGTGTTATCCATTCATGCATGTGTAATTCTTAAGAGTTAAATCTGCAATCTAGAATTGGCGAGAGAAGTGGGATGAACGAAGAAAGAAATGAGCAAGTGGGCCATGTTTTTTTTTTTGCCTTAATCCCACCCACCCACTACGCACGCACGCACGCACGCACGCACGCACGCACGCACGCACGCACGCACGCACGCACGCACGCACGCACGCACGCACGCACGCACGCACGCACGCACGCACGCACGCACGCACGCACGCACACACACACACACACACACACACACACACACACACACACACACACACACACACACACACACACACACACACACAGCTGTCTTCAGTGGAAGCTCTTCCAAACATGAATTGCGTAATGGACACCAAACTAATTTCATTCCATCCACATGCCATTCATGATCCCTTACAGAAATTGAGAGAGAGAGACGATAAGTCAGTTGTGTGCGTGCGTGCGTGCATGTGTGTGTGTGAGCCGTGCAGATGTTTGCTTCGGGATGTGTGCATGCCAGTGTTAATACCCCGCCTGAGTCCACTCCGCTGTTGCTAAGGAAATTACTCTGGAGCCTTTGATGAAAAAAGAAGAAAAAAAAGATAAAACAACAACAACTGGGACTGAAACACTCGATGACAGCATTTGCATTGGCGAGCGACCAACATCAAGCAGTTTGGTACAGCACTTCAGAACCTGTATTCTGCATAGACTGATGATGTCACTATGTTAAGTAACACACCATGCATCAAATTAAAAATTAAAGCTGTTCCGTTTCCTTGACAGCCTACCCTTATGAGGTCGTGAGCTTGAATCCCTGTCTTTCGTTTTACTGCAAAGTCAGATGAAAGAGAGATGCCGTAGAAGCAATCGTAGAAAAGGTAACCTTACATCCTAATTTTTTTTTGGGGGGGGGGGGTACATTTTACACTCTCAGGGTTAAAGGAAGACTTTCTTCCATTTTGCATGTTATGTTCGTCTCGTCATCATTAGCTCAGCGAGCTAAGCATGTGCTTCATGTTGCTGCAATTGAACTCATTGGCAACAAAAGTTGCAAGCCCGCATTCCCCTTTAGCTCTTAAGCCATTAAGACCCGAGGCCGATTCTACAAATGCCTGCTAAACCAGTAGTTCTCAAACTTTTTTTGTGCCAAATAGCAGATATATACGAGCTCATAGCACGGCACAGAGCGCTGCTATTTTTTAAAAATGTGTAAAATCTGTGCAAATCTTTGAATACATATATTTTTAAAGCAAACATTTTTAACTCAAATCTTTTGCTTCTTGGGGTCCCTGGAATGAAATATTTTGAGATGGGGGTCTGCGGCCAAATACATTTCCTTGACATGAAAAATGACAATTAGGAAAAGATTCCGGTTGGGGATAAGGTTTGCATTATAGGCATTTAGAGGTTAGGTTTAGGGGGTTGGGGTTAGAGAATAATGCCTGATTTAGACTCAATTACGTGCCAGTGTGTTGTGCATTGCAGAATAACCGATCTACAAGCTCCCGAGTCCCAAGCTCACAAGGTTGTGAGGTTGTAGATTACCCTGCTATTTTCGGCTTTTTGATGCTGTCCTAAAATGTTGATGTCCTCACAAGTATTAGCCTAGAAATACAAACGTGTGTGTGTGTGTGTGTGTGTGTGTGTGTGTGTGTGTGTGTGTGTGTGTGTGTGTGTGTGTGTGTGTGTGTGTGTGTGTGTGTGTGTGTGTGTGTGTGTGTGTGTGTGTGTGGGGAAGGAGGGATTACTCCGTTGAGATTTGGGTTTAAACGGCCCGTTTTAAAACCCCACTTACAGCCTCGTCAACATTGGCAGTTCTGCATAGAGGTGTTGCAGCCACAACTAGATCCACGGGATGCATTAGAGAACATGGCTTTAATTTTTCCTGAGCCTCCTGAGAGCAAGATTAAAGTCAGAGCTAGAATAATTACACTGGGGGAGGGGGGACGGGAGGACGGGGGGGGACGGGACAGTGCCGTATAGGTGACAGCGAGGACAGACTGTCCCAGTGCCCCATGCTGTGCTTGTGTAACTAACAGTTCCTTTTCATCGTGAGTCCATTTCGCTAGAGGCGTAAGATTCTAAAGTCATGTATGTGCTCTAATGTTATTCTACCACTGTGTGTGTGTGAGTGAGTCCCCTGCAGGCCTACTCCAGTATTACTTAACCCATTCAATTCCGGGAACGCATCTCTGTCATTTTAGATTTCTTTGGCTATTCAGAAATAGCAGATATACAAGCTCATAGA
>NC_137620.1:18198303-18228303 GCF_963280865.1 Gymnoscopelus braueri
CTATAGTAGCCTTGGGTCTAGAATACATTTTAGAATTCTCTTGTTCGTTTGATAAAGCTAATAAAGAAATGGGGGCGAATGTGTTTTGGGGCGAGCGTTCTGGTTACCGTTGGGAGGCTTCCAGGGGGTCCCCAGCAAAAGTGAATGCAATGATTTTAACCACTTTAACCATATTTTATACTTTGGCTTTTCAAAAATAGCAGATATACAAGCTCATAGCGCGGCACCAAGTGCCGCACTGAGCTTGTAGATATGCTATTTTATAAAAATCCTTGGCACAATTTTTTTTTGATGGGGGTCCGCAGCCAAATCCACTGCACCACTGCCTTAGGTCAGCTGACTTGGGGCCATACGAGCTGTCCCAAGAACCGAACCGCTCAATGAGTGCTCAGGGGTGACCTGACCGTGCCTTGGTGCTGTCGCAGCAAATTCACTTTATTCTACTGCTATTTCCTCCCCTGTGGTGACATGCTACACCACACAGTGGCACACGTCCGGCTTCAATATTCATGGAACACAGTGAGCTTGAAGTAGCCAGCCATGCAGTATTCAGTGCCTGGCAGTGTTGGGCAATATTACTCAGGAGAGTAATATGTTACTTATTACCTATTCTTTGAGAAACACATACGGGTATTTCGGGGCCTGGACGAGTCCGCCATTCTTTCATCGGGTGAAACAACACAGATTTCACAATTGGAATTGCATTACGGAACGCACACTTTGTTACATTTAGAGGGTTTATTTTGTCATGGCGCAACATATTGTGAAGTATTGTGGTGCAGGTCATTGCAACAATCACGATCTTGTGAAAAATGAAAACTTTCTGCGATTCTAACAATGATCATATTTTTTGAGACACACATCCAGGTTTTTGTTGGGCCAAACAAGAGAATCACGTGACGTTGATCCCCTTCCCCTATTCGCTCATACTAGGACATGACGTATGTGTAGGCAGAATAATTACTCCTTAAAAAAGTAATAATATTATATTACTTGGAATCAAGAGTACTCTGTAATATGTACTATCCTAATATACAATAGAGAGTGGCGCGCATGCGTGGCTGTTTGTGTGTCTGCGTGGTTCATACGGGTCCTCATGCTCTCTCTCTCAATACAAACTGATGGTCACTCGACCATGCTCTCCGTTCTCGCTCTCATTAGGCCTACAAACTGATGGTCACTCGACCATGCTCTCTCCGTCAATACAACGTTACGGGTCCATTTGGTTTCATTTTATACTCTCAAGAGTTAAATTATTGTTAAACATCTGCATTACTTAATTTACAAGAAGTCTACACAATTAGAGAATGTAGAAGAATTATTCAAAGTTTTGGGTCTGAGGCTAAATCTCATCAAATGGTGGTCCGTGGCTCAAATGCCGAATAAATAATGGACCTTGATATGAAAAAGGTTGAAAACCACTGTGTTAGGGGACAGATGAATATTTAGTGCACTAATGAATACTTTGAAATGCACCGTAGTAGCCTGTATGCTCTTCATTTATAATATGGGGGCCAGATGCTGCCCTGTGGGTCCACATCCGAATACTAATATATTATTGATTTCAGCTGTTCCAATTCCAAACATGCAAGTTTAGATGGCCCGTTATAATTACTACAATCGATTGGATTGAATTAAATTGTATTGTATTTTTTTTTGTATTTGTATTTAAATTCATAAAAGTTTATATATTGACATTTAAAAACATTTGTTAATATCCCTTTATTATTACATCTGTCACTAATGTGGGCTATTTGAGTGATGGGGTTTACAGCGGTGGCTCTCAAAGTGGGGTACGGGGACCCCCCAGGCCAGGGGTCCTTGGGAGGCCAGCAGGGGGTCCCCAGCAAAAAGTAGTTATACAGCATCACAAACATTTTAACCCCTTTATCCATTTATATGTTGGCTATTCAAAATAGCAGATCTACAAAGCTGTCAGTGCGTCACTTCGGGCCACGCTGCGAGCTTGCACATCTGCTATTTTTTAATTTCTTTGAAAAATATTGAATCATTTTTTGATTTCCTTTTCTTTAATTTTTTACACAAACTTCTCTTCTGTGGGTCCCTGGCACAGAACAGATGGGGGTCCGCAGCCGCAGTTTGAGAACTACTGGTTTACAGTATACTACTGGGTGAGAGTGTAGGAGCGCAATGTGGCCCCCTGGAGTGAGTGTGGGGATCCAGTGGCCCCTCTCCATCATCAAAGTTGCCCACCCCTATAATACCCTAGAAGATGATACCTCGAAACTTTGGGCCGGGATCAGGTAGTGTACACGAGCATCACGTCACACAACACTTGTCACCAAAGTAGGCTATAAATCAGGCTTTACCGTGTCATTAAGCGAGCAAAGGCACTTGAGCCTTGAGACACTTAATCCACTGTTATCTACGGGAGGAGTTTCTCAGTGGCCAGCCGTGGGTGACTGCGGTGGCCGACCGTCCAGCATACACAGGTGTGAATGATGATGTGTTACTGCGGCAGCAGCAGTGTGACATAGTGAAGTTTGCTCAGCCAACCTTTCCAGGATATATACTGACACTAAAGCTAGCATAGAAATTGATGATAAACATGGGCTCTCTCTCTCTCTCTACACACAAGTGGTTCTCAAACTTTTTCATGTCAAGGACCCCCAAAAATGACATGTAATTGGCTGCGGACGCCCCCCATCTCAAAAACATTTTGTGCCAGGGATTTTTCAAAAATAGCAGATCTACAAGCTCACGGCGCAGCACTCGGTGCCGCGCTATGAGCTTGTAGATCTGCTATTTTTGAATAGCCAAAGTGTAAAATGTGGTTAAAATGATTGTGTACGCTAAATTAACACATTTTGCTGGGGACCCCCTGGTACCCCCCCGAGGACCCCTGGGGATCCCCGGACCCCACTTTGAGAACCAATGCTCTACACAAGTGGTTTTCAAATGGTGATTTTGTGACCACACATTATCATTTTTACGGATAAATACAACTGTACAAAAATATATGATTAATGTTTAAGATCGGGGGTCTTCAACGTGTTTTCAAGCCAAGGACCCCTTAGCTGAGACAGAGATGAATCAGGGGGGCCCCTACTACATAGTAGGCTATTGTATGCAATTGTGTTGCAGACTAAACTTTTTCATAGATTTCATGGATAGCTTCATAGACTTTAGACGTTTGACAGCACTATCATGTTGGATTCATGTTAATGTGTATTTTCAGACATTTAACCAAACCCTCAATACTTTGTAGACTTGACCTTTCACTCTGTACTTAGTCTGCTCTTTCTTCCCTCTACACCAGGGTTCCGCAATAGGTGGCCATTTGCGGCCCGCGAGGGGCAACTGTCCGGCCCGCACCAACCCCTGTCACTTGGCTAGTGAAAGTTGCAGGTATGGTGTGTGTGATATGAAATGCGAGCTTACCATAATCACAGTAATCCTTAATCATATTCCATCATATTCAAGGGCTTTTGGAGAGAAATGACGCAGACTCCAGTCACTTTTAGAGCACTGCAGAGGTGTGTGTGCGTGTGTGTGTGTGTGTGTGTGTGTGTGTGTGTGTGTGTGTGTGTGTGTGTGTGTGTGTGTGTGTGTGTGTGTGTGTGTGTGTGTGTGTCAGTGTGTGTGTGTGTGTGTGTGTGCGCATGCGTGTGCACGTGCGTGTGCGTGTGTGCGCGCACCCAGCTGATGCTCGTTGACGCTAGTTAATTTCATACTGGAAGATAATTGAGGTGACTGGGCTGAAACTTTATCTCAGTAAATGACATGGAACTCCATATTTGGGCATGGCTGACATCATAGTGACAACATGAGCTTTGAATCAGCTCAGCTTAAAACCAGACTGCACATTGTGAATGACACACATGGAGAGAGACATTGAGGAAGCCTTCACTACAAACAAGAGGAACTATTAGCGGAGATCCATACAACTGATATTCAGCTGGTAATTGCCCTGTAACCAATCCTGGATTGTAAGGTCACAGATCATTAATTACATTCTTGGACCATTACAGCCCATGCATAGCAGCAGCTTTGACCATGACCCAACCGTTCCCGACAACGAGCCAGCAGCGGGGAAACTCAGAAGAAGAAAGACCTTACAGTAGTCAACAGCCTACCAAGACTTTAACGCAATCGGAAGTAAAGAGACATCATCTGACTGACACAGGAAAGAAAACTCACATCTGTAAACAATGTGACAAGAGTTTCAGTCAGTTAGGTAACCTGAAGACACACCACCGTATCCACACTGGAGAAAAACCTTTCCACTGTCAACGGTGTAACAGGAGTTTCAGTCAGTTAGGTAGTTTGAACAAACACCAGATTATTCACACTGGAGAAAAAGCTTTCTATTGTAAACAGTGTGACAAGGGTTTCAGTCTGGCTAGCCTGAAGAGACACCAGCTTATCCACACTGGAGAAAAACCTTTCCGCTGTTACCAGTGTGACAAGAGTTTCAATCAAGTAGATAGCCTGAAAATTCACCAGCGTACCCACACAGGAGAAAAACCTTTCCATTGTAAACAGTGCAACAAGAGTTTCAGTTTTTTAGGTCACCTGAAGAGACACCAGCGTATTCACACTGGAGAAAAACCTTTCTACTGTAAACAGTGTAACAAGAGTTTCACTCAGTTAGGTACTCTGAAAAAACACCAGAGTGTCCACACGGGAGAAAAACCTTTCTACTGTAAACAGTGTAACAAGAGTTTCACTCAGTTAGGTACTCTGAAAAAACACCTGAGTGTCCACACGGGAGAGAAACCTTTCTATTGTAAACAGTGTGACAAGAGTTTCCGTTTGTTAGATGGCCTGAAGAGACACCAGCGTATTCACACTGGAGAAAAACCTTTCTACTGTAAACAGTGTGACAAGAGTTTCCGTTTGTTAGATGGCCTGAAGAGACACCAGCGTATTCACACTGGAGAAAAACCTTTCTATTGTAAACAGTGTGACAAGAGTTTCCGTTTGTTAGATGGCCTGAAGAGACACCAGCATATTCACACTGGAGAAAAACCTTTCTACTGTAAACAGTAGAGTTTCAGTCTTCAAAGTTTCAGTCAGTTAAATCACCTGAAAATACACAAGTGTGTCCACACAGTGGACTTGGGTGTTGGAAGTGCATCATTGCTCCATAATTTAATTAACCGTTAGTATTAACCGGTTACCAATTTCTTAACGATTACCGGTTAACGGTTGGCCATCACTAGCTGCTGAAGATGCATACTTTTCAAGCACACTGTAACAACCAAATAAATGGTTGGTTCTCAACTTATTTAGTTTCAACTTTCAAGAGTGCATTATTTCCTTGTGTGACCCTCAACACAGGATTTAAAGGTTTCATGACATGCTAGTTTTACGAAACATTAAGTCTTTATCATGGTCCTTCAAACGTGTATTAAAAGGTTTTAACTGAAACATCCCCTCCAGTGAGCCATGGCAGGTTTTTTCTCTCAGTGTTCTGAAGAAAACCTAAAGAAAACTAACGAATCCCAGGGCTAAATTAGAAGATGAGCACAGGTCTCCGCCAGGCGAGGTGGTAAAAGAAAGTACTGTTCCTGATTAATCCTGTCTTACCTATTTATATTACATATTGTGATGTCACGTGAAGCTTGACCAATGTTAGCTTGGCTGAGACGGACACACACACACACGGAGGGTAAACAAGACCAGACTTTTTTGAGGGACAGATTTTTTTTTGGCTGGGGCCGGAGGACAAAGTGACAGACTTTTTTTTGGCTGGGGCCGGAGGACAAAGTGACCAAGCCCATGTATGGACGAAACAGGTACAAAGCCTCATGTAAGCCCGACCCCTTGGGTCTGGCAAACATACTCTCCGCCATACCTTCGGCCTGGCGGAGACAATTATGAGTACCACAACCAATAATAATTATAACTAAATGTCAGGGCCGCGAAAGCGGCCCTCACATCTAGGCCGGTTCCGAAGTTGGTCCAGACAGCACTGGTCTAGTCACTCTGCACACACGTCATGCGAAGTCCGGCCCCTCTAGCCTCTCCTCTCGGCTCCTCTCGGCTCCTCTCCTCTCCTCTCCTCTCTTCTCTTCTCCTCTCCTCTCCTCCCTCCCCGCTTTGCGGCCCTAACCTCTAGTCCCAACCTCCCAACCTCCCAACCTCGGTCTTGTGATAAAGAGGTCAGACTTCCTGTATCTGGTTGCTATGGCAACCTGCCAGATCAGGCTGAGGGTCTGATAGGCAAATCAGAGAATCAATCAAGCCGAGAGTCTGATCACTGATCGAGGTGGGGTAAGATGCCTAAATCATAGCCATAGCTCTGATCAACAGTCTGTGGCGGGTCTTGGAGGCATGTGGAGTGATCCTGTGCTTGCGAATCCCGGACGAACTTTCGGAGCTTTTGTCAATTATAGTAGTAATAACAAGACATGGGGACCTGGTTCTGCCAGACCCAGAATAAGTACTTTATAAGATCAGAGCACTACGTCACGGCTAAGCCGGACTTCACATGACGTGTCAGCCTGTGTCTATGCCCACGTATGAAAGGGGGACAGACTTTTATGGCTGAGAGTAAAGGGAAAAGGGGGCATGCCCATGTATGGAGAAAACAGGTACAAAGCCCCATGTAGGCCGATCCCTTGGGTCTGGCAATAATAATAATAATAATAATATAATATAATATATATATATATATATATATATATATATATATATATAAGATAATGGTGGTAAGAGCAGCAACAACACTAGTATCTGCACTGTCTGGAGTAGCGGGAACGCCGCCTCCCAAAGCCCCAATCTGTCTGGTACCATAGACATAATTTGGCCCTTGGAGAAAACTAATTGGGGAACCCTGCTCTACACCAAGCCTTTGACGAAAATAGCCGATCCACAAGCTCTGGATCGGCTATTTGTAGATTTGCTATTTTTGGCCAAAGAGATCTCCTCAGAATAGGGATGCTATAGGATTCAAGTGGTTAATGCAAATAAAATAAAAGGTTCCTGTCACACAAAGATTTGGCGGCCCTCCTGTTGTAACTCTGAGGACCCCCTTTTTAAGACCCCTGCTTTTAAACTGTGCTTACTATGAAACTGATATTCGACTGGTTTCTAAGTAAAATAGTCTTGCTGGAATTAGATGATGACAGATCATGGTACTGTATGTCTTACATGTTATCTTTTAGTTACATTGTTGTATTATCCTCTTTGCACTAATCCTTGACCACACACAATGTTCACAGCACTTATTCTGACCCCTTTGTAAATCACTCTGGATAAGTCTTCTGAATGCAAATTGTAAATTGTAGTCATAACCTGACTAAAGAAGGTATGGGCATTACAACCTCTAATCGTAATACAGTATAAAGTACCGTACAATATTGTGGCAACATTTTTCAAACACACAGTATGTGGTCCCAGTGTATAACTCAAACATCTGAAGAAGAAAAAAAAAGAACTGTGCACACATTCATGTTATTTGTCACCAGTGAGCAAACCGCCTCCGAAAATAGATGTGCATGCTGGCTTCAGGACCCACTGCTTTTGATGTGTAAAAAAGCAAGAAGTATCAAAGAGCCGTGGAGGGCCAGTAATAGATGCATTCAGGACACGCAACGATTATACATGCAGCCATCACATCAACTGGCACTGTGGGAAGCATATGGGCTGCTCTGGATTTGTTCTGTTATAGTGGGGGAAAGTAACTAAGTACATTTACTGAAGTGCTGTACTTAAGAAACGTTTCAAGGTACTTTTACTTTACTTGAGTAGGTCCATTTCCAATATTTTACATTTCAACTCCAGTACATCTCAGAGGCAAATATTTAACTTTTTACTACACTGCAGTTATTTTTTGCTGATTTTATTACAATTCACAAATCAAATCCTGAATTAAATCCTATTTTATACTTCATCTATTCGAAAATAGTGCATCGTAAACGTATTGGGGGCTTGTAGATCTGCTATTTTCAAAAGAGTTAGCATTTTTTAGACAGTTTAGTACTTTCACTTTGGTATTTTAAGTACCGGTATATTTTAATGCCAATACCTTTGTACTTTTTCCTCAATTAAAATGTTGAATACAATACAGGACTTTTATTTCTACATTGTGGTATTGCTACTGTTACTTAAGTAAAGTACTTTGTCCACCACTAGCTCCATTCTTCAAGCATGTGCTCTAAGGGTCTATTCTAAACATTCTATCCAGGTTCTATACTGTATGTAAACCACTTATGTGAAACATTTTGTACACAGAGTTCTTTTATAAAAAACACTGTGTCCATTTTTCGTCTGAATAACCTTTGTAACCTTGCTTAGAAAAGTGCTTTTCTTAGACTCACATTGTTCGGACACGTCAGTCCATATAAATAGGTTTTATAAAGCGCCACAGGGTCTATACAACCTTCGTAAAAAAGGTATACACTGTTCTTTAGATCAGCGATCTAAACCAACCTGTGGGCCCTCAAGGGTATCACAAGTGGGCCCCCCAAATCATTAGCAATACAATGACCAGCTCAATGGCCTTGTGGTTAGGGTGTCCACCCTGAGATTGGGAGGTCAGGGTTCGATTCATACTATAAATCAGACCATAAAAATGCCTCCCTGCTTGGCACTGAGCATCAAGGGTTGGATTGGGGTTAAGTCCCTGCGCCATGTCCAGGGGCTGTACTTGTACATCGAGCTGCCTCACACTACAGGTTTCCTGACCTATGGGCCACATGGCTCAGCAAGGCTTACTTACTTAATATGTTTGTGGTAATATAATAGATAGAATAATATAAATAAAAGATCACACCCAGTGTGAAATGAGCGGTGTATATCACAGTGATGGAAGCTCAATAAAAAAAAAATGCGTGGTGCTATTTATAGGTTATGAATTTCATCATGCGTCTCGCTAGCCAATCACAGTACTGAGCAAAGGGTCTGAATACTTATCAGCCAATCACAGTACAGGTTATGAATTTCATCATGCGTCTCGCTAGCCAATCACAGTACTGAGCAAAGGGTATGAATACTTATCAGCCAATCACAGTACAGCAACCCCACTTATAGGAGCGGCTACACCGCTCAAAAACAATATCATGGTATTTCTTCTTTAAAACCCTGTAAAATGCGTTACCACTGCGATACCGATCAATAGGAATTTATTGTATGCTACGTTGGTTCCACTGATGTGTTTATCAGAACTGATTTGGCTACCATGTTAAAGTGGTCAGATGTTTGGGCCTGGGCCACGAATGCTTTCAAAGATTTTCAAGTGTAGTCCCCTGATCCAGAAAAGGTTGTGAACCACTGCTTTAGATTGCACTGTCCTGTACTGTTAATTTAACCATTCGTAACTCCAAGAGTGTGCGAATGGAAACCAAACGGGTCCATTTGGTTCCATCCTACATTAAAATATCAGACATAACCGTAAACAAAGCTGATATGCCCATATATAGGCATATCTGGAGATCTGGTTGTCCAGAGCCACAGATCCGACCGTTATGCACATACTGTATATGATCATGTCATGATCTGGTATGATAATATGGGACCGACTGACTTCAAACTCAGCTCGCGCATCGGCAAGGACTCAAGGTAGTGCGGTGCCCGCTGCCGAGTTGTTCGGATATCCAGTTGTCCAGATCCACTGATCCAACCGATATGTCCATGGTCATATATGGATATCAACTCCCATACTGTATGGGCTTGCCAATATACAGGGTATGGGCATTAGGCTAATGATATCAGGGATCTTCATTATGGGCATAAAAATGACACAGGTAGACAGACAGATACAGAGATCTCCATATATGGGCACAAAAGGGACACAGGCAGATGGGCACAACAGGTACTCTGACAAAGCCCCCGACACTATGACTCAGACATCGGTGGGATCGGCAGTGCGACGAACCTCTAGTTTAGTAAACTCTCAGTTAACACTGAGGATTTTACAGTCGAGTTTTACAGTTGAGTCAGGGGGGAGAGGGACACTAATGCTTGTTCACCCAGCTGAAATGGGATGACACCCTCCTAGTCCTCTCTAATTGGACCCCCAGTCAAGGCCCATTCTGCCCCCACTCTACTGCAGCAAACAGGGCTAGGAATAAACTATAATATGGGATCCCTGCCTCGCTGTTCCTCCGCGACAACTATGAGCACTTGCCTATACTCTGTGTGTGTGTGTGTGTGTGCACGCTTGTGTGTGTGTTTGTGCGTGCATGCTTGCTTGTGTGTGTGTGTGTGTGTGTGTGTGTGTGTGTGTGTGTGTGTGTGTGTGTGTGTGTGTGTGTGTTTGTGCGTGCGTGCATGCGTGTGTGTGTGTGTGTGTGTGTGTGTGTGTGTGTGTGTGTGTGTGTGTGTGTGTGTGTGTGTGTGTGTGTGTGTGTGTGTGTGTGTGTGTGTGTGTGTGTGCTCGCGCGCGTGCGTGCGTGCATGTGCAGGCCTCTGGGAATAAAGAGCCGCACCTGAACCCATTAAGCCTTCCCTATACAGTCCTTTGTTAGTTGCTATTCAAGACTATAGAAGCGTGAAGTGGCGACAGTGAAAAGAGCATCTCTATAAGCTGATTGTTTAGCATAACTCCCCCCCGCCTGACGTCGTCTGTCGGTTTAAATTGTAGAGTTCCATATGGGGAGATCACCAAGGAGGAACTGGTACTATATCGTCGCTGTTGTCTGTAAGGAAACCTTGTATGTCCAAACCTGTTACTTAAAAAAATAAAAAATAACCTGTGTTCCAATGGATCTAATGTCGTTATTATTTACTCTTGTTAATCCTTTTCATTGGTTCAATATCTATATCCACAAACAGACTTTTTTTTTCATAAATAGCAGATCTACAAGCTACATTTTTGCTACTTTTGTGTGACACTGGTATGACAAAGGGCATTGATTCATGAAAAAATCATAAGAAGTTGAACTATGGAAATACGAGGTTTCTGCCCGACAGCAACAATATTTCAGTGGTTCTCAGACATTTTCACGAAAGGACCCCCAAACTCATGTATGATGGTTGCGGAGCGGACCCCACATTTGAAAAGCTTTTGAACCAGGGACCACCGATAAGAGAATACATTTGGTTGTTTACGTTACATTTATTACAGATTTCTGCAACTGTATACTATACAGTAGTGAGATAACAGTGGAGAGTGAAACCTGATCTAAAGAGTCATTCTTATACATTCTCTCTGCTAGTGAAATAATGGTGAAATTAAACGGTTTATAATTTTTCCTAGGGGACCCCCTGGAACCCTCTCAGGGACACCTGGGGGTCCCCAGACCCCGTGTTGAGAACCACTAATTAAAAAAACATCTATCTGATTCTTAGCGACATCATAGTTAGTGAAATGCAGCTTCTAAAAACACAGACCCATTGAGAACCTGTGTCTGCTGGGAGATATTCACATCTCCCCCAACATATACTGTACTGTAACAGGTACCTAATCTTTAACAAAAATCTACATTTAAACATTGTTATACAGCCGGGACATATAACCAGGGCTGAATGGTTAGAGAGCCCGCCTGGGGAGCTGGGAGGCCCCTGTTGACCAAGGTTTAATTCCAGCCATTTGTCAAAGTGTTACTGAGCAAGACACTTAACCCCTAACTCTCCTCTGTGGGCAGCACTCAGCCTGAAATTGAATTTCCCCCGCAGGATGAAAAAGGTCACAGTTATTATTGTTAGAGGAACAAGGGCTGAAATTTGGCAAATTTGTCCAAATGTTTTAAGAAAACAAGTTCAGCTATCAGCTATTTTCAACTACATGGAAGTATAACCAAGCCTTTACTGGAGATGCGGCATAGGCTATACTATACAGCATGGATTTCTACACAGAGGGCATTTCTTTCAACAAAAAATGCTGCATTCAAGTTCAGGAGAGTAAGGAAAAGGCAATTCTCTGAATGCGACCTTCGTGTATGGCATGGAAAAAAGGGGGCACCTGCATTTATTTCACCAAAAGCTGCATTCATGGTCTGTAGAGGGTACCTTTTACAGACAGGTAAAAGGGTATGATGTCTATGTGTGCACCTGCCTAATATAAAGTAAATAAGACACTAAAGCACTCATTAAGTCTGCACGTTAATTGCAGGAGCGAATGAAATAAAGCTTTCCCTATAAAACGTGCAGACTTAACTTGTGCTCCAGTCTTGTATTTGGGTAGTCTATTAGAAGTGTGCAGGCAAAACGTTTTTAACTTGTATAGACGCATTTCCAGACAACATCACACTGATAAGAACCAGTATGCACGCTCAGGTCGGGGCCAAAAGAACCCGACCGCTCATTAGATGCAATGTAAAAATGGTCACAGCCTCATGTGTAAAAATGCATCCCATCAAACTTTCAGATGCTGTTTTCCTCCCAGTATAGAGGAAGAAGGTTTAGGATGGATGTTTACTGTGATCTCTGCCTCTTGAAATATATACCTTGGTTTATGTTGTGTCAACTTGTGTGTAAACAATTATAGCGATTCTCAAAGCAGTTGTCCCCCAAACCCCACCTCCAGTCGCAGAGGGAGCGCTCTATGATCACGGCACCAGAGCCTGCTTGATCACGCAGCTGTATCCCCTCAAAACTGATTCATACTCCGCCGTGCGAAGGTGTTGAGTGCAGAGAACGGCAGAGAATAGCAGACTTCCAAGCTCACAGCGGTCGCATCTGCGACACGTTGTGAGTGTGTATGTCAGCTGTTCTCGGTGCACAATACCGTTGCGGGGTGAAGTACATAGGCTATGTCTCGCCAGGAGCGTCTCACCAGCCAACACACTTACACACGTTGTTGGTTAACAAGAAATCCGTCTATAGTACTGTCCTCTGCTGTTGAGCACCAAAGCCCTTCTGCTCAAACTCGAGCAGAAGTGCATTGGACTTAATCCTTACATTAATATGTATTTGCCCGCAGACCCCCATCTGAAAAGATTTTGTGCCAGTGACCCTTATACAACATTTGTTAAAATGTTTGAATTTTCAAGATGTCCCGAAAAGTAACGGAAACAACTGCAACCGCAGCGAAGGCGCATTTTCACTCGGTAGAAGAACCAGCCTTAGAAGCATACCCTAAGTCCAGCCAAAACCTCATTCACTTGAATGGAGCGTAAACGCCTCTGCCGCCAGCAGGAGGTGAAATAGTGACATCTGCTGGGCCACTAATGGGAACTGCAGGTAATTTCGTTCTTCTGTGAGCTTCAATTTCAAGAGCTCTCCCTTGCCGCCTCGCCTGTTTGTTGAACACCTGAAAACCTTGTGTGTTAATTAACTCGAGACTCAAGTCATTTCCTTTGTTTATTTATTTCTAATGTGTGTTTTTTTTTAATCTGTCCACAAAGTCATATTAGTTCACTAGTATGTTAGATCAGTTTCCCTCACTGCAATAGCAGTCAACTACACAAGAGCCCAAACCCAGCTTGACCCCCTTCACCTTACAGGTACATTATTATTGTAGGACAACCAGCATGTGACCAGTACACTATCTACCAGTGTGTCTTCCCACTCGGTTGTAGTCTTGTCCATTTGGCGAAAAAATATCGGACCCCAAATCAGGAGAATAATAAGGTGCAAACATTGGAAAGACGTGCGACTTAACCACTTTAAGCCTGATTAATGCTATGTCGCACGAACGGTGTCGCACAGTGAAAACAGCTGATCTGCAAGCTCACAGCGTGTCGCAATGTGACGCTTTGTGAGCTTCTAGATCAGCTATTTTTTAATAGCAGTGGTTAATGAGGGTAATCATCAGCTACCGGGGTAATGTGTTTTTCCTTTTTTGGAAAGTCGTTTTCTTCCTCTCAGTGCAAAATGTCTGAAGATTGAGTTTGAATCACTGGCTGCCTGTTTACATTCAAGAGACTTTGAGAATTTGACAGGTGTCATTGGACATCTAAGAGTGATTGGCAGGCCATTTTTTAGTCCCATCTGCCAATGGGAGAAGGAGTGGGAGGGGCCACAGCTGCAGGTTTGTGCTCTCACTTAAAAAAACAAAACAACACAATGTCTCTAGTGCTATCTGTACAACATTCAACAACACATTTCTCTTGTTTTTTTTGTTTGTTTTTTGTTGGTTTTCTCCATAATGCCAAAAAAAAAACAATAATTATCATTATAAGAGCATTTTTCCATCTCAACGGCATCGAACGAACGTCACACAAACTGAAATAAAACTCTAATAAAGGCCTCAATACTAGATAGTACATGTCACCGTTAAGTGGTGCTGGGGACAGGGACGTTTGACGGATGAGTGACGTAAGAGCATAGGGGAGAGAGAGAGAGAGAGTGGGGGGGTGGAGAGACGGAGGGAGAGGGAGGGAAGGTATGGAGCAAGGGATGAAGAGGGAAGTGTGCATGAGAGAGAGAAAGAGGGAGAGAGAGAGGCCAATTAACCCATTAAGACCTGAGGCCGCTTCTAAAAATGCCTTCTAAATCAGCAGTTCTCAAACTTTTTTCGTGTTAAGGACCCCCAAAATGATATGTAGTCGGCCGCGCGGACCTCCAGCTGCAAATGTTTTGTGCCAGTGACCCCCCCAGAAGAGAAGATTTGTGTTTAAAATTTCAAAATGATTCAACATTTTTCAAACATGTTCAATATAATCAAAAATAGCAATTTTTTGAGAACCTCTGTTCTAAATCCTAAGAGTTTCTGGAAAATAGCAGATGTACAAGTTCACAGCGCGTCACTTCGTGCCATGCTCGGAGCTTGTACATCTGCTATTTTGTATTAATATTTTGGATATTGAACGTGTTTGAAAAATGTAACATATATATGTATATATATATATGCTTTCCCGGTTTTAATGGGTTAAGATGGAGAAAGAAGGGAGAAGCCGAGAGGAGAACGAAGGATAGAATAGAGAGGACAGGTGAATTAATTGTCTCGTTAAGTTTTAGTGTCATCAGGGACATGTTTTGGCACCTTACAAGATTAAGAGTTTAAGTATAATTCAGTCTTTGACCAGGACTTTGGTTTAACACGGGTTAGGGTTAAGGCCCATAGATTTCTAACCCCACGCTACAAGGAATTCAGTGTGTGTCCAGGGCTCAAGCCTCTAGCTACAGTATGCTAGAATGTAAGAAGGACTTGAGACCTTGTTCAAGGCCAGTGGCCTCAATAAGAGAGAGATTGGGGATGTTGTGGTATAGTTGGCATAAAACTGCTCTCCTCACAATTGAGATGGGGACGTTATGATGGGTGGAGGATAGTCTCGCGAGCCAGACTGTAGCCTGTAGCCTCCCACAAATTTCAAATGCTTCCGTCATACAGTCTGGAGCACAGAAGCTCTGAAAATGGAGGATAAAGCGGATCTTCCCCGCTTCTGTTTCGTATTTACAGTCGCGCAAAATTTGTCCTAATATACATCGAAATCATCCAAGCATAATTTAGCTTGCTGCTTATCAGAAATGGAAATTCTAAAACAAAATGTAAGGATATTTTTAAATATATTTTCGTGAACCGAAATGATGAACAGATGACAGCTTCCTGTCTCGGGACTCGGGAGGTGTAGTTCCAGATTCTGTATAGCATTCGGAGATTGTGGAATAGTTGTCTGGCTATGCGAGACTAGGTGGAGGAGGACATAGGGAGGAGGAGGACATGGTGAACAGAGAACAAACGGAAGGACTGAGAGAGAGAGAGAGAGAGAGAGAGAGAGAGAGAGAGAGAGAGAGAGAGAGAGAGAGGGAGAGAGAGAGAGGGAGAGAGAGATGAAGATATAGGCTAAGTGCTTTTGGTGAGTTTTACAAAATACACCAGGAAGTGCTTGAGACAGAAGGCACGGTGGTGTTACTGTTGACAGTAGTTGTTACGCAGACACCACTAACGGACTTTTCACAAAAAAAGAAAATAATAAAAACAACAACTCATAAGGTGCTCTAAAGGAACTGAAACACATGAATGCACATTAAGGAAATACAAAAGGCAGCGGTTCCCAATCATTGGTTAATTAACCCCCATCGAGAGAATGTGTAGGCTGAGGAGATGTTAACCGATCCAGATAATGTGGTGGTGCGAGATTTTTTACCGATAATGCTTTGAAAGCTTTTAAAACGCGTCACAGTGCATCGTTGTGCCGTTATTATGTTCAGTGTTTTGTGGCAGTAGATTAGGGTGATGATGATGACATGTAGGACTTGAGACAAACAACTTTCTTGATTAATTGCTTTTGATTAGGTCGATGATTGGGGTCAAAGAATGGGATTGAAACCACGGCTTGACACTCAACAGGACAACAAGAAACAACAGAAAGTGACACAATCTCAATTGAAAAAAGTTTGGTCTATCAAGTCAAAAACAAAAACAAAAGACGACTACTTTGGGAACTCAAAACCTTGCACAGTGCTCCGAACAGACATTCCAACTAGTCTTATAGCTCACAGACATTATTTAGAATCATTACCTATATTCATAATAACCTTTATCCGTAAACCTCTTGAAATTAAAGTCAACATAAAAAGGTATTTTTTTATGATTATTTTCTTTTCTCTCTTTCTTTCTTTACAAAAGCTACACTTATTCTACTGGGATGTCTATGGATTTGTTAGTGTTTTAATGCTTACTCCTACCATTGTCCTTTTCTTTTCACAAAAAAAAGAGCAGAGTATGATCTACTCATCTAAAAAGACGCCATACCCCAAGAGTACAATTTCTTGTTTCTTGTATTTTTTGTATTTTTTTAGTTTTTCCTTTATTTTTTATTATTTATTATTATTTTGTATTATTATTGTTATCATTATTATCATGGTCCCACCCAGCAGGGGGCACTATTTCCTGTTCCATCTTCTTCCTTGTGTCTTCTCTCTTTGCTTTTAAAGTAAAATTAGATTGATTGTGTTTTATTTTCTTGTTTTATCTTCTTTTAGCATCAGCCGGCGCACCCCGCCATCGCTGCTGTAAACACTGCATTTTCAACTACAACGTCCTTCCCTCCCGACCCCCATTTTGCGTCATTACATTTTAACTTCTACTATTTTCTTGCTAGCTTCTCTTCAAGTTACAGTAAGAACAAGCAGCCTTGCTGCCTGCGTCGAGGACTTTTACAGCCTTTACTATTCACAACACCCTAAAACCATTTTCGACAAATATACTTATATCTTTTTTTAAACTGTGTTCTTAGATAAAATGACCTAACAGAGTGTCCATATGCAAGCATACGCAAACTAGAGACCCCCTTGGCAAAATACATACAGGCACTACCTGAAAACAGGGGAGAAAAAAAAGTGTTACAAACGTCTCTGTTACAAACTTTCTCTTATCTTCTAGTTACACATGTTCAGACTAACAAGGCAGTGATTTACAGTATAGGGTATCATTGTCAGGAGCACGCTCTCTGGAACGGTTGCTTTTATCATGCTTTTTTAGAGACCAGAGGCTTAAGATTCACATCTTCAATCTTTCTCTGGACAATAACCATCCTCTGAGGTTTTCATATCCATGTCCAAAGCAAAAAGTCCAAAGCTTAGAACGGCATCTTACATCCACTGTCCCCTGCGTTCCAGTGAGAAGGACGTCTCTTCACAGCTGGCGTTGACTAGATCCAGACATCTAAAATTATAGTAGTGTGTGGGATATACATTTTTGTGTGTTTCTGCGTGATTAAATGCTTGGTGCTCGTGGAATGAAGGGAGGTCTGTTCCTTATCTTTAGTAGGCTCCCTCTTATCGGTCATTTACTGGCAGCGGGCAAAGAGATGGTCATCTGAAAAATCACGACAACTAGCCCTCTTGGGTTGGAGAGGAAGTGGAAAATAAAAACGGGGGTTACAGAGAGAAGAAGGCCTCAAAGATTCAGAAGAGCTGGGTTTCTGGTGCTGTTTCGTGGAGGACGTTCATGAGGGGTAATTGACACTTGAGGCAATGAAATAGAAGTTGATTAGTATTATGTGAATTACTCCTCTGTATGAGTATAACTTTGATCCCTATGCCCTAAAATATGAAAAGATCAACAGTCTTGGCAGATGACCACAGACAATAAGCTCTGTGCATGAACTGTAGTCCCGGGTTTCCAGAAAGCGCCATACAGTACCTGTTTCCTGTTCCGGTTCATTTGATTGGCTCTGCAGTAGATTTGAACCGGAAACACATGTGAAGGTGTCATGTGTGTTTCCGGTTCAAATCTGCTACCAAGCCAATCAAACATGGATTATGGTAAACTGAAGCAGAACAGGAAACAGGTATAACACCTTCTGGAAACCCCGGAACTACAGATATGCACAGAGCAGAAGAGGATGGAGAGGGGAACTATTCACTTAACCTTTGACCTGTCCAACAACGCTTCCTCAATCTCTCTGTCACCTCCTTCCGACCTCCTCCTCCTCAACAAGCTCAGTCTGCCAGGAGTCTGTCCTCCTCCATCGCCATGTGGTCAGAGCTGAGGGCTGGCGACAGAGAGAGGGGCATCCTCAGACCCTCCTCCAGACTGCCGTTCTCTCCCGTCATCTCCAAATCCTCTTCCTGCTCTTCTATTTCCTCCTCCTCCTCCTCCTCTTCCTCCTCCTCCTCTTCCTCCTCCTCCTCTTCCTCCTCTGCTTCCTCGTCCTCATCCATCTTGGCCCCCGGCGCCAGACCGCCTCTCGTGTTCGCGGCCAAAGCCACCGGGTTGGAGTTACCGCGGTGGTTAAAGTTGCGCTCCCGCTGCTCTCCCGCGTCTTGCAAGAGGCCGTTGAGGGTCTGGTTTCTACCGGAGGCCCATTCGCCGAGGGGCACCTGGTCCTCGGACTGAGTGACGTACCTCCACACGGCCAGGGGGTCCGGCTCGGCGACGTCGGCACGTAGCTGGGGGGGCTTCAGGGGAGCGTCGTCGTCCAGAGCGACCGAGGAGCCCCGCTTGCGTCGGGACTTACTGGTGTGGTTTACCTGGAGGTGCATGGCCATCAGCTCTGGCGAGGAGGTGCGGAAGGGGCAGAACAGACACTGGCTTAGGGTGACGCCCGCCATGCCTTCCCCTACGCCGGCGCTGGCGCCGCCCACTCCGCCGCCGCCTGCACCCGCGACGTCGGCAGCGCTCGTGGCTCCGTCCTCCTCTGGCCCGCCGAGTCCCGGGGAGGGGCGACGGGAGAGGTCCAGCGGTTCGAACCCGCCCGCTTGGGTCGACGCCGGGGCGGAACCTTCGTTGGCGCTCCCGTTCGAAGGCTGCACCATGCGGCTGGTCGTGAGCGGCTTGCGCCGGGACACTTTGGGGGCCTTCGGCGGCGGAGACTCCCTGATCCAGCCCCCTTCCATTCCGCCCTGCTGGTAGAGCGCTCCCATCACCCCGGACAGATACCTGTACTGGGTCTCCAGGTCCACGTCCCGCAGGGCGGCCAGGGCCTTCTGGTCGGGAAGGCCCAGGAGCCAGGGCTGCTGGCCGTGCCTGGAGAGCGGAGAGTCCGTGGGGCCTCGGCTGACGGGGCCGTGGGTGAGCATCTGGGAGCGACGCTGCTTGGCCGGACCGTCTCCGCCGCGCGGCGCAGCCCCGGACACCAGGCTGTTGATGGCCGACGTGAGACTGGTGGAGGAGGTGGTGGAGGAGGAGGAGGAGGATGAAGAGGAGGCCGACAGGGCGTTGCGTTGCTCCCTGTGGTGTCTCTGGAGGTGGTACTTCAGCGAGCCCGACTGTGTGCCGGCGTAGTCACAGTGGGGGCACTTGTAGGGTCTCTCGCCTGTGGACAATGACAGAGAGGAGGGGATTGAAATGGGAGGTCTGAACAATTATAACATAATGAAGCTTCCTTCATGCATTCTGCACTTTCTGTTCTAAAAGTGTTACTGCTGGACGCCGGTGGATGAAACCTGCTGCCTCATTATACAATCCTTCTATCCTACTATAAAATAAAGAAAAGTTCCTATTATTTCTTTTACACAGCTCTTATATTACATGATTTTTTATAATAATCTATGAGATTTTTAATGGGAAAAAAATCTTCATGACCCAGGGGGGGTTTTGATAGTAGCATGCTGCTCAGGGCTACACACACGCGCGCGCGCGCACAGACACACACACAAAACGTGACGGAGAGCTGGCTCCACGGTGCAAAGTCATAAAGGACTTTGATTTAAATGCATAGCAAGTAGCACAGCCAGCAAGGTTGGGCCATATAGACTTGGTGCATCAATATAATCCTGTGTTGTTGTTCATTTATGTATATGAGGTCTATAAAGCGCAGAAGCTTTAATTACAAATGGTGTCATCAGTAGTGTCGGCAAGAACCCGCAGTAGCACTCTAGTCTATAGTGACATATACAGTTATGTGGCCATTCAGTTTTCTTTTTTCAGTGGGTTTGTCACTCTGATATGGGCATTGATGTTTGGTATATGCAGGAACTGACAAAAGCTGATTTAAAAATGTTCCCAATTTCTTTTTTTACACAAATCTTCTCTTCTGGGGGTCCCTGAAACAAAACATTTTCAGATGGGGGTCTGCGGCCATATATTTCAATTTGGGGGTCCTTAGCACGAAAAAGTTTGAGAATTACTGATTTAGAAGGCATTTGTAGAATCGGCCTCAGGTCTTAATGGGTTAAGCTGTTAATTAGCATTTTTGCCACAGCCTATGGCATCTGTAATCACTGTTAGAGTTCTCAACGGGCCTGAAAATTTAAAAAAAAATGCCCGAAAACCCCAAAAACCCGAAAAAGTGTCATTGAGTGCTTAATGTCCTCAAAGTCAAACATCCAACAAGCTTTGAACTGAGCAGATTGGACCTTCCGTTCCAGAGATAATGGCATTTTTGCCAGTTTTTCTTTAATAACACGGGCTCGGAAGGTCGGACGGTGACAAACTAGACACCTGAGTAAAGTTCACTTTGAGCTGCATCCAACGCATCCACTGCCATTTCCGTCAGCCTTACTGTTTTTTAGAGGCAATTTTATTTTTTGGGGGTAATAGATTCTCTTTTTTCCCCTTTTTTTTATAGGCTCGGCTCGGCCCGAAAACATCGGATTTGGTCGGGTAGGGTCGGGTTCAGGCAGAATTTGAGAACTCTAATCACTGTTGTGGACCCCAGGTCTGCACATAAGGATGCGCACATCCCCGGGTACTGACTAGTTAGATTGAATACTGAAAATTACAATATATGCAAACTCATTTTGTAAGTGTATGTACAGTATTTCTACAATAATAAAAAAATATTACTATACAGTTATTTTACCAGACAAATAGCACAATGTTATTGTCACTGGCCACTTTTCTAACCCATGACACAGGAGGAGGGATGCATACGGTAAATGAATAAATACAAATTGACTAGTTAAAGACTAAAACAATTCAGCAGATGAACCATAACCAAAGAGCAGCTTAAACATACTTGTAGCACATTATACTTAAGGGAATGCAGTTGCACATGTATAAAGCCAGATGGCAGTGTTTCATCATTAATTTTGCCAAGATAAAGGGAACAAACACCAGATTTGGAGCAACAACAGTAACTACTGAATAATATATTTTGCTTGTGCGTGAGGCATAAATTAATCTTATCAACAAAAGAAATTACAAAAGCAAACATGAGACTGGAACAGAGCCTCCATTCATACAGAGGTTCTTTTAAATAAGAGAGATATCTGTCCCAATTTGGCTTTGTAGCTGAAAGGGGGATAATGGTAATAATGGAACAGACATCTCGAGGGGCTACGATATTCTTAATATCCTCAAGAGAACGGTCATATCAAGGGACTGGCGTTATTTAGTGCCTCCATTTAAATTACTCAGCTCTTTTTTACCCCCTTTTTTTATTTTTCCTTTTCTTTTTTGTGATTAACCCATTAAGACCTGAGGCTGATTCTACAAATGCATTCTAAATCAGTAGTTCTCAAACATTTTCATGCCAAGGACCCCCAAAATGATATGTTTTTTACCGCGGACCCCCATCTGAAAAATCATTGTGCCAGGGACCCCCAGAAGAGTAAAAAATGTCGATACATTTCCAATTTTTTTCAAATATTCAAAAAGATAGCAGATGCACAAACTCGCAGCACGGCACAAAGTGACGCGCTGTGAGCTTGTATATCTGCTGTTTTTGAGAACCACTGTTCTAAATCCTAAGAGTTTTCTGAAAAACTGATACTGAACAGATGCTCTCCCCCGGTGTTAATGGGTTAATCACTCAATCGGAGTGTGTGAACGCTTCAGGGCCTTTAAAAAACAGAAAGGAAAAAAGGTACAGTTGGTTTACGGAGAATAACGTGAACGCTCTGAGGTGGTGGGGAGCTTATATAGACAAGCACTTATGATGTTACACTGAGCAGGATCCACGCGACGCCTCCTGGGCTTTGCCTCGTTGGATGATGATCTGCTCTACTTACAGTGTGTTTCACCGTGTGCACAAAAAGAACCACCAGAGTCTAGTGGAAGCCTGTCAAAAAACGCACAGGGGCTATTATTCAGTGTGTTGTTTTTTTTTCTCTATGAAAGGCACTTTTATTACGGATAATTAGCAAAGATTTATGATGAGTCCCACTGTCAAAAATCTTAGCGAAACGGATCACTCATTAAGAGAGAGAGTGTGAGAGTTTGTTTCTAAATTTAAACAAAAGTCCTACGCACATTGCACCTGTCACCAGAAATAAGCTAGATTTCCATGATAGGTGTCTCTGTAATCTGCATGCGTTCTCTTGATTGGTCATTGCCATCAGGACGTCATCGCGTCAGTATGTGGCCAGTGCCGTAACGAACGTGCCCAGGAAGTAAATAGTATTTTCATCCACGCTAAAGAGAGTTATCGCGGAAAAACAGATGTATCTCAAAGTAAGTAAAAATGTTCACCTTGAGTATCTTTGGTCTACAAATCTTTCCTTTAATGTTGCTGAGCTAAAATCCACATGGTTGTCTGCATGTATCTGTTCTTCATTAGTTTACATCGTTTTACACGCTATGCACGTTAGTTCTGTTCTGTAATCAACGCCAAAGCAGGGGTGCGCAGAGTGGTCCAATTGTATCACGCTATCTTTTTAGGTGTAATCAATGTATTTTCCCATGGAATTCAGTCAAACACTCCAACTGGTACATCCGGTAATATTTAATAATTTCCTTATGTTTGATACATTATCTTATCACATATGAAAACAATGTAAAACAGTTGCTTGAATGAAATATAATTGATTTAAGCTGAAAACGATTTGTTTAATGCAGTTTTTAGCAGTGTTACATTTGTAACTCATGCTGTTACAGTTAGGTCTCATATGCGCGTACAATGCTAAAATCAATGTTACAATGTTAAAATCGGAACAGTGTCCACTTTCCGTTTAATATCTCACGGCCTGTTATAAGATAAGTGGTTTATGATAGCGGACATGTGTAGAGCCTCTGCTCGAAAATATTACATATGTAGGTGAAAAGATTGCAAAAGAATGAAAAGTGAAGAACGTTACAATTGAGGCGGCTAATATAGAAACTGTTTTGCTGGTTTGAATCCCTGGGTTAGCTGGGAAAACGAAAAAGAAAGTGGCTCACGTATTGTCGAGATGTCCCTGAGCAAGGCACATACAGTGGAGTCCTGACGTCCCCCTGGGCACGGAAGTAATTTTTCTATTGAAAATCCCATAGGGAAATCTTATATATTGCGTCCAATAAGTCACACAAATCAGCCCTGCGATTCTGTCAGGTATGTGACATTGTGTCATTTATGATATCGAATGTACGATGTACTTTGGATAAATTAGTACTTTTTCACCGTCAGCTGATTTATTGAATTGTTTATTTATTTAACACAGTATATATATGATGCGAACTAATATGACCTTATGGGATTTTCAGTAGAAAAAATAATTACTAAACTACTTCCCTGGCTACATTAAAGCTGCAAGCCGGAACTTATTTGAATAAATAAAATGTTATTTTAACAAGTCTGTACGGTAAAGTATGTCGTTAACTAGTACATCTGTAGTGGTTGGAGGTGGTCCTAGTAGTAGTACTGCATGAAGCTCCTGTCTTCCTTGCCTACTGTAAATCGCTCTGGATTAAGAGCGTCTGCTAAATGCCAAAATTGTAAATTGTAAGCTTATATGGATAATATCTCCCCTGGCCAAAGTGGGGATTGCCTCTTGACTGGAGTGCTAGAAATTTGGTCTCGATCGTGCGGGAGAACTGGGTTCAAATTTCGGCTATTAGTACATTTTAAGTATTTTTGGTTGGAGGTTAACGTCAGGCTCTCACCTGTGTGAACTCTCAGGTGCACTTTGAGATGGTGTGAGGAGCGGAAGGCTTTACCGCAGTAGGGGCAATCTTTAACCCCGGAGCCACGCACGCGCTCCCTGCCGGGAGCCGAAGGTCCAGAGGTCACCGCCGTCAAGCCGTTTTCGCCTGCGGGAGGACAGAAGGAGGTCAGATGAGTGCAGGAAGACTTGAAAGACTGTGAAGAGATCAACAATGGATTGTTTTGCCTCCCGATAATGCGATAAACGACACGGAAGACGTAGTAGACCTGCTCACATTCACAATAACTGGACTTAGATTGTAAATGGATGATGTTTCAGAGAGGATACACGATAACCTATCATGTTGATAATGTGTATAACACTATCAATACTAAGCTGTATCCAATATAATACATTACATCAAAACTATACCATATACTTCTATAGAATATATAGAATATATATCTACATGTAAAGCAATAAATTAAATGACAACCAAGCCAAGTTGATGCAACTCTACCTTGGAAAGTTGAGATGATGGAGTGAAACTGTGCAGCCTGTTGCGTCGTTCCGCCTCCGAGCAGTTTGGCCTCCTGCCTCCCCTCGCCTCCTCCGCCGCCGCCGGTCCTCCCTCCTCCCGCTCCGCTACGACTGGCGCCCGCGCTCTCCTCCTCGCCGCCGCCGCCTCCTCCTTTGTGCCCGGGCCTCTGGATGTGCACGCGGGCGTGCACCACCACCTGCTGCAGGCTGCGGAACAGCTTCCCGCAGTCGGGGCACTCCCACGGCCCTCCTCCGCCGCCTCCGGTCCCGGCGCCTCCTCCGGAGATGGCGGCCTCCTCCCGGGGGTCCAGCGCTCCGAGGTAGGCCCTGACCTGGTCGGCCTCCCCGATCACCGAGCCTCGTCCCGGGCCTCGCTGGCCCTGCGGATGGCCTCTCTGCTGCTGGGACCTCTGCTGCTGCTGCTGTTGCTGCCGCTGCTGCTGCTGCTGATGTTGCGCCTGCTGAGCGGCCACCAGGCTGCGAGCCACCAGCTGCCACATGGCAGCCTGGTCCCCTCCGTCTGCTAGAGATGATGTCATGTCGCCTCCTCTACTGCCTCCTCCTCCTCCTCCTCTTCCTGGGTCTCCGGACCCCCCACCACCGCCACCACTATTTCCCATTTCTGCCACCTGAGCCACTGCCTGCAGTCTCTCCATACAGCTGGCTCCTCCACCGTCACTAGGCAGCCCCAGGTAGCCCAGTATGGCTGCTTTGCTGGGTCCCAGCCCTCCTCGGCTTCCGGAGTCCCGCTCTGACCTTCCTCGGCCGCCTCTCCCCCCTCCTCCTCCTCCTCCTCCTCCCCCCCGCTGGGCCAGAAGGAGGCTGGAGTAGAGGGCGTTGAGGGACTGATTGCTGACGGAGCCTTTGGCCAGCTGGTCGGCCCCCGCCGGGCCCCCTAGGGCCCCCACCAGCCCGGCCTTCAGCCCCAGCTTGTTGAGGTGGACCTTCATGTGGTTCTTGAGGAACCACGGCTCCTTGAAGCCGCGGCCGCACACCTGACACTTGTGGTCGAGCGAGTCCTTGTGCTTGCGCATGTGGCCCTTGAGGAACCACGACTGGGTGAAGCGCTGGCCGCAAACTTCGCACCGGAACGCGGGCAGGGACTGAGCCGCGGCGCCGACCGCTGCCGCCGCCGCAGGCGCCGCGGTGGCCAGCTGAGGCGTGGCGGGGATGGGCGTGGGCGTGGGCGTGGGCGCCGGGGTGGGGACGGGGGTGTCGGGGGCCGCGGCGACCACGACCGGCCGGGAGGCGTAGGCGGGCGGCAGGTGGGGGGCGTCGGGCGAGGGGTGGCACTCCTGCAGGTGGGACGCCAGGCGCTCCTCCTGGCTGGCCGAGAAGGGGCACAGCGTGCACTTGTAGGGGTTGTGGAGGATGCGCACGTGCCGCGCCAGCTCCGAGGCGGTGCGGAACTTCCCTTTGCAGGCGTGGCAGCGGAACGCGGGCGCGGCGATGGCGGAGACGGCCTCGCCCGTGCTGGGAGCCCCCGAGGTGGGATAGGGAGACGTCCGGGACACGCGGTCCTCCGTCAGAGGAGGGGTCAGAGGGTTGCTCTCGTCCAGTAGGAAAGTCTGATGCTGGTTCCCCCCGTCTCCCTCCTCCTCGTCCTCTCTCAGATGCTGCTGGATGAGTGACACCGGCAGCGGACGCTGGTTCTGGTTCAGGTCCTTGCGGTTCTGCTGGACCTTGAGGTGCTGCGGCGGGGGCAGCGCCGCCGCCCGGTACAGCGCCGAGGCACGCCGGTCCCGGTCCAAGCTGTGGGCGCGCGCGTGGAGCGACAGGATGCTCTGGAAGCGGAAGCGCTTCCCGCACACGTGACAGGGGAACCTGAGGGCGGGGCCGCCGCCGCCGCCCGAGGGGGCCCCGCCTCCTCCTCCTCCTATGCCGCCGCCGGGCGTCGCCCCGGCGACCGTGTCCTTCTGGAACAGCTGCAGGTCCAGCTCGTCGTTGCAGCCGCCGCTCGGCCCCGAGGCGAGGGCCAGCTCCAGGGCGCCGAACCCCAGCAGCGGGGCCGGCGGCGTGGCCGTGGCCGGGGGGGAGCTGTCCGGGCCCGGGGGGCTGCGGCCGGCCTCCGGGAGCCCCCCTCCTCCTCCTGGGAACAGGGCCACGGCGGGGACGGGAGAGGAAGGAGGGACCCCGTCGTCCAGCTCTTCTTCCCCCTCGTCCTCGTCATCGTCGTCGTCGCGGCGGCGGCTGTCGGTGCCGCGGCGGGGGTCCCGGCGGACGGGGAAGGGGGAGAGGGGGAAGTAAGGGGCGGCGGGGTCGGGGCTGCGAGGGGAGGACGGGTCGGGGCTGTGCAGGGGCGGAGCCACGGGGCTGACGGGCAGGGAGAGGTGGTGGTGGTGGGCGGGGGGAGAGGAGGGGGAGGGGCCCAGGGGGCTGTGGTCCAGGGAGGGCAGGGTGGGGGGGGACGGGGACCGCTCACACGACAGAGCCAACACACACTCCGGTGGAGAATCCATGCTCTGGGTGAGAACACGAGAGAGAGAGAGAGAGAGAGAGAGAGAGAGAGAGAGAGAGAGAGAGAGAGAGAGAGAGAGAGAGCGAGAGAGAGAGAGAGAGAGAGAAAGAGAGAGAGAGAAAAAGGAAAGGAGAGGAAATAAGGCATTGTACGAACAAGTAGGCTTAAATGCATGACATTCTGAGCTGTGACGTGACCTTGACCATAACTGGACTTAAAAGCCAGTCATGAGCAAAGGAAGTTACCTAATCTCCGACTATAAAAAAAAGGATGTGTGTGTGTGTGCGTGCGTGCGTGTGCGCGCGTGTGTGTGTAATACTAGACGCACAAGAAAGGGGCGTGTGTCTGTGACGCTATGCCATTTAAGTAATAATACACGAGAGGGAGTGCTGTGCTGTATTGCGGTTATGGGTATGCCAGCGCTGTGGCCGCAGGTACGAGGACACAGAGTTTGAGTGCTGTGTAAGATCGCTGTTTTTTCTCAACCTCTGGTCCGGGGGCCCATCAGGGGTCTGTAGAGAGTGTAAAAATTGAACAATTTTTTATCTTTGTGACCCGATCTACACGTCTCAGTGTTAAAGGGATAGTTCACCCCCAAAAATATATTTTTTTCTATTGATTAGTCACCCCATGGAGACTTGAATTCATGGATATTTTTTAGTTTTTGTCGCATTCCTAAGCCAATAATTTGATGACCAGTGGACCGGTAGGCAGCGGTTCCCGTAGGAGATACAAAGGAGACTCTTTGTGTCTCCTACTGGAACCGCTGCCTACCGGTCCGCTGGTCATCAAATTATTGGCTTAGGAATGCGACAAAAACCTAAAAATATCCATGAATTCAAGTCTCCATGCCTTGATTGATTGATTGATTGATTGATTGATTGATTGATTGATTGATTGATTGATTGATTGATTGATTGATTGATTGATTGATTGACATTTTTATTAGGCAATAATGTAAAACAACACAGTTACATTTATAATACTTTCGTCTAAAAGGTCCGACCAAAAGAGTCCTTGCGGACTTGTTTCCGTTGGGGTCCCATGCGGTGACTAATCGATAGTGAACTATCCCTTTAAGTCTGAGAGTGTACACATGGAACCAAATGGACCCCCATGGTGGTCCCTGGACCCGACCGCTGAGAACCAGGGATGTAGATCAGCTTACTGTTTCATATTATAACAGGTCAGAGTTCACATAGTGTAGTTTGGAAGCACTCAGAGTGTGGCTTCTTCAGAGGCGGAACTGTTTTGCATGATGTTATGGTGACTGAAGTGTGTAATGTTGTGTTAAGTGTGTAATGGCAGTGTGACTCACCAGCAGTGTGTGTGATGCTATGCCATTCTTCAGTATAGTGGCTGGGGAGGGACACACTTCTGTGGCTGTCTCCTCCTTTTGTCCTCTGGGGGGAAACAAACAGGCATCACAATTGGAAAAAAGACGATCGGGAACATTTTAGCCAGTGGTGGAAAAAGTACTAACATTTTTACCTTGAGTAAAAGTATCAATACTGCAATATAAAAAATACTCTGTTACAAGTAAAAGTCCGGAATTAAAAATGTACTTGAGTAAAAGAACAAAAGCTAAATTTACTTAAAGTACCAAAAGTAGAAAGTGCCCATTATGCAGAATGTCCCATTTCACAAGTTTTCAATGTCAAAAAATCTTTTGAAAATAGCAGACGCATTGTGAGCATCACATCGCATCGCGACGCATTGTGAGCTTGTAGATCGGCTATTTTCAAATGGCCAAAATGTATATAGGGCTGAATTGGTTAATGTATGTTTTGTAATAATAATCCAAATCTACAAAGTAACCAGTAACTAAAGTTTTCAAATAATTGTAGTGGAGTAAAAGTACAATATTTGCCTCAATATTTGAGTAGAAGTAAAAGTACTGAAAACTGGAAATACTCCATTTTTGGCCCATTACATTCTGGGCCAAAAACGACTACAAATATCTTTTTAGCGGGTGTCTTTTAAGCTGGTGAATTTTTAAACTCCGTCTCCCAAAGAAATGTCTGTGCTTATGTGCTTGAGAGCTTCAGGCAGTACTACTTGCCGGCCAGTAGGTGCCCTACCAGACACAAGGGTCAGAATTTCTCAATGGCAGAGTAGGGAGAAGGATCCAAGTCTTCTAGAGCAGTGGTTCTCAACCTGTGGGTCGGTAACCCCATCAGATTTTTTTTGTTTGGGGGGGGGACCCCAGATGATAGTGAAGTGACAATTTAAGGACTTTTAAAGACCTTTTTAATACCCCAAGAAAAGAAAAAGACCAAATACTGCATCAAAAGCATAATCATCAAACTATATTATACTAAATAAGAAAGAAAAACCGGTGCGCTTCCTCGGGATGCCTTCTTAGTTTAGGCAGTGGGTGCTCAGCTATGTATACAACTCAAATCAAAAACCACCTATAAGTGGAAAAAGCGGCACTCCAAAGTAAATACTGCAAGACAGTGGCTCAGATGTAGTTTCTCATTTTATTGCGAGCAAGCTACTGTAACGCGTTTCGGCCGCAGCCTTCCTCAGAGCAGATTAAAAAGTAAAAACTTTTTAAGTCAAACAAAATGTTCAAATATGATTATTTTGAGGGGTCACGGCCTTGGCCGCACACACTTAACTTAACACTTATTATGGACGCAGAGAATGAAAACCCTGTTTCGGCAGCCAACCTTTTTCAGGGTGATACCCTGAAAAAGGCAGTTTGATGTCTCTGGAAGACTACGGTACTTGTATTAACATACTCTACCTCCATACTGAATAGAATAAGTGCCAGATTGCAGCTTTAACGAGCTTCAAGCAAGGTTCTTTCTCTTTCCAAATGAATTCATCACGTATATTCTATCACCAATGCAAATGGGGGCGATTGAATACACATTCAGCATTTCCCCTGGTTAATGTGCATGTAAATCAGTATGTAGTACAAATTGAAAGGTTATTTGATCGTTGTTTTGCCTCTCGGATGCGTAGGTGTG